>NC_064816.1:11976206-12056202 GCF_023721935.1 Panthera uncia | reverse complement strand
GAGCCTGCTTCCGATTCTGTGTCTCCCTCTCTCTCTGCCCCTCCCGCATTCATGCTCTGTCTCTCTCTGTCTCAAAAATAAATAAACATTAAAAAAAAAATTAAAATAAATAAATAAATAAATGGATGAGGGGCATTAAGGAGGACACTTGATAAGATGTACACTGGGTGTTATATGTAAGTGATGAATCACTGAATTCTATTCCTGAAACCATTATTACACTGTATATTAACTAACTTGGATTTAAATTTTAAAAAATAAATAAGGAAAAATAAAAATGTATCAATATTGGTTCATCAATTGTAACAGGTATACTACACTAACACAAGATCTTTTTTTTTCTTAACGTTTATTTATTTTTGAGACAGAGAGAGACAGAGCATGAGCGGGGGAGGGTCAGAGAGAGGGAGACACAGAATCTGAAACAGGCTCCAGGCTCTGAGCTGTCAGCACAGAGCCCGACGCGGGGCTCGAACTCACGGACCTCGAGATCATGACCTGAGCCAAAGTCGGCCACTTAACCGACTGAGCCACCCAGGCGCCCCACACAAGATCTTAATAATAGGGAAACTGTGGGGAATGGGAAGGGGATATATGGGAACTCTACGTACTCTGTGATCAATTTTTCTGTAAACTTAAAACTGATAATAAAAAAATGAAGTCTATAAAAAATTAAAAATAAAGTCTATGAATTTAAACAAATAATGATCATAATAAATTTTAAACTTGTAGGCATAAGTCAAATATTAACAGAAAGATTAGAAGGTGTATTTGAAGAACTATCATAGAAAGTAGGATAAAAAGATGGAGATGGCAAATTAAAAAAAAAAAAGAAAATTAGAGAACCAGCCCAGAATATCCAACATAATATTTATTCAACAAATAATTATCAAGCCAAATGCTGTTCCAGGTACTAAATAACAGGTGTTCCAAGAAGAACAAAAGAAATACAGGTGAGTAAATCATCAGTACCATTTAAGAAAACTTCCTTGCCATGAAGCTAAACAACAGACCATACAATGGATGGAAATAGCTCACCATCTTGAAAAGATCCCACAAACTTCCAGAAAGAAAAACAGATCACTATAAAAGATCAGGAATTAGGAGGGTTTCAGACTTCTCAACAATAATTATGTGAGAAGAAATGCCTTCAATACTGAAGGAAAATTATTTCCAACCTAGAAGTTTAAACCGAGACCATCAATCAAGTGTGAGGGTGGAAATAAAAATGTTTTCATACATAAAGGGTCTCAAAAAATTAACTTCTCAACCACATATCTCCCAAAGCTAATAAGAAGGTGCTCCAACAAATCAAAGGAGTAAACCAAAGAAGAAAACCACCAGGGACCCAGGAAACAGTGCATCTAACCCAAGACAGACGTAATGCCAATCCTTAGGAAGGTGGCTAGAATCAAGATTGGAATGACGGCTATTCACCAGGTGCAAAAAGTCAGTAGCCCAGCCTGGACAAATTGGAGGCTAGAAGAGAGACTTCTCCAAAAAAGGGGAAACTGAAAGCCCATCTCACGCTATAAAAGTCGTGAGAGAAGACAGATACAACTGTCATTTGGTCTTGAAGTATAGATGAATGCAAAGAAAACTAACAAATACAAAGGCAAGTAATAACCCCCCCAAAAAAACACATAAAGGTTAAGAAATTAAAAAAATGATCATAGTACACTAGTGGCTCAACTAAGAACACTGTTGCCATCAAAACAATGTAAATACTGATTACTTACCTGGCCAAATTACAATAATCAATCCTCATTACTCACAGATTTCTTAACTGCAAATTTGCCTGCTCACTAAAATTTATTTGTATCCCCAAAAATCAATGTTCATATTTCTTTCACAACCATTTGAGGACGCACACAGAGTGGCAAAAAAAAACAAAAACGTGCTGCCAGTGTGCACATTCCCAGGTTAGTTCAACAAGACAGCACTCTGCCTTTTTGTTTCAGCTCATATTGTAAATAAGCATCCTTTTGGAAGTCTATTCAGTGCCACATTTTTTTTTTTTTTTTGCATTTTTGTCCTTTCTTTGGTGATTTTGAAGCTTAAAATGGCTCCCAGGAATAATGTTAAAGCGCTATCTAGTGTTCCTAAGTGCAAGAAGGCTGAGATGTGCCTTACTTAGATAAGTTTTGCTCAGGCATGAGTTATAATGCTGTTGGCCATCAGTCCACTGGTAATGAATCAGGAATATACATATATGTATATATATACATGTATATATATACATATATATATCTCTTTTTAATGTTTATTTTTGAGAGAGAGACAGAGTGCGAGTGGGGGAGGGGCAGAGAGAGAGGGAAACACAGAATCTGAAGCAGGCTGCAGATTCCGAGCTGTCAGCACAGAGCCCGACGTGGCGCTCAAACCTGTGAACCGCGAGATAGGGACCTGAGTCGAAGTCGGTCACTTAACCAACTGAGCCACCGAAGAGACCCAAGAATATATATATATGTATTTTTTTAATGTTTTACTTATTTTTGAGAGAGAGAGAGAGAGAGAGATGTAGAGTGTGAGTGGGGGAGGGGCAGAGAGAGACAGACACACACAGAATCTGAAGCAGGTTCCAGGCTCTGAGCTGTCAGCACAGAGCCCGACACGGGGCTCGAACCCACAAACTGTGAGATCATGACCTGAGCCGAAGTCGGCCGCTCAACCGACTGAGCCACCCCGGCGCCCCAAGAATATATATTTTTAAAAAAGGAATATAGAGGTGCCTGACTGGCTCAGTCAGTAGCACATGTGACTCTTGATCTCAGGATCATGAGTTCAAGCCCCATGTTGGGCCCAGAGCTTACTTCAAAGCAAACAAAAAGAGATGGGCATTGAGGAGAGCACTTACTGGGATCAGCACTAGGTGTTGTATGGAAGCCACTAAATTATATTAAAAAAATAAATAAATAAAAAGAACTTCTATAAAATGAGGTGTCTTTAAATAGAATAAACATAAAACAAGATCATGTATTGATTGGTTGATAAAAATGTCGTGACAGGAGGTTTGCAGAAACCTAACCCAGTATTTCCTCTAGGAATGATAGCTCAGTATTTGTTGATTCAATGTTTGCAGTGGCTTTATGAGGTAGAGGGCTGAGAATCTTTCATCTGGAAGCTTGCATGACTTTCATAAAAGTAAAAATTACAAGTAAAAATGGAAAGAAAGTGCCAGTTAAGAAATATGACGGAGAATGTGGACCTGTGGGCACGGACGGCAGGAAGGTCTGATATCTTGGGAAAGAGACAGAAGACGCCCTCCCTGGTCAGATCCTGATATCCCACCCGTTCGGTAATAAGTAGACTAGCTGAGGTCAGCAGCCTCGGCATTTATTGCGCACCTACTATGTGCCGGGCGCTGTGCGAACTTTATGGCCACCCTCTGAAGCAGAGTCCTAAAATTCCCATGTGACAGATGACAGGATGAGGCGGGTGCTCAGAGAGGTGCACTAACATGCCCGAGGTCACACAGCAAGTCAGGGCAGAAGCCCAGAACCAGGACCCCCGCCAGGGTCCCTCTGCTCCTCCTGAGGCCAAAAAAGCATTAATAAAGCATTCGCCACATGTGCCCATGCTGCACACAAGAGGTGTTCAATTCATGCTTCTTGAGGGAGAGACATTACATAAGGACTATTTTTACAGATAAAGGAACTGGGACTCAGAGGGCAACTTTCCATGGGCCAGCAAGGGGCAGAGCTGAGGTCCACCCTGGCTCTGGCCATCAAGCTCCCAACCATCTGCTTACACAGCCACCAAGCCCCCCCCTCCCCCCACCAGCCGACAGCAACCAGCACCAACGCATCTGAGTACCGACCGGGTACCCAGCTCTCCTCTAAGAGCTTCCCGTGAGTGAACTTGACAGAGCACCCCAAGAACCTCAGAAGCTGGTATTATTTTTATAGCCATGGGGAAAGGACCTTCAGCAAGGCTGGGAACCACAGGAAGCAGCCCCTGCAAGGAGGCCCCCCCCCCCCCCCCCCCCCGTGATCCTGCCAGAAACAGGAATTGAGGCTATAGCCGGTCACGATCAGGTTACATGAGCATTCGGGACGGGCCCAGCTCTCACCGCCTGTCCCGTCCTGCCCTCGCCCCCATCCTTTCCGGAGTACACCCACGTGGGCAGACAGGAGACTCCAGTGCTCAGCTCCAGCCACATGCCTGGGCTGCCCCGGCCTGGCAGCAGCCCAAGCCACCCCCACCCTGGGGACAAAGAAGCCACTGTGCGCCTCTGGGCCCTTCCTGAATGAGACTTCTTCTCATCCTTCTGTTCCTTCTGCCCCCTCATGTTTTCACCCTGAGCTCCAGGACACCCGGGCAGAAAGAAACCAACAAGAATAAATGTGATCAGATTTCACGCCGCGAATACAGGATACAGAACGAGGTGGGAGAGCTGGAGTCGGGTGCTTACACGTTTTCTGAACCCTGGGTCGAAAGGCAGCTCCCCCACCACAGCACAGGGGTTAAGAACATGAACTCCAGTGCCCTGCCCTCCTTGCCTGTGCATTCCCGGGTAAGGGACCTCGTCTCTCTGTGCCTGTAAATGGGGTTAGTAGGCATCCCTTTTTTTTTTTTTTTTTAAGATTGTATTTATTTTGAGACAGTGAGAGAATGTGAGCAGGAGAGGGGCAGAGAGACAGAGACAGAGAATCCCCAGCAGGATCCGCACTGTCAGCACACAGCCCAGACATGGGGCTCAAACCCATGAACCATGAGATCACGACCTGAGCGGAGATCAAGAGTCGGACATTTAGGGGCACCTGGGTGGCTCAGTCAGTTGAACATCTGGCTCTTGGTTTGGGTTCAGGTCATGATCTCACCGTTTCGTGGGTTTGGGCACCACCCTGGGCTCCATGCTGACGGTGCGAAACCTGCTGGGGATTCTCTGTCTCTCGTCTCTCTCTCTCTGCCCCTCCCCGACTCATGCTATCTCTGTCCCTCTCAAAATCAATCAATAAATTAAAAAAAAAAAAAAAAAAAAAAGAGTTGGACACTTAACCGACTGAGCCACCCAGGCGCCCCCTTTTTTAAGTTAATTATCTATTTTTGAGAGAGAGAGAAAGAAAGAGCGCGAAGGTGGGAGGGGCAGAGGGGGAGGTGGAGAGAGAGAATACCAAGCAGGCTCTAAGTTGTCAATACAGAGCCCGACGTGGGGCTCGATCCCACGAACTGCGAGATCATGACCTGAGCAGAAACCAAGAGTCGGAAACTCAACCTTCTGAGCCACCCAGGTGCCCTTCCTTCTTTATAGGACTGTGAGAACACAAGGCCTGGTCCACGGAAAGGGCCACACAAGCTGTGTTAGTTAGCTATTGCTGTGTGACAAATTGCCTCCAAAATTACCAGCTGGAAACATTTATTATCACACATTTTCTGAAGGTCAGGAAGCCAGGAATAGCTTAGCTGTGTGGTTCGAGTGTCTTATGAGGCTGCAATCAAGGTATTGGCTGGCGCTGAGGTCATCTCAAGGTTTCACTGGGAGAGAGCCTACTTCCAAGTTCAGTCACGTGGGCCTCTCCCCAGGACTGCCTTGCATAACAGCAGCCAGCTTTTTCCAAAGGGAATGATCTGAGAGAGCACCACAGTCATGCACATTACAAACCTCGGAGGTAACAGCCCATTTCTTTTGCTGTATTCTGTTCATTAGAAGCAAGTCTCTAGATCCAGCCCGCTCTCAAAGCAGGGGGGATCATCGGAGAATGTGAAGACCAGGAAGTTGGGCCATCTCGGAGGCTGCCTCCGAGTAGACCCAGCTCCTGCCCCATCCCCAGGGGGGGACAGCCGGGCACAGACACTCTGGCTCAATGAGGCAGAGCTGGGGCCTGTGCGAGCCCAAGGGGGTAGGGAAAGGCGTGCCAGCCAGCAAACATATCTTGTGCTCCTGCGATGTGCCACCCCATGTGGAGGCCAGGGCCACAGTGACACTAAGACCAACACAGCCTCCATTGTGTCCCCACAGGGCCCGCCGTCTAGTGGGGGGAAAGAGACTCAAGAATGAAAAGGCAATAAACCAGACACACGAGATCATTACAAACGATGAATGCCGCTAGCGGTTACAAGTCAAGCTTTAGAGCCACACTGCCTGGGTTCAAATCCTGTCCCCACTACTCCCCCCGACCTGGGCGAGCGACCAAACCTTGCTGTGCCTCAGTTTGCTCGTCCGTAAGGTGGGGACAAGAGAGTACCCACACCATAGGGTTGTTGGGAGGGCTTCAAGAAGTCATGTTTAGCATGGTGCCTGGCATGGAGCGGGCACTCAGCAAATATTGGCCATCCTGCCAAGGAGCAACAAGGTTGGAGAGTGTACAGAGACGCAGGGTCAGGAGAGGGCTCTCTAAGATGACATTTAAGCTATGGCATGATGACAATGAATAGCAAGGAAGAGTGATCCAGGCAGAGGGTGCAGCACGTACAAAGGCCCTGGGGCCGAGCATGTTTAGGAACAGCAAGGCCAATGTAGCTGGAAGAGTGACAAAGGAAAGGAGAAGACGTTGTGGACACAGTCAGGAACCTCAGGTGGTGTCGATTCTAAGGGCAACAAGGAACCGTGGGAAGGTGTTGAGTAGGAAAATTCTGCAAAGGGTCCCGTGGGAGGCAACATCATAAGGCATCACCAGGCAAGAGGAGGTCCAGCGTGTGCCAGGCAGAGGGAACATCCTGAGCCTGACAAGGCAAGTTGATATGAGGGCCAGATGACACGATAAAGGTGGGGAGTGGCGAGTGGGCAGATCCCAGGATAGGTCACAGTGTCCAGCTGGAGGGTGAGTCTTTTTCCTGCAGAGGAGGGGGGTCGTGGAGGGTAGGCGAACAGAGTGCATGCTCAGATGTGCATGTCAGAAAGACCAAGGCAGAGGCAGGGACCAGCGCATGGAGAGGAAAGGACGGGTGCTGGAAGGTTCAGAACCAGTCAACTGGCAGTGGAACTTTCCCCAGCTGCACACCATCCCTGCTGCTCACAGAGCCTGTTTCTTCACCCTTAATGGGTCAGTCCCCCCACCTCCCTGAAAGGATCAGCCTCGCAGCCACAGCAGGTGCTCAGGTATTCCCATGTGGGGACTGTTACCAAGATTTGCTCGGATGGGAATCCCCCACGACACCTATTCCCCCCCCCCCCGGAAGACCCCCCCCCCAACAGCTTCTTCAAGCAAGCCCCTCAGAGACACCCCAGAGACCTTCTTCCAGGGATACCTGCCTAGGACACCAAAATCCCCTCGGGTGAGATCACAGTCTCCAGAGATTCCCCAAACAAGTCTTGAAATACACAGCAACCTCTCCACAAACCCCGAACCCCCCCAAATCCTGCACAGACTCCAAACTCTCAAAGAGCGCTCCTGCCACAGAGAAACCGGTAAATTGTCCTGTGGAGACACACACCCTTCAGGAACCCTAAAAGTCCCTTACAGGTACCCCAAAAGGCCCCTTCATCCATCACACCCGAGAAAGCCCTAAGTAAACCCAAAGTGTCTTGGCAGCCCCCAGAGACCACTGGGTCACCACTGTGGGACCCTAGGGACCTACCAGAATCCCTGAAGAGCCCCGAGAGGCCTGTCACAGTCACCAAGTCTCCACAGAGACCCCCAAATACCCAGGGCCTCCCAATCAGCCTCAGCTCTCTGGAACCCCAACCAGCTTCCCCAAAGATCTCCAAGTTACCTTCCAGTCCCCTGAAGTCTCCAGAGCAGCCCCTAGAAGCCTGAAACCTACTCATCTCCCTCCAGAGACCCTCAAACTGTCCCCTGCAGCTCCCCTCAGTGACCCCCTACCCGGCACTCTTTCAGGTCCCGGCCCCGCCCCTAACCCCGCCCTCACCTAAGCCTCGCCCCCAGTATCCAAAACCCCTCTCCCCAAGCCCTCAGGACCCCCCCAATGCCGCCGCTGCAACCTCCACCTCTGACCACCCCCAGGACGCGCAGCCGGCGGGGGACCAGGCCCCGAATGCACTCACAAGAGGTCCCGCCTCGCGGTCTTGCAGACGATACGCAGGAAACGCCAGCCGCCGCCGCCCACGTACACGCCGAGCGCCGCCGCTGTGCTCCAGGTCCACGGAAGCCCCAGCAGCCACAGCAGCACCAGCGAGACCACGGAAGCCGAACCTGCACCCGGAGCCCGCATCCTGGGGAGGCGGAGAGCGCTGAGGCCGCGGGCCGCTGGGGCCCCGCCCCACAGCCAACCGGGCCCCGCCCCCCGGCCCCGGCCCCGCCTCTTCGGGGAGCCCAGGCCACCGCCTTCGGGTTGGGCCCCGCCCTCCTGCCTAGAATTGGCCGTGTTCCGGACAGGCTCCGCCCCTGGATCAGGGCCCCGCCCCCATCCCATGTTGGATACAGGCTTCCTGGTTCCTAACCCTCCTCAGGCTTCTTTGCCAATCATTATTACAGGCCACGCCCTCAGACGCAGCTCTTCCCCTCCGTCAGTCACTATCAAGCCCTGCCCCACTTCTTGACCTAGAGGCTGGACTCTGAACCCAAGCTCCACCCTCACGACCTGGCTCCAAGCATGGGCTCCACCTCTTCCCTACCACGGACCCAGTCCCTTCCCCGTAACTTGACCAGCTCTTCCCCATGCCTTGACCTAGCCGTTGTCTTCAGTTACAGGATCTTCCCCGTTCCCAAGCCTGTCCAGTCAACAGGTCCTGAGCTTTCCCCCGAAGTCCCGCTTCTACCCTTCCTCCGCCACCCATTGGCCCCGCCCCCAGTTAACGATCTGGTCCCGCCCACAAATGTATATCACGCCCATTCCACGCTAGGCCCCTCCCCTAGCCCCGGGCTTCGCCCGCCCCCTATCCCAGGCACAGGTTCCACCCCTGGCCACTGGCTCCTCCCTCGAGCTTTACCCCAATCGTCACCCTCCGGGCCCCACACTGGCCCACCTAGCGCCCTAGGCCCCTCCCCACCTGCCAGCCCAGGCCCGCCCCAAGGCCCTCTTCCGACTTGTCAAGCGCCGGAGCTCCTCAGCCCCTTAGCCAAGGCCCGCCTCTTTCCGGAGGCCACGACCATAGAGAGAGGCCCCGGGCCAGAGAGACGACGGCCAACGAGACCCCGGGGCTAGAACGGCCCAGAGACGGCCGCAGCTGTCTTCAAGACAACCAAACTGCCCTCCCTCCGCCCGCCCCCGCGCGGCGTTTAGAAAGCACGTGCTCCCGCAGCCTAGGGGCGTGGCTTCGGGTTGAGCTTTAGATGGCACACGGATTCCTACCCCCGGGCACCAGAAAATCCCAGTTCACACTCAGGGCCTGTGTGTACTGGATTCTTGCCCCAGTTTGTCCTATATCCAAGCACCATAGCCTCTTGGGTCTTAAATACACATTCCGGGGACCCGAAGAGTCCTAAACTCACAGCCTAGGACCCTCAGAAGGTTCTAAACCCCATCTGTCTTAATGATCCATTTCAAGGACCCAACTAATCCCAAACCTATATCGCAAAATCTCGTCAGTTAAATCTCTTTAACACCCCAAGAGCCCAGGGAGGGCAAAATCCACACACCAGGGTCCCCACACCCTCCCGTACCCAAGGTCCTAAATGCCCACCCAGAGACCCAAAAGCCCTCCTCCTGATCAGGCACGGGCTAGCGCCCGCCTGACTGCCCACCACCCTGGTCCCTGGCTGACCTGGAGCGGCTCACAGACCCTCAGTCTTGGCCGGATCCCCGTGGGTTCCCAGAAGCTCAGGCGGGGACGATGAGGCCAAGACAGAGAACTCCAAACCTAGCCCGAGAAGGTGGGTCCTCCAGACCCTCTGTTTCTGCAGACTCCTGAGCCCTGCTCTGCCTGCGCTATGCCCATGTAGGCCACTGCCTTGGATCCCTCCCTCCAAGCTCCCCCTCCTCTGCCCCCCTGCCCACCCCACCCCTGCTTGTTTTCTGCCTTGGCTTTGGCCGACCTTCCCAGCGCTCTCCTTGGGAGGCGGCCAGGGCCGGCTTCCAGCGCCATTTGGAGGACAGGGCTGGGCAGGCTCCCACCCCTCCCACGTGCTACCATTGGTGCCTGCGGCTGCCCAGGGTGGGTGGAATCGGGGGCAAGGAGGCAGATCGGGGGGACAGGCCCAGAGCCAGCCACTGGTCTGCTACTTCCTTGGGCAGGGATCGGCAGTCAGCAGTGACCGGTAACTACAGCTGCACTCTTATCCTGCCAGGTATCACTATTGTGATCACCCCATTTTACAGGCCAAGAAACTGAGGACTGGAGCTGTCACACTAGCTAGAGTTGGGAGTCATTCATTCATTCACAAACGTGGGCTGGAGGCTTGGGCTTCCTCCTCTCCCTCTTCTTCCCCTTTTCTCCTTCCTCAAACTTCTCCTCCCCCTCCTTCCTTCCACCCAGATTCGCTCATTATTCCCCACTTCCTCCCTCTCACTCCTCTTCATCTCCCTCTTCAGGTTTCTTCCTCCCCTCCCCCTTTCCTCCACTTTCCCCCTTCTTTGCTCCTCCCCCGCTCCACTTCCTTCCCTTTCTCTTCTGTTCTATCCCTCTCCTCCCTGCCCCTCCTCTTACCTCCTCCCCTGCCCTCCCGGCTTCCCTCCTCCCCCCTCCTCTTCCTCTTTCTTCCTCTCCCTGTTCCTCCTCTTCTCCATCTTAAGGAGTTTACTGAGACCTGACTAAATAGTGCCCCAGACAAGCAATCTCTCCCAAGTGTGCCCACAGCTCCTGGAGATACTCTTATGGGTCCTCAGGCTGAAATCCCCAAATCCAAAAGGCTCTGGAAACCCAACTTTTTTCTTCAGGCCAGAACTGCCAGAACTCCAGATGTAGGTGTAGGCAAATAGGGCGAGAGGTTCCCGAAAAAAGAAAGACAAGGCTTTGGGATGCCTGGGTGGTTCAGTTGGATGAGCGTCCGACTTTGGCTCAGGTCATGATCTCAGAGTCTGTGAGTTCAAGCCCCGCATCACGCTCTGTGCTGACAGCTCGGAGCCTGGAGCCTGTTTCGGATTCTGTGTCTCCCTCTCTCTCTGCCTCTCCCCTGCTCATGCTCTGTCTCTCTCTGTCTTAAAAATAAATAAAGATATTAAGAAAAAGAAAGACAAGCCGTAACTTTCTTAACGTAAGAGAAGTCATTTTAGGTCCCCAGCTACTTTGACGTCCTGGGATCTGTTAAAATCACAAGACCTCCATAGTTAACGATTTTAAAGGAACAAAAGGAATTAAAAACAAACAGCCACTACCCGGCCAGGGGAGAACCTCACCACATCAGAGACAATACATTGGTGGTAAAAAAAAAAAAAAACTCCCTCTGCTGTTTCAGAGGGAAAGATGGACCCACCACACTCTTGAATCTTTGCAGGGTTTAAACCCCTGGAACACTCAAACATTGATGACTTTTGCCCCACTTCTCTACAGCGCTCTCCTTTGCCAAGTCCCTTCATGAATATGCATGTACCCTTAGTTTCAAACTTCCCCAATTTTGTTGTCTGGGGGAGGGCGGGGACAGTGCTTTGGGAGAAGCACTCAGTGGTCTCCCTACTTGTTGCAAATAAAACCCTTCCTTTTCCCACTCTTGGCTTGGTTGTCTTTCAGCTGGACACCCACCAGGAGGAGAACCCAGTTTCCGGTTACAGAGGGACCACCTCCCCCTGTGCTGACCCAGTCTGCTGTCACTGCTTTCAGTGGTCAATTATTCCTTTGTATCCCTGTTTATCCCTTATGTATCCCTTTGCTTAAGGGCTGTCCCGAGAGCCCCAGGGGCATCACGTAACATACAGCAGGTTTCACCCTCAATTATCTTCTTAAGCTACCAAAAACTCCCAGTTCTGAAATACAACTGTCGCCTGGTTTTCCAGATGAAGCCCTGTCTTACCTCCATTTCACAGAAATGGAAACTGAGGCCTGGAGACGGGGACAGACTCAGGTTCTACCCCTCTCCAGCTGGTGGCCTTGGACTGGTCACCTCTCCCCTCTGTACCTTGGTTGCCCTTGGGTGATAATGCCCGCCTCCTGGAACGCCATGCATCAACTATTTCTTGATCACCCCTGCGCCACGGCTGACTAGGGGTTTCGCATCTGCGGAATGAATGGGCCAGGCACATGCTGGGTGTAGGGGCACAGCCAACCGTGCATCTCCCTCCCTGGGGTGCAGGCCACAGCGAAGGGAGTTCTTAGAACTTTCCAGAAGGAGAGAAATGAAGCATCCATTGAAAGTAAAATACTGAAAGATCATGGCTTGGGGGTTTCATTATAAACAGACCATGAGCACCGCGTGGGAGTGAACAATTTCTCTCCGCCAAATTCATGTGCCCACCACAAGTAGGGTATTAGTTTCTTGCGGCTGCCATAACAAAGTATCACAAAGTGTTAAACCAGGTGGCTTAAAACAACAGAAATTTATTCTCTCACAGTTCTGGAGGCCAGAAGTCCGAAATCAAAATGTCAACAGCCACACTCCCTCTGGAAATTCTAGGGGAGGATCCACGCATTCCTCAGCTGTGGCCACGTCACTCTGCCTCTGTCTTCACATGGCCTTCTCCCCGTGTGTCTCCTCTTCTGTCTCTTACAAAGACACTTGCCATTGGATTTAAGACCTCCCTCCATAATCCAAGATGATCTCATCTTGAGATTCTTAATTACATCCGCGAAGACCCTTTCTCCAAATAAGGTCACGGTCACAGGTTCCGGGGTTAGGACTCAGACAGATCTCTCTAGGGGCCACCACTCAACCCACTACAACAGAATAAAGGGTTAGAGCAGTAGTTCTCGGGGCACCTGGGTGGCTTGGTTGGTTAAGCGTCTGACTCCGGCTCAGGTCATGATTTCGCAGTTGGTGAGTTCGAGCCCCACATGGGGCTCTGTGCTGACATAGCTCGGAGCCTGGAGCTCGCTTCTGATTCTGTGTCTCCCTTTCTCTCTGCCCCTCCCCTGCTCATACTGTCTCTCAATAAATAAATAAATATGCAGTAGTTCTCAACTGCCCCTGGAGACACCTGGCAATGCCTGGAGACATTTTTATTTATTTTTTTTTAATGTTTATTTCTTTTCTGTTCTGAGAACAGAAGCCTGGCACCTCACAAACATTATAGAAGAGTCCTCTGTCCTTGAGATCATTTTGCTCTTGGTTCATCTTTTGCACTCACGACACGACAGGACTTCCTGGGGTTTGGGGAGAGTGAGGAAAATCTGGGGAAACCATTTCTAAACAGAACGTAACAAGGACATATCGGGACTGAGGTCATTCACAAAACCTTGACGACATGAATTACATCTTGGGAATGGAGATGTCGTGACTTCCTTTCTTATGGTTTAAAGCCAATCCCAAGTTTCTTTCAGAGTCTCTCATGTTTTTCTAAACCTGGAAAAATCTTCTAGACCTGGTGTCCCAGTTAGCTATTGCTGTGTAACAGATCACCCCGAACTGGAGTGGATTCATACAACAGGGATCAACTACATGTGTCTGCCTGGGCAGTCCCCCTGCTGGACTCAATCGCCTCAGCCAATGAGACACCATCATCACCCTGAACTCCAATGGACTTCCCTTCAAAACAACCCCTCCCAACTTCCTCTTTCTCCAAAAAATTGCAGTCCTCTCCTTTGCTGGACATGCCCGTGGTTTTTGCGTAGCTTGCTGGTTCCGAATTGCAATTCTCTGCTATTCCTGAACAAGCCCATTTTGTTGGTAAAATAATTGTTTTCATTTTAAGGTCAATACCGCCATGTGACCTCTTATCCAATAGGCTAGAACAGGGGTCTGCAAACCACAGCTCACAGACCACATCTGGTTCACCAGAGGCTGAGAATGGTCTTTACACTTTGGAATGGTTGAAGAATATCAAAAGACTGATATTTCCTGACACGGGAAAATTCTACAAAATTCAAACTTTGGCTTCTGTAAGTAGAGTCCTATTGGAACTGTGGCCATGGCACACAAAGCCAAAACATTTACCACCTGGTCCTTCATAGAAAAGCTTTGTCAGCTCCTGGGCTAGATCAGCTTCCTTACATGGGGCATCAGGAGGCAGCATCCCAAGAGAATCAAAGTGGGAAGTAAGGATAAGACTTATCTTCCAAACTCACACCTTCTGCTGCATTCTGTTGGTCAAAGCAAGTCACGAAGCCAGTCCAGATTCCAGGAGAGGGGAACTAGTTTCCATCTCCTCCTAATGACAAGGGGCTGCAAAATACTGTGGCCATGGTCTTCAACCTTACCGAGGGATCTTAAGGTGGGCTGTCCAGACTGAATTCGGGAAGGTGGAGAAAAAAACCTAAACATGTTTATTTTCAGTACCTTCTATTAACTTTGAAGATAAAGTTAGTGGGGTGCCTCTGTGGCTCAGTCTGTTACGCGTCCAACTTGGGCTCAGGGCAGGATCTCATGGTCCGTGAGTTTGAGCCCTGCATCTCGCTCTGTGCTGACAGCTCAAAGCCTGGAGCCTGCTTCAGATTCTGTGTCTCCCTCTCTCTCTCTCTCTCTCTCTGCCCCTCCCCCCACTCACAGTCTTGTCTCCGTCTCTCTCAAAAATGAATAAACGTTAAAATAAATAAATAGGGGCACCTGGGTGGTTCAGTCGGTTAAGTGCCCAACTTCGGCTCAGGTCATGATCTCAGAGTTTGTGAGTTCGAGCCCCGCGTTGGGCTCTGTGCTGACGGCTCGGTGCCTGGAGCTGCTTCGGATTCTGTGTCTCCCTCGCTCTCTGCCCCTCCCCCACCCATGCTCTGTCTCTCTCCCTCTCTCTCTCTCTCCGTCAAAAATAAACATTAAGGGGCGCCTGGGTGGCGCAGTCGGTTAAGCGTCCGACTTCAGCCAGGTCACGATCTCGCGGTCCGTGAGTTCGAGCCCCGCGTCAGGCTCTGGGCTGATGGCTCAGAGCCTGGAGCCTGTTTCCAATTCTGTGTCTCCCTCTCTCTCTGCCCCTCCCCAGTTCATGCTCTGTCTCTCTCTGTCCCAAAAATAAAAAATAAAAAATGTTGAAAAAAATAATAATAAATAAACATTAAAAAAAATTAAAAATAAATAAAGTCAGTTTACTAGCAAAAAAAAAAAAAGGGGTTTATTTGCTATAGCAGAGAATTGTGATTCGGGAGAAGCAAACTATGGCAAAAACCGTAGGCTATTCCAACAAAGGAGATGAACATTATTTTATAGAGAAGGAGGAAGTTGGGAGGGGCTGTTTTGAAGGAAAGTCCATCAAAGAGAAGCAGGAGTTCAGGGTGATGATGGTTAATTGGCTGAGTTTCAGGGGTAGTTGACTTATTGCAGGAGAGGGAATGTCCCTCTTTTCCTGTTGAGAACTGTAACTGATCATTCTTACCTGTGGATTCCCCTGTTGGAGGTTCTGAAATTGACACCACTTCCTGTAATTGATACGGAGTGGTGGGGTGTGAGCTCCCCCTTCTGGCCTCACGCTTCCATTTTAGTGTGGTTTCCCATTATTAATTTTTACACTTAAAAAATATTTTATTTATTTATTTTTAAGTTTATGTATTTTGAGAGAGAGAGAGAAAGCACGAGTGGGGGAGGCGAAGAGAGAGAGAGGGAGAAAATCCCAAGCTGACTCTGCACTGTCAGTGAAGAGCTCATCGTGAGGCTCTATCTCACCAACCGCGAGATCATGACCTGAGCCGAAATCAAGAGTCAGACGCTTAAGGGACTGAGCCACCCAGGCGTCCCCGTCTTTACACTTCTAACTGGAATTTAGCCTGTGTTTTTTAATGTCCTGTCAAAGCAGGTATCAGCCAGCCCTGTGACTTTGTCTCCCGTGGAAATCAAAGGTAATTTCATATCACAGCCTGGCCGTTGCAGGCAGACACCTCAAAATATCACTAATGCTCATTTTGATGTAGAAATCACAAGGGGCGCCTGGGTGGCTCAGTCGGTTGAGCGTAAGACTTCAGCTCAGGTCATGATCTTGCAGCTCATGAGTTCGAGCCCCGCATCGGGTTCTGTGTTGACAGCTCAGAGCCTGGAGCCTGCTTCGGATTCTGTGTCTCCCTCTCTCTCTGCCCCTAACCCACTCGCATTCTGTCTCTGTCTCTCTCAAAAATAAACATTTTAAAAAAATTAAAAAAAAAAAAAAAAGAAAGAAATCACAAAACTTGGGGGCACCTGGGTGGCTCTGTCAGTTGAACATCCGACTTCAGCTCAGGTCATGATCTTGCAGTCCGTGAGTTTGTTCCCTCTCTCTCTGTCCCCCCCCCCACACACACACACTCATGCTCTGTCTCTCTCTCTTTCTCTGTCAAAAATAAAAAATAAAACATTAACAAAAAAAAAAGAAATCACAATACTTTGTAGAGCCATCATGAATCAGGATTACTGAATGCATTCAGTTCACGAAGAAGCACATATATTTTTATGTCACAACGTAATAAAATATTTTCACACCCGTATGTCAGTATGACGGTTTTCCTTTGCAATCCTGTGCCTTAATGGATTGGGTTTCTAGCTGTCTCCAGAGAAGGAGCCCACAGGGGCCTGTCTCTGCCCTTGGAGGCAGCACAGAATCAGGTCACGGTGTAGGCAGATTAGTGAGGTCCTGAACTGGCCTCCTTAAAGATACCTAATCCTGGACCAGAAGCCAGCCAGCAGTCCCAGGGCCACACAGAGTCCCTCCACCCTGTCCCCAGCTCCCGGCCGGGGCTGCCATGGCCTCCCTGTTCTCTGGCCGCGTCCTGATTCGCAACAACAGCGACCAGGACGAGCTGGACACGGAGGCTGAGCTCAGCCGCAGGCTGGAGAACCGGCTGGTGCTGCTGTTCTTTGGCGCTGGGTCATGCCCACAGTGCCAGGCCTTCGCACCCATCCTCAGGGACTTCTTCGTGCGGCTCACAGATGAGTTCTACGTGCTGCGGGCAGCCCAGCTGGCCCTGGTGTACGTGTCCCAGGACCCCACAGAGGAGGAGCAGGATCTGTTCCTCAGGGACATGCCGAAAAAGTGGCTCTTCCTGCCCTTCGAGGATGACCTGAGGAGGTGAGATGGGAGAAGAGGCCAGGGAGGGCTTCCTGGAGGAGGAGCTATTTCTGCTGAAAGTGAAGTATTCGTTCATTCTTGCCTCCCTTCCATCTGGAATTGATGAGCACGGCCTGTGTGGCACTCTGTACCCAGCCTGGGGGGTGCACAGGGGGGAGGGGTGCATATGCCCATTTCCATTTAGCTCCCAAGGAGCTTACAACCTGGGGAGACAGGCATGACACAAAGACTCAAACACATAATAACAAACTGCAGTTGTGTTCCCGAGGACGAAGGGAGGATACCACGTGGGAACATCACGGGCAGACCTTGCTGAGGTTTGGGGTCAGGGGATGTTTCCCTGAGGCAGTGCCTTTAGAGAGACCCCAAGGCCAAGGGAGGATAGGAGGGGAAAGAGTGGAGCGAGGGAAGGGCTTCCAGGCAGAGGGCACAGATAAAGGCTGGGAGGCCATCAGGCAAAGAACAGCCAAATCGGGGACCTGTAAGGAGTAACAGGCGTGAGAGGTCCGCAGGTCTCAGGTGGCGCCACAAACGGCATCTTTATAAGTATGAGTGTGGTCCTCAGAGTAGCTGGGAGCCAGGGAGGGCATCGGAGCTGAGAGAGAGGTGCGTGGATTTGAGCTTTGCACCGAGCTGCCCTATAAACCGTGTTGCAGTTTGCTCCTACTTTAGAACCTTCCCCAGGGATGCCTGGGTGGCTCAGTTGGTTCAATGTCCAGCTTCGGCTCAGGTCACGTTCTCATGGTTCATGAGTTCGAGCCTCGCATCGAGGCTGAACTAAAAGCAAAGCCTGCTTCGGATTTTCTGTCTCCCTCTCTCTCTGCCCCTCCTGCACTCCCGCTCTCTCTCTCTCTCTCTCTCTCAAAAATAAATACACGTTAAAAAAAAAGAAGAATCTTCCCCTTTTCTGCGTTAAAACTTTCATTCTTTTTGAGGTGCCTGTGTGGCACCTCAGTCGGCTGAGCGCCCGAGTTCAGCTCAGGTCATGATCTCACTGCTCATGGGTTCGAGCCCCGCATCAGGCTCTGTGCTGACAGCTCAGAGCCTGGAGCCTGCTTCGGATTCTGTCTCCATCTCTCTGCTCATGCTCTGTCTCTCTCACTCTCTCTCTCTCTCAAATATAAAATAAAACATTAAAAAAATTTTTTTTAAGTTGGGAGAAGCATACAATGAAACAATTAACAATACAATTGTTAACATTTTGCCAGATTTTCTTTCTCTGCACTGGGAGCGTGCACTGAACCATTTGAGCGGGCGTCTCAGACTTTGTGACACTTTACAGATTTCATTAATTTTGTTCCACAAGTTGGAAGTTTCCGGAGACCTTCGTTGTCCATCCAACATTATCAGATTTGGACACTTGCTCACTCCCCCTGGCCTCTCTGCAGCCGAGGGGGATCTTTCTGGTAAACTGGTAACATTTCCCTTCCCAGGGCAGAAATGCCAGCTGTGAGGGCATCATAGCCAAACACTGACCTGCTGACTTTGTTTGAGGCAGGGTCCTCTCAATCAAACCTTCACTGGGGCTAGATGTCTGGACAGAGGGTGAGCGAGTCCCCATCGCCCTACTCCTTACCCTACCCACATACGGGGTCCCCAGATAAAACACAGGATGCCCAATTAGAAACAAATTTCACAAAAACAATGAATATTTTTTTAATTTTATGTATTTATTTTGAGAGAGAGCGAGCACGAGTGGGGGAGGGCAGAGAGAGTAGAGAGAGAGAAAATCCCAAGCAGGCTTCGCACGATCAGTGATGCGGGGCTCCAACTCACCAACTGTGAGATCATGACCTGAGCCGATTCAAGAGTCAGACTCTTAACCAGCTGAGCCACCCAGGTGCCCCAATGAATAATTTTTTAGTACGTGTTTTTAGTATAAGTATGTCCCGCATATTGCATGTTGTTATATAATTCTTATTTTATTTTATTTTATTTTATTTTATTTTATTTATTATATCAACTTTAACAGGTGTCCTGTATTTCTTTTTGCTAAGTCTGGCAACCTGTATTTCTTTTTGCTAAGTCTGTAAAGTCCTGTGTGACTTTACAAGTGCCATGCATTCTCTGTGCAGAGGCCTGGAAAAGGGCCACCCAAAAACCCAGTGGATGGAAATTAACAACTGTGGATGCTGGGCTCAGTCTGGTCTCCCCTGTACTTCAGAATGTCTGTGCGTGATTCTGGTCCAGATGGGACGTTTGGTCTGGGGTCTCCTGGGATCGTGGATGGCTCCTCACTGGCTTCCCCTCATACTGGAGACAAAATGGAAACTCCTTACTATGAGCCTGCAGGGCCTCTGATCAAGGTTGCACTCTAATCTCCCTCTCGTCTCAGGGCCTTTGCACGGCTGTGTCCTCTGCCTGGGACCCTGGCCTCCCAGGGCCCTCCTCATCCTGCAGCTTTGAGCTCAAAGATCACCTCCTTGGAGAGGCCCTCTCTGACCACCAATCCCTTACCCGGCTTGGTATTTCTTTATGACATTTATCAGTATTGATTCATTCATTCATCCCACACAGTTTCTGAGCCTCAATTCTGTGCCCTATACTGTTTCAGGCACTGGGGACCCAGGTGAATGGCGACAGAAATCTGTGTCCTAGTGAAGCTACATTCTATGGTGGGCAAAAATGATAAAGGGGAAAAATAGGGGCGCCTGGGGGGCTCAGTCGGTTAAGCATCTGACTTCGGCTCAGGTCATGATCTTACAGTTCCTGAGTTCGAGCCCACATCGGGCTCTGCACTGACACGTGTGGATCCTGCTTGAGATTTTTTATCTCTCTGTGTCCCTATCCTGCTAGCACTCTCCTTCACACTCTCAAAATAAATAAATAAACTTAAAAAAAAAAAAAAAAGGAGGAAAAAACAAACGGTGCAGTGTGTTGGATGCTAAAAGGCACAGCGCAGCAGACGGGAGAGCGAGGCATTGAGATTTGAGGTTGGCTACCCAGCATACAGGGTCTTAACCCACAGAAGTCCGGGGAGAGTGCTCCAGGCAGAGGGCATGGCCAGTGCAAAGGCCCTGAGGCGGTAGCATGTCTGAGGTATTGGACACCCAGTGCAGAGGCCACTGAGGCCTGGCCTGGCCCGGTCTCTGGGCTCCCCCAGCGCCCGGCACGGGGTAGTGCACACAGCGGGTGCTCAGTAAGTACCCGGAGGAGGGCTGTGTGGCTCCCCAGCTCAGGGGCGGGTACGGGCTTCCAACCGGACTGACCCGCCCACCCCGCAGGGATCTCGGGCGCCAGTTCTCCGTGGAGCGCCTGCCGGCTGTCGTGGTGCTCAAGCCTGGAGGGGACGTGCTCACCCGCGACGCAACTGACGAGATTCGGCGCCTGGGACCCGCCTGCTTCGCCAACTGGCAGGAGGCGGCGGAGGTGCTGGACCGCAACTTCCTGCAGCCCGAGGACCTGGACGACCCCGCGCCCCGGAGCCTCACCGAGCCGCTGCGCCGCTGCAAGTACCGCGTGGACCCGGCGGCTCGGGGCAAACGCCGCCCCAGGAGAGGGAGCGACCCCGAGGGGGAGGGCGGGGCGGAGGGCGGGGACGGGGAGCTGTTCTGAGACCCCTGCGCAGAGCACACGCCTGAACTTCCCAAAGAGTGCCCTCCCAGACCCTACAGGGACACAGCAGTGGACACTTGAGGCAGACCTCCAGCTGTCCCCGAAACAGCGGACCCACCCCCAGCGCGGGGGCGGGGCGGGAGGGGGCGCTCAGACCTCTGGGAAACAGCAGGGCTTCAGAAGATTCAAAGTGCTGCCTGGGGGGAAGCAAGAAGACAGACCACCCATTCAAAAATAAGCAAAGGGCATGAACAGGCAGTTTTTTTCTCCAAAGAAGATACACAAATGACCAACAAGCGCATGAAAAGATACTCCACGTCATTAGCCATTAGGGACACGCAAATCAAGAGCACCGTGAGATACCATCTCACACCCAGTGGGATGGCTATAATCAAAAACCAGAAAATAGCCCGCGTTGGCAGGGAAATGAAGACATTGGAACCTGGCGCGCTGCTGATGGGAAGGGAAAATGGTGCAGTCGCTGTGGAGAGCAGTCTGGGGATTCCTTGATAAGTTAACTATATAATGACCACACTTACCAGCAATTCCACTAGTAGGTATGCGCCCAAGAGAAATGAAAACAGACTCAGACAAATAGCTGAATGTGCATGTTCACAACGTAGAAATGAATAAACGAAATGTGGTCCGTCCACCCCGTGGAATGCTATTCAGCCATAATATGTGCTCTCAACATAGATGAACATCCAAAACATGCTCAGTGAAAGAAACTGGACACAAAAAAGTCACATACCGTCGGGCTCCATTTATAGAAAATGTCCAGAACAGGCAAACCCAGATACAGAAAGCAGATCAGGGCCAGGGGCTGGAGGAGGGGGGTGGGGAATGGGGGTCTCCCTTAGGGATGATGAAAATATTCCGGCACTAGACAGACATGATGGGTGCACAACATTGCGTATGTACTAAATGCCTCTGAATTGTTCGCTTCAGCATGGTTTATGTCATGTACACTTCACCTTAATTTCTAAAACTGAAAAATAAATAATAACCAAAGACTTGTAGCAAGATATAGGGATGCCCACTCAAGGGGGGTGCAGAAGGGCCTCACCCAGGAGGCAACATTTCTGCAAAGCCTTGAAAAAAGGTTGGACAGAGGGGAAATCACAGCCAACTGCAGGTAAGAGACCAAATATCAAGGTGAATTATTTAAGGGGCGCCTGGGTGGCTCAGGTCATGATCTCAGGGTTGGTGGGTTTGAGCCCCCCCCCTCCCCCCGCCTCGCTGGGCCCTGTGCTGACAGCTCAGAGCAGGGAGCCTGCTTCAGATCCTATGTCTCCCTCTCTCTCTGCCCCTCCTCCACTCACCCTCTGTCTCCCAAAAATGAATAAACGTTAAAAAAGAATTTTAAAAAGTGAATGATTTAAAAATTTGTTCAAGCTTCCTTTTTTTTGTTTGTTTTGTTTTAAACAGTGAAACAGGTGCTTAGGACAGTGGGCGGAGTGGGGGGTCGCTTTAATGAATTTAGGGACTTGTGGGGCTCCCTGGATCCGGCCACCGAGCTTTTGCAGCTCTTGGGGCCACCTCGGTTTCTTCTTCGCCCCGCCCCGCGCCGGCCCCGCCCAGCCAGGACCTGGAGGCCGGGAGGGGGCGCCCGCAGGGTCCCCAGAGAGAGGAGAAAAGACTTTGTCCCAAGTTTTCGCGGAGCTTCCTCATCCCCGCTGCGATCGGCGTCCCAATCCCCCTACGGCCCCCCAATTTTCAGACACCCCTTGCGGTCCCGCCCCCTTTCGGAACTCCTGGGGGCCCCTGGACTCCCGCCCAACTTCTCTGCCGCTAAAAATCTCTTTTATTCCTCGACCGCCCCCCCACCCAGGCCCGCGGGACCCCTACCATGGCCCGGTCTTACGGGGGCCGGGTGCTGGCCGCGATGACCCTGCTGGGCATCCCGGCGGCGGTGCTGGCGGCGCTGGGAGCGCAGCTGCTGTTCCAGCTGCAGGCGGGCCGCGCGGAGCTGCGGGGAATGCGCGCCGACGGGCTGGGCCCGGAGCTGGACGCCGGCCCAGGGCTGCCCGAGGACGCGGCCGGGGCGCTGCTGCCTCTGGCCGCCGCGCTTGCTGCGCTCGCCCTGGTGTTGGGCCTCACCAGCCTTCTGCTCGCCGCGCTCTGCGGCCACCTGGGCGCCGAACTGGCGCGGGGGCCGGGTCCCGGCAGGTAGGACAAGCCCCTCCACCCCGACGCCCGGCTGGGGGCTGGGCGAGCCCGGCGAGCCGCCGCCCCTCTCTGGGCCTCAGGTTGCGCGGGGGGGTTGGCGGGGGGAGTGGATCTTCCCTTATCCCCTCTCCCCTTCTCCTTTCTTCCATCCCTCCCTGCCTTCCTCCCCTCTCTCTCCATCCCCAACTTCTATCACCTCTCCCTCCCTCCATCCTATAGTAGTTGAAAATTTACCGCAGGTGCGAATTTTACAGAGGTGGAAACTGAGGCTCATAGAGGGCCCAGGGTCAGCTAGCTCCTGCGCTGATAGCGCGTGTCATTTAGGGAACCCCACACTCTTCGTGCTTCTTGCTTTCCAAGGATTAGCTCAGTGAAGTCCCCCCACCCCCTTCGCCCCGCGGCGGCTGAACGTTACTGCCTCCCTTTGTAACTGCGGCTCCGACAGGGGCCAGGGTCGGCTGATCTCTCTGGGCTGCCTGATTTGGAAGTGGGCGGACTGGATTTGAATTTGATTCTGATAGAGCCAGAGCCTGTGCCCTGGCTCGCGCATCTGAGCTCCGGAACATGAACCTTGGGGAGGTGGGGGGTGGGGGGTGGGGCGGGGGGCGGGCCGTGAATGTAGAGTGAGGGACCTTCCTTGAGTCGAGGACTCGGCTGCCCCACATCCAAGTGTTTCCCTCCAGGATGCCCGGGGAGGAGAGCCAGAATCATTGGTCCAGGATTCCATGGATTTGAGCAGATGGGAACGTCCACCATTTGGAGTAGATTCCACCTAAACTATTCATTCGATAGCTCAGGGAGTCAGTCGACAAATATGTATTGGGCACCTGCAGGGGGCTGACCCAGCACTGGAAATAGAGGACACAGCAGGAACCAGGTGGACCCAGACCGGCCCTGGTGGGGTAGACAATAGCGACAAGCCAGATCAGAAATATCAAGTGAGGCTGAATGCTGGGAAAGGAAGAAAATGGGGTGACGGGGTGGAAGCGGAAAGGGTAAGTGTGGTTGAGGCGGGACCATCCGGGGAGGCTTGCGCTGAGACTTGAAAGAGGAAAAGAGGCGGCAGATCTGGAGGCCTGTGATGGGGGGAGGGAGGGCAGCATGTGCAAAGGCCCTGGGGCAGGAATGAGCTTGGGGTGTTAGAGGTCGAGGTGATTGGTGTGGCTGGAGGGAGAGATGAGGGAGATAAGGGTAAGGAAATCAGGGGAAATAGACCATCCTGGGCTTCTGTGCTGTGGTGCAGACTTTGGGGGTTTACTCTGCCTGAGAGAGTTGTGAGCAAGGAGGGGCATGTGACCTGACTTAGGTTTGCAATCACCCCCTCCAGCCACTGTGCAAAAAAGGTGAGAGCAGAGAGGAGGCCACTTCCACCGTTGTCGGTGGGAGGTGAGTGATAGCAGAGGCTTTCCTAAGCCTCGAGGAGTGGGGAAGGAAGAACGCACCCGGCGAAGCACTCAGCCCAGCGCCAGGCTCAAAACTAAGTCCTCGGTCCGTCTCAGCCCTCGGGAATCCCTGTTTCTGTCACCTCTGATGGCGAGTTAAGCTCCGTCTCTTCGTGTCCCAAATAAGTTTGTGGTCTGGAAAACAACGGAAGGCAGGTGTCTAACAAGTGTCCCCGCGTAATAGCTGCTTCATGAGTGCTGGATGTGTGAATGGACTGATGTGCGTGGATGGGTCGCAGGAGACGGGTGGTGGATGGGTGCGTGGTGAGCGAAGGATGAATGGCCAGGTGGAGAGTCGGTTGGATCGATTTGATGGTGAGCGGGAGGTGGGCGGGTGAAGGATGGGTGGACAGACGGGTGGGTAGATGGGTGGTGAATGGCAGATAGATGGATGGACGGACGGTGGCTGTTTAAATAAGTGGGTGGATGGATCAATAGGGCCTTGCTAAATGGCTGGCTGGCTGTGTGGTTGAACAGCCGATGGAAATTGGTGGACAGTAAATGGTAGTGGATGGATGAGCGGGTAGATGGAGAGACCGATGGCTGGATAGATGGTCAGGTCCTCACACAGAACTCAGATCCCCCAAAGCTCCCCCTCCTTCTCCTCCCTGGCTTCCCCCCACCAGCCCCACCCCCTGAGCCCTTTTTCTTCCTGCCCCCCACCCTCCTAGGTCTGACTGGTTTCTCTATGACTGCCGCCTCCTCAGACACGTGGCCCTTGGCCTCTTCTGCTGCGGGGTCTCTGTCTACTTAGCAGGTGCGTGCCGGGGGAGGGGATGTGGGGGGGGGGGGTAGAGCCCCGGGCTGGGGTGGCTTTGTCTGACACACTTTCTTGCTCTGGGACCTTCGGCAGACTCCCTTGCGTCCCAGTTTCCTCACCGGTGAAGTGGGGACGTGTACCGTCCCCGCCTTAGAGAATCGCTGAGGGCATTCAGGGTGAATCCCCGCAAAAGCCCATGAAAGCATCTGACTCCAGTGGGGGGGGGGGGGGTCCACGAGCAGTAGTTGCCTTCAGAACCCTTTTGGATTCATCAGGTTTTCTACGTCTGGTTTGAACAAAAGTGTCCATGTCCTTGGTGGTTTTCTAGAGACAGTGTTTCACAGGTTGGTCTTAGCAAAAACCATTTGCTTATAAATATCAGAACCTCCAGCTCAAGAATGCCTTAAGTTAAAAAAAAAAAAAAAAGCTTTATAAACCAGAAATGCAGTTGTAAATCCCAAAACAAGAAGCAGAGCAAAAAAGAAAGAACGTGCCACACTGGCTTTTCCTTCCCTGACTTGTAATATAACTTTTCTTAGCTCGACAGTCTCTCACCCACGCTTGCTGGTAAAGGAATCAAGTCATCAAGTCTCTTTAAAGAGACTCCTGACATCTTCTGTTTTGTTCTAATCTTGGAAAATGTGTTGACGGGGCTGCAGGTTCGGTGCCGAATCACACGTTAGATCACTAAGCAACCTGTTTTCCTGGAAGAAAATAATTTCCAGCTGAATGAAAAACGAGGAATTTGCTATGATTGCCTTACTCCTATTCCTGCGACAGAGAAACAGAAGTTTAGAAGATATATTTAAAATATTTCTTTGTGAGATGCGAGCCTAGGGTTCATTATGGGAATACAGGGGTACATACGCGTATATCACAGGCAGGGAACTCTGCAGAACTTTTGTTGCTTGACTTAATAAAATGCTCCAGATGTGAGTTTTCTTTAAAAAAGGAGAGTGGAGGGGCGCCTGGGTGGCTCAGTCGGTTGAGCGTCCGACTTCGGCTCAGGTCACGATCTCGCGGTGCGTGAGTTCGAGCCCCGCGTCGGGCTCTGGGCTGATGGCTTGGAGTCTGGAGCCTGCTTCCGATTCTGTGTCTCCCTCTCTCTCTGCCCCTCCCCCGTTCATGCTCTGTCTCTCTCTGTCCCAAAAATAAATAAACGTTAAAAAAAATTTTTTTAAAAAAAAGGAGAGAGGAGGGGTGACTCGAGCCTTTTCACAGGCTGGCAAAAAAAAAAAATGTTGGAGACTTGGAGAATAAGATATGCTCACTCTAATATACAAGAAAACTCACAAAGAGAGAAAAAAAAAAAAAAAGGTAACCACGTCAGCCTCATTAAGTGTTAAATTAAGAATTTGTTCAGCTCCCATTTAGATTCTTTTTTGAGGTTAGGTGACCTCACTCAGCAAGAATTCCTGACCACGTCCAGCCAATCATCCAATTAGCCATCGTTGCTGACCAGAGCCAAAAGAATAATTAAAAAAACAAAACAAAACACACACGCTTTAAAAAATGTTTAGAGCAAAAAGGGTCCTTGGCCTCGTTTTAATATGTCAAACATGATGCAGTGTGGCATCTTAAAAGCCAAAGTGCAGGGGCGCCTGGGTGGCTCGGTCGGTTAAGCGGCCGACTTCAGCTCAGGTCACGATCTCACACTCCGTGAGTTCGAGCCCCGCATCGGGCTCTGTGCTGACAGCTCAGAGCCTGGAGCCTGCTTCAGATCTCCCTCTCTCTCTGCCCCTGCCCCCCCCTGAAAAATGAAATAAAAACAATTTTTTTTTAAACAAAAGTACAGAGCTGAAGAAAGCATAAAAACAGCCCACAAAGTGTGAAGAAGTCTTCCATTCACTCTGGGCTTCTCCACTACCAAGTCCCCTGCTGCTGCTGTAAGAAAACTCCTCCCTACCCGTATCCCAGTCAGCAGTCCCAGGACAGGCTCTGATTGGCTGAGCTCGGATCATGTGCTAGCCCTGCACCAATCACTATAACCGGAGGAATCAATGCTCTGATTGGCCAAGCCTAGTACCATACACAACACTGATGCCAGAGAGGTGGGTCAGTGCTCCTACGTTAGCAATCAGGGTGAGGGTAAGGACTAGACCAGGGGTTCTCAATGGGAACTGATTCTGCTGACCCAGTGAACATTTGGCGATATCTGGAGACGTCTTTGGTTGTCATGACAGGGCAGGAGGGAACGCTATTGTGCCTCGTGGGTAGAAAGCTGCTCAGTGTCCTACAATGCACAGGACGGTCCTCATCAAAAAGAATGATGCCAACTGGGCGTTGGACAGGCCAACAGAAAACTAGTACAGGTCGGTCCTCAAGGTCAGGTCAGCAACAGTCTTGTTCAGACCGGCAACCTGAGGCCAGAGAGGGGCTGTGATCCACTGAAAGTTAATCACCAGGATTCAGAAAGCCTGAGATCTGGGTTGTTTCAGTTGTAGTCAAGTACACATGATAAGGCACGGAAGTTTACCATTTTATAGTAAAATGGATGTGACAACGATGTGACAACGATGTGAGAGGATTAGATGGGTGAAGCTGTGTGCCTAGCATGTTGTATGGGTGTCTGTAACTGCCCTCTTTTTGGGGAGCTCTCCCAGGGTTTGGGGAGCAAACGTTTGTGGACTAAGTGAATGAAAGCCGTTTGTTTTTCCAGCACTGTCCATCTACGCCCTGCTGCTCTTTGAGATCGAGACAGGTGCAGCCGCCGCCTCCATCCTCGGAGTGGGGGCTCTGGTCCTGGTGGCGGCACTGACCCACACCCTGGTCCGAGCTGCCCGGGCCACCCGCCGTGGCCTCCACGAACTGTCCCCACCGCACTTTGAAGATGATCCTGTCCGTCCTGCTGAAGTCTCCAAGGCCAGCCCCAGGGCTCAGCCCCAGCAGGGTACCCACCACGGGACCCCCTACTCATCCTTCCCAGAACCTGGGGACCCCGTCAGACCCACGGGTGCTGCTACAGTGCCTACGGCCAAGGGAGGAGGCTGGGAGGGCAGCCTGCCTTTATCCCGCATGCACCGGACACTGTCAGCTGGCAGGGGGCACTGGGAAGGGATCACCCATGAGATGCGCAGCATGCTGGGCCACAGGCCAGGGGGCTCAGGGAAGGACTCCACCCTGGTGTGAACCCAGGGACCAGGGACAGAGACCTGGGATCAGGCAGCAGGAAGAGGATTCTGTAAAGATAAGTCTAGGCTCAGCCATAGTAGCAGTATGACTTGATTTCTCAGTTCACAGCATCCCTGGTTTTTGTCATGAAGGTTGCTTCATGGCACAAAATGGCTGCCAGGGCTCCAGCCTTCATCTCCTCTCAGAGGGAAAGGCAGAGGCCAGGGCAGGCTCGGTATCTTCTGGAAATCTCCCCGGGAAGCCTGGGGTCCCTCCTGTTTATACCTCACTGGCGAGAACAGTCACATGGCCACATCTCGCGGCAGGGGAGGCTGGGAAATGTAGCTATCCAGATGTTATAGGCAGGAGGGAGGGTTGGGCTTATGCCGTGGTTCTCTAAATGTCTCCATCCATTTTACAGATGAGGAAACCGAGGTCCACAGAGGGGCAGTGACTCACCAGGAGTCCCATGGCCAGTACTGAGCGTCAGAGGCAGGATTTGAACCTGGGTTCTGTAACCCCCATGCTGCTGACAGTGCAAGTCTCAGACTCTGCAACGTCTTCCGGGCTGTGAGCATTTGAAATCTGTGTGTGCTGAGCTCAGAGCAACCCAGGGCCACGGGCAAACCTGAGGGGCTGGACCCAGACTTCTGGCTGTGGCAGAGACTTCGCTGCTCTGTGTCTCACTTTCCTTGTCTATAAAATGGGGACAGAAGCAGCTTCTTCTCCTAGGGTTCCTGTGAGACTCGATGTAAGCCATTCCAGGTGCCTGTGCACAGTAGGTCCTCCACACATGTCAACCTGTGCCATTGTCAGTCGGGTGGGGTGCGCGGTGGCAGGAAAAGGCGGGGTCGATGACCACTTTCTGGGGCTCACGAAACTGACAAGGCTTGGAGTGGATAACTCAGAGCCCTCAGGGTCTCCAGAGGCCCTGGCCCCACCCCTCCCGTTCTGCACGACCCTCAAATAAACTCCGACCCTCACTATCTCCTTTGTCACTTGAGCCACATCCAAACATGCTGTGTGGCCAAGCCCAGGCCCAGGGTGATGGATGGAGTGACAGGAGTGGGGGTGAGGAGGCAGAAGTGGGGAGCAAGGGTATGTTCCTTGTAGACCTCAGTCAGGGACCCAGGTCCCACAAATCCTCATGTATGTAAATTTCACCGGGGGGGGGGGGAATGGATGCCTGGCCTTCATCCCGACCCCAAATGGACAGATATCCCCAGAATTCTCCCAGTATGTCCCTTCCTGGACCACAGAGGTACTCCAAGGCTCGCGGAGTAGAGGTGACTCAGCCACATAGTGGCTCAAAGCCCCCCTAGGACCCTTTCCAAAGGTCAGAGAGGTGACAGCACCCAGCGGTGGCGACGGGGGGTGGGGGGGTGGGAGGCGGTTAGTCCCCAAGCGTGACCCTGGCAGGGACCCTGCTGATCAGATATACCCAGACCCAGGTGGCCCACTGTTTCCGGCTGCCACCTCCCAGAGCCACCAGGAAGCTGCACAGAACACCTCCTTGCTGGGGGAGTGGAGAGAGAACACACACGAACATTCCACATGGTGCCTGACATGTGGGGTAGCCAGTAACATAGGTTCTCGGGGAGCATGATAAATATCAGTGAAGATAAATCCAGAATAAATGTTGGGGCCCCTGACAGGCTGTCAGTAGAGCATGTGACTCTTGATCTTGGAGTCGTGAGTTCAAGCCCCACGTTGGGCATAGAGCTTACTTTAAAAAACAAACAAACAAAAGAATAAGTGTCCCATCCTTCTCACAAGCCTGGTTCTGCGGGCACGTGCCAGGCACTTTCCTGGCCTCGGTGAATCTTCAGGACAACCCCACTTACAGATGGGAAGACTGAGGCCCAGGCTGTGAGGCCACGTGGTGGCGATGGCTGGAAGTTCACAGTGGGCTCCAGGCCACAGCAGGTGACCGAGAAACCCTGGAAACTGCGGTTTCGGAGAATCCCCTGGAATGGGGCAGGCCCCGAGGGCTCCGAGAGGGTGGGAGAGGAGCAGAGGAGGCAGGACCACAGCTGTCTGCCAGGGAGGAGTGCCTCATCTCCTGCAGCGGGCAGGGGAACCAGAAGCTGGACCCCTCAGCCTCGTCCCCAGGGCAAGGACCAGGGTGTGGGTGCAAAATTGGAGGCCTAAAAGAATTGAAAACAGGGATTCCAACAAACTCTTTCGCAAACACGTTCACGGCAGCACTAGTCACAAAAGGTAGAAACAACCCAAATGTCCCTCAACAGGTAAGTGGGTAAAAAAATATGATCGATCCATACAATGGAATATTTACTCAGCCATAAAAAGGGACGAAGCATTGACACAGCACTGCAAGGTGGATGACCGTGAAAACATCACGCTGAGGGGAAGAAGTCAGACACAAAAGGCCACGCAGTGTGTGATTCCATGCATAGGAAACGTCCAGAGCAGGCAGATCCGTAGAGACAGACGAGTGGTTGGAGGAAGAGAATGCTGCTAACTGCTCGTGAGGACAGGGTTTCCTTTCCGGGTGATAGAAATGTTCTGGAACTAGGAGCGCCTGGGTGGCTCAGTCGGTTAAGCGTCTGACTTTAGCTCAGGTCATGATCTCTCAGTTCATGAGTTCGAGCCCCGCCTCGGGCTCTGTGCTGACAGCTCGCAGCCTGGAGCCCGCTTCGGATTCTGTGTCTCCCACTCTCTCTGCCCCTCCCCCGCTCACATTCTGTCTCTCTCTCTCAAAAAATAAATAAACATTAAAAAAGAAAAAAAAAAAAAGAAATGTTCTAGAACTAGACAGTGGTGACGGCTGCACGATCTTGTCAGTGCACGAAATGCTACTGAATTGTCCGCTTTCAAATGGCGAGTTCTGTGTGATGTGAATTTCACCCCAATTAAAAAATAATTAAGGAGGCACTTGCTCTCAGGCCTCCTGCGGGAGCAGATGGGCCTCTGAACTGAAACGAGCTCCTTGAATGTTGCACCCCACGAGCTCGTGAGCCTCATCCCAGTCTGACCCCTGCTCATCCTCTTGGGAAGCTATGCAAGGTTCCGGCTCAGAAGGCCAGCTGGGAACAATGCCCATAGCCCGGCCGAAATGTGCCCCCCTTGCCAGCCGTGCCCTGGAAGGGGCGCCAAGCATCCTCGTATCTCAGCCGGAATCAGGTTGTCCCGGGGCTGGAACCAGATGCTCAGGTTGCTCTGCGTCCTGGATACCCGATAAGGGTTTGATGCTCCAGGAACTGGGACAGATCTGGCCCAGCGAACAGTCATGCAGCCTGCAACCTCAGTTTCCTTCTTTATAAAATCAGGTAACCTTGGGGGTGCCTGAGTGGCTCAGTCAATTAAGCAGCCAACTTCGGCTCGGGTCATGATGTCATGGTTCGTGGGTTCGAGCCCCGCGTCGGGCTCTGTGCTGATAGCTCGGAGCCTGGAGCCTGCTCCAGATTCTGCGTCTCCCTCTCTCTCTCTGCCCTTCCCCCGCTCATGCTCTGTTTCTCTCTCTCTCTCTCTCTCTCTCAAAATCAAATAAGCATTAACACAATTTTTTTTTTTTTAAATAAAATCAGGTAACCTCCACTCCACCAAACAGCTGTGAGGACCAAATCAGAAAGGGTATCGATGTCTCCATTCATTTCACAGACCACGCAAACAAAAGCAGTGGTTGGCATCCCGGTGGGACTTAGCGTGTGGACAACGTCTCTCAAAGACGTAGCCTTGGATTGGGATCCTCAGAATCACACCTTGAGATGATTTGGGGGATGTGGTTTGCTTATGTGGGAGGTTACGCCAGGAAGTCCCAGAGCCCGTCAAGGGCACCAATGAGGACACAGTGCCCGGGGGAGGGGGGCAACCAGGGTTCCCTCCTGCTGGGGAACTCTGGCAGACAGCCTAGAGCACACCCAGCAGAGTGGTCCCAACACAAGGGATCAGGGCTGGGGTCCTTATCCTCTGACCACCATCAGGCATTGCTTAGAGAGAGATTAACCCCTCATACTTCTGGTCTTCCCTACGCACCAGCTGGACACCTGTGGCCACACAAGCCCCAGGCAAGGTTGCGGATAATTGCTGCGAATGACATTCATCATGTGGAGAGGAACATAGATGGGATGGATGGGAGGGGGGGCACAGACAGCATCTGCTTGAGCTGTGTTGCATTTTTGCAACAGTAGGCATGAGTGGGGCGGGGGAGGGATACCGAAAGCACTTAACCACGCTATCTCTGGATGAGAAGAACTATTGATGTTTAGATGCCTACCATGTGCCAAACACCATGCCTGACTCACACAGGCATCACTGTTGTTGTCCCCTTGAGGCAGCAACCGGTCTCCCTCCTTCACTTCTGCACACGCAATCTGCTAAAAGTGGCAGAACGCAGCTGGCGTCCTCTGTGCTGGTGACATTTAGAATGGAAGGCCAGAGGCCACCTTGAAGGAAATGGCTCACCACAACAAGGGGCGTATCCCCCCTCCCCACACACACACAAAAAAACAATTTATGAGCATATTATTTTTTAATGTTTCTTTATTTTTGAGAGAGAGTGAGTGCAAGTGGGGGAGGGGCAGAGAGAGAGGGAGACACAGAATCTGAAGCGGGCTCCGGGCTCCAAGCTGTCAGCACAGAGCCCGACGCGGGGCTCGAACCCACGCACCGTGAGATCATGACCTGAGCCGAAGTCGGACAGTGCCAAGTGTTGGTGAAGACTGGAACTCTCATTCCTTGTGAGTGAGGGGGTGCGTTGGTCCCAAGAGCCTCGGACATCTGCTTGGCTGTATCTGCTGAAGATGAACCCAGGCCTCGCCTACCACCCACAATCTCCACTCAGGGCATTTGCACAACGGGAATGAGTGTGTTCCTCAAGAGACGCGTACAACAGTGCTCGGAGCAGTTTTGCTCAGTGGCCACGAATGAGAGACAACCCACGTGCTCATCAACAGGTGACCAGACTGGTACATCCATACCATGAACTCTAGCAATGAAATTTCAGCTCAGGTCATGATCTCCCGGTTCATGGGTTCGATCCCTGGGTCAGGTAAGGTTAAGGACCTTTGAGAGGTAAGGACCATTGAGATTCCCATTGGAAAGATGGAGAAACTGAGGTATAGAGAGGTTAAGCCACAGCTCAGGGTCACCAGCTAGTGAGCAGTGCAGCTGGGACCTCATCTTGCCCTGTGACGCCTCAGTCTCAGTGCCTGGGCAGGAAGGATAAAGCTTTGGCTCCCTTCTCTGTAGCCCACGATGTGAGCTCAGTCATAGCAGTCAGGATCGATGTGGCCCAAGTCAGGAGTGGGTGGGTGGGCTCCATGGCGATTCTCCTGGACCTTCCCCAGGCTGTCCTGAGGCCCTGTGGGGCCCAGAGGGTTGGGATTTTGCAGGGTCATTGGCCTAGCGATGACAGCAAGCCCAGTTGGATCCTAGGCCAGGACGGCTCATCTGGGGGGCCCCTGGTCACCCGCGGATGCCCTGGAAAGTGATCTGAAGCTGGTTTCAGGGTGGCCAAGAAGGTGACCAGGGAGAACAAACAGACTTTACTTCCCGGGCAGATCAGATTCCACGGCCGGCGCCACAGCAGCCTGGGCGGGACCTAGCAGGTGCTGTCTGTGCCCAGAGAGGAGAGAGGTGGGGAAATGTCTTCGACCAAAGGCCTAGTTTTCCCAAGGCAGCTGAAGTGTATGGGGGAGAGGGCACATTTTACGGTTTCCCCTCGCCCACCTCTCCGGGACAGCTTGCTGTCTCTCCCCTCAGATCTCCAGGACAGGGGGTACAAGTGGGTGGTACAGGGGCGCCTGGGTGGCTCGTTCGGCTAAACCTCCGGCTTCAGCTCAGATCATGATCTCACCGTTCGTGGGTTCAAACCCCGCGTCGGGCTCTGTGCTGACAGCTCAGAGCCTGGAGCCTGCTTCCGAATCTGTGTCTCCCTGTCTCTCTGCCCCTCCCAACTCGCACTCGGTCTCTCTCTCTGTCTCAAAAATAAACATTAAAAAAAAGTTATTTTATAAAAAGTGGGTGGCACAACCCTTCTGGGGGCCCAGTGGGGCGCGTTCTGACCGATGACCCGTGAGCAGAACTTTGACAAAGGCACTTCCAGGCCCGGGCATTTAACTGATGGTGCAAGAGCTTTTGGAGTCCGCCCCCCACTGTCGCCAGGGGATGGTGGCAGCCCCTTCAGGCGGATTTCAGGCACTGTGACCAGCCGAGTCTGGGGCTGCTCTGCCATGGGCCCGTGGGATGAATGAAAACTAAGCCTTAGCCTTTCGAAGCCACAGAGATCTGGGGATGTTCCTGACCGCAACAGGACCTGGGCCACCCGGAAGCTGTGGGGACCTAGGGAAGACAGAGCATTAAAGGAAGGAGCACGGATGTGGGAGAAAAATGGTGTTAGTCTGGGGCTATTCGTTTAACAAATGGGTCCAGACTATTCTTCACGGATTCCGTATTTGTGAGTTCTACTGGCTGAAATTCACTTGTACCCCACCCCCCAGCCAATACTTGCGCACTTTGCGGCCATTCAAGGACACGCATGGGGGGGGGGGGTAGTTTGAATCACTGGGGGACCCATTCCCAGCTGAGGCGGAACGTGGTGACACTCTGGCGTCTTGTTTCACCCCTCAGACCGTAAACAGGTGGCTTTTTTGTGGTCTACTTAGTGGCAGGTTTTTCACATCGTTGTGCTTTTTCATCGGCAACTTTGTTGTTTAAGAAAGCCCCCAAGGTGCCCGATCGGTGCCTTGGACTTGGCTCAGGTCACGACCTCATGGTTGGAGGGTTAAAGCCCTGCACTTGGCTCTGCGCTGTCAGGGCAGAGGCAGCTTGGGAATCTCTCTCCCCCTCTGTCTCTGCCTTTCCCTGCCCCCTCAAAATAAATAAACTTAAAAATAAAAATAAAAATGTCCCCACGTGTAGTGCTTCGTGCTACCTAATGTCCCCACACGCAAGAAGGCAGGGATGTGCCTCCTGGAGAAAATGTGTGGGTTAGATGAACTTTGTTCAGGCGTAAGTTAACAGCGCTATCGGCCGGAAGTTCAACATTAACTAATCAGCGGTATGTATTAAACACGGGGTCTTGAAACACACACAAAACAAGGCCCGGTACCGATTGCTTGACAAAAATGTGACCAAAGGCTGGTAGGAACCCCCCACGGAATCCGGTACTCCCTAACTCAGTTTTCGCTGTGACATTAAGGGACCTAACTACCGCCAATAATGAGAATGGACGGAACGTACCCGTCACCCGTCAGAGGAAAAGAGACACGTAGAGCAGCTCGAAAGTTCAGACAGCAGGCCCTGGGTTCAGATCCCAGCTGTGACCTTAGCGGCCCCTGCCTCTGTTTCCCGCTCCGTAAAACGCGACAAAACCCGGGCTTCCCACCGGGGTGCGGGAAGACTGAAAGAGAGGCTGCGCATCAGGTGTTGGGGCTGGGGTCCCCGCAATATAAATGTGACTGAAACGATTATTCGCGTTTTGCGCAATGCTGGAGGGGCGGACCAGGTCTTCTCTGTGACCAACGTCCCCGGCTCAGGCACTCGCGGAGCCTGATTCCCCCTCTGTAGAAGGCGAGTGGTGGCAGCGCCGCCTTAGATGTCCTGCGCTGGGGGCACCTCCGCCCCCTGGCTCGTGCTGCGCGTGCGTGGTGAACACCTTGAACCACAGAGGACCGGCGGCCGGGATCAGGACTCCAGACGGCGAGCACAGGTTGGTGTTTATTGCCAGGAGGACGCCCGCGTGGCCTCCAGGCACCAGAGAGTTTTGACACAAATGACTTGAAGGCACTGGTTTCCGTCCAGCCCCCACCCCTGCCCTGCAGGGCCCAGGGGCGAGAGACCCCATCACCGAGCAGACCTGTCCTGCTCCCTTCTCCAGGGCTGTCCCTCCGCTGCGTGGCGGAGGGTCTAAAATGCCCTGCGCCACCGAGATTCCCAAGATGCTGTGGGGCGGGGTGGCTGCCAGTCCCGGGTGTCCGGCAGGGGGGGCTCTTCCCTGGGGCTGATGAAGGGCTACGAGACGCTGGGGGGCAGGCGCGCAGCCGCAGTCTTCTCCACCACAAAGCCGTAGTTATACTGGGGAGGCGGAGCGAGGAGAGCACAGGGTGAGTGAGGGGGTGGAAACGACTAGGGACTCAACAGCGATCTCCAGCCTTTGGGAGACAGGGTGTGGCTGGGGGAGCCTGGGGCGATGGGAAGGGAGGGGAGAATTCCCCACCCCCCACCCCAGCATGCCACCCTGGGCCCTGCACCCACCTCCTCCTCAATATCCGCCAGTGACTTGATGGTCAGATCGGCAAAGGCAGAGAAGGCCTGGCGGGCAGAGGCAGATCAGTCCCCAGGCGGGGACCCCAACCTGGAACCCCCATTCCTTGAACCTCAAGGAGGGTCTCCCTCAGTATTGGCCTGAACATCCCCTCACCCTTCCTGCCACAGCCTGGGGCCCCCAGTATCCAGTTGTCCCTCCTGATGCCCCATTCCGAGCCTGAGACCCTCCAGCTTCCTCCAACCCAGGAACGTGGACCTCTGTGCTAGGGCACTGGAGGCACGGATGACCCTCCCTGCCACTGACAGGGGCAGACCCAGGAGCCCCCAGCGCCCAGCGTAGACTCACCAGGGGGCCACAGCTCTTGCCCTCAAAGCGCGGGTGCAGCGTGAAGGGAACACCATCCATGGCTGAGGAGAGCGAGAGGCTGAGGCACAGGAGACTTGAGGCCTGCCTGCCGCCCACCCTAAGCAGAGAGGCTCACGCCATCCCCACCCCCCAATCCCTACAAAATGGGGGAGGCCCAGGCCTGGTTCCAACCCTGGTTCCACCCCTTCCTGGCTCTTCAACCTCGGGTAAGTCTTGCCCTCACCCCCCCACCCCCCACTCCCGTGCCTCAGTTTTTTGCTCTGCGCTCACCTGAGATGCCATAGAGGTTGGAGGCCTCGTAGATGGAGTCGCTCCTCCGCAGAGTAGATGCCCGAGAGCCAACCCGGGACAGGGTCCGCTCTGGAAAGCCGCCCTTGCTGGTGGAGGCAGGACAGCACAGGTCAGGCCTGACTCCCCCCATGGCCGCCCCCTTCCCAAGCCTGAGGACTCACCTGGGCTGGGCAGGTGGGTCCAGGGAGAGGCCCCGCATGTCCCGGCTGAGAGCTCGGGGCTTGGGCACCGGCCTGGGGGCCTTGGCCTTCTTGCACCAAATGGCAAAGCCTCCCATGTCCCTAGAAGGAGAGAGAAGTAGGGAGGGGTCCTAGCCTGCTGGGGTGACCCCAGCCCTCTGGGGGATTTTCCTTTCAGCATCGCAGCCCGCACCCTGAGCAACATCCTAGCTAATATTGCTGGGTCAGATCACCACAGTGTGCGTTTCAGACCCATCAACTCACTCTTCACAAGAACCCTACAAGATTGATACAATCGCCCCTGTTTTAGCATGCGGAAATTGAGGGGGTGCCTGGGTGGCTCAGCCGGTTAAGCATCGGACCCTTGAGTTCAGCTCAGGTCCCGATCTCATGGTGCATGAGATCGAGCCCCACGTGGGGCTTTGAGCCGACAGCACAGAGCCTGCTTGGGATTCTCCTTTCCCCTCTCTCTGCCCCTCCTCCCTCTCCAGATAAAATAAATAAGTAAGGAGACTTTAACACGTGGAAATTGAGGCACAGGTAAGCGGTAGAAGGCACAGGAGAAGGCCTGGGTGGCTCAGTCGGTTAAGCATCCAGCTGCTGGTTTCAGCTCAGGTCATGATCTCAACAGTTCATGTGGGGTTGGAGCCCCAGGTCGGTTTGCGGGGACTGCTTGGGATTCTCTCCTTCGCTCTCTGCCCCTCCCTCACCCCCTCATGCACTCTCTCTCTCTCTCGAAACAAACTTAAAAAAATTTTTTTAAAAAGGCAGCACAGGAGGCCTCAGGAGACTCCCTGAGGGTCAGCAGGGCAGATATGGGACTTGGAGGGCAAGGGAGGAGGCCAGAGGTGGGGGGAGGGTAAGGGGGGGGGTCCTACCCTACTCGCAGGTATCCAGGCACGGTCTTGGTCTTCCCACTCAGCCGGACATCAAACACAGCTGTGTCTGCAGCCCCCAGGGGCACCAGCTTCATACACATGCGTTTCTTCTTGGACACAGAGGCCTCTGGGAGTGGGGGGTGGGGGGCAAGGGAGTGAGAAGAGGGAAGAAGCAGAGAAGGGACCCAGAGATGGCTCCAGGATGACGCTTGCCAGGGTGCTATTTAAGGCAGCTACCTGGATAGCTTTAGGTCAGTGGTTGAGTCATGAATGGTATAGCCATAGGAGGGGACTCCATGTAGCCTTTAGGAGCCATTGGGGCAGGCTTATCTTTGGTGACACGGAGAAGCATTCATGGGGTGATCGTGCACACCTATGGCAAGGGTGAGTAGCTGTGGACTCGGATGGAACTGAGTGCCCATCCTGGCCCTGCCAACCTCACTTTTCCTTAGTCCTCTAATCCAGGGGTCAGCAAACTCTGGCCCGTGAGCCAAAAGACGCCAAGATCTGCTTTTGCACAGCTAAGAATGGTTTTCACATTTTTAAAGGATTATGGAGGGAAAAGGCAACAGACACTATCTGGCCTGCAAAGCCTAAAATATTTACTATCTGGACCTGTACATAAAATGCTTGCCCCATGAGTTCGAGCCCCGCGTCAGGCTCTGGGCTGATGGCTCAGAGCCTGGAGCCTGCTTCCGATTCTGTGTCTCCCTCTCTCTCTGCCCCTCCCCTGTTCATGCTCTGTCTCTCTCTGTCTCAAAAATAAATAAATGTTAAAAAAAATTAAAAAATAAATAAATAAATAAATAAAATAAATAAAATGCTTGCCGACTCTAATATCAATAGATATACCCTGAGAGTCAAATACACATGACCAGGGGTGCTTGGGTGGCTCAGTCGGTTAAGCGTCCGACTTCGGCTCAGGTCATGATCTCATGGTTTGTGAGTTCGAGCCCCGTGTGGGGCTCTGTGCTGACAGCTTGGAGCCTGGAGCCGGCTTCAGATTCTGTGTCTTCCTTTCTCTCTGCCCCTCCCCTGCTAGTTTTCTGTCTGTCTCTCTCAAAAATAAAAGATAAAAATAAAAAATAAAAAAACCAAATACACATGACAAGACAACAGTGAGAGGCAGGGAGAGCCAGGTGGCTGGAAAGCAGGGTGGTCAGGGCTGGAAGGGCAGCACCAGGGCTATAGGAGTCAGAAGGTGTGGGGACTAAACAGAGACCTGAGGGAGAATCAAGCATTAACTAGCCCAAGAGTCGAAGACAGGTGCTCCAGGCAGAGGAAACTGTGTGCAAAAGCCTGGAAATGAAAAGGCGTGGAAATGGCGAGGGTTCTACTTGGCTACCAGTTAAGAAGATATAGCAGGAACAGTAACAAAACATGTCATGACTCTTACTCTGGGACAAAGGCTATGCCAATGGCACATTTTTACGCAGGGCAGGGCATGTGGCTCCGCCCTGGAACAGAGCTCGACGCCTCAGCCGGCTCTGTCATTACCCAGTGCATCGAGTGGGCAGTCGAGGCTCGGAAAACAAGTGCCTGTCGTCCCTCCGCCCCTCCCTGGTCCTGCCCACAGGGACCCGAACGCGGCCCCCAACCCCGCCCCCAGTCTCGGACGCGGGCCTCACTGGAGTCCAGGGGGTCGCAGACCGGGGAAAAGCCCGGTGGGAGGGGGCTCTTGTCCACCAGGACCTGGATATCGGTCACCACATTTTCCTGCGGATTCTGAGGGAGGAAGGGGAGGACACAGCGACAGTCATGCTGCAGCAGGAACAGCGCCCCTGGCGGAGGGCCCCGCAAATGGACGGGGGAGTGGGCTGACCCCGGGGATTCCGAAGGTGGGCGCCCCTTACCTCTAGGCTGCCCAAAGAATTGAAGCACAGAAAGTAGCCAGACTTCTGCGCGAAGCTCTTGCCGAAGTTGGCGGGCGTCCCTTCCACGGTGCAGGAGATCTACGATGTGGACGGGAGTCAGCGCCAGGCTCCTACCCCGACGCGGCCGCCTGTGCCCCCACTTGATCCCGTGCCCCCACTTGATTCCCGGCCCCCGACGTCGCTCACCGCACTGAATCCCCGTGGCGGAGGCGCCGAAGCCGACGACCAGACCAGGCCAGCCAGCGGCGCCGTGTCGGTTCCGGGTCCTGGATCCATCCTCCGAGCCCAGAGCCGAAGGCCAGGACGGACTCAGATGTCCAAGCCGACGACCCGCGGCCGGGTTAGGGCAGGAGTCTGAACTACAACTCCCAGAAGACCGTGCGAAGGCGGGGCGGGGAAGGGGGCTGTCTGCGCGTGCCTGGAAGACGGCTGACCAATCGCGTGGGAACATGAAGCTACGCCCCCGTGCATCGCGCAGGCGCACATGAGCGACGTTTGCGGAAAATCGTCTCGTCTCCTTCTCACGCCCAGCGACTTCCTCCAGAAGTGTTTCTACTCAGCGCCGAGGTCTTGCCTGCCCCAAACCAGAACTACGCTCCCCAGAATTCCTTGCGGTATCGGCTTCTCCAGGGACACGTTTGGACATTTAGGGAAGAGATTTGAAAAACTGTAATTGTAGTTCTAGGAAGTCATCCCAAAGGAAACGTCCATGGGTTATGCAGCTATTAGTTTAAATAACAAAAAGTACGGACCACCGTGAACCATGAAATCGTGTGTAACTTGAGGAGTTGTTCATGTTACCGGTGGGAGATTCTGCATTGTGTGAATGGAGATCTCGGTTCTTGGATTCCCCACGAAAGAATAACCTGAGGATCCGCGCTTGAATAAAGACAGCTAGAAGGAAGGCAGCAAGCACAAAGAAGCTTTTTAAGAACCGTACACTTTCAAGGTAGGAGAGCGGGCAGGCCCAGAGATGGCAACTGCCAAGAGGCTAGGGGTGTCTTTTCTTTTTCTGTTTGTGGGTCCTAGCTAGGGTGGTTTCCAATCATCTAAGGGACTCCTCCTATTTATTGGGAGGGGAAGTTTGGGGCCCTACAAGTTTCTTGCCGGAAGTGTCATGGCCACCTTCCCCCAGAAGGGTAGCGGGTGGGGGTCGAAACCGCAATGTAAATGTATTAGAATGAACATAGGCAATCACCCTGCGGTAGAGGTTGGAGAGGAGACCGCAGGTTCTGCACCTGTGGTTCTTGGTTGGCTAACCTTGGTGGAAGCCACAAGGCCAAGATGTTGAAAGCCACAAAGTCAAAATGTTGTGCCCCCAGGCTTCTAATGTGTGACCTATGTTTCACAGCCCCTGCCCCCAGCTCAGGTCTAACTAACTGCCTATTCCATCATTCCCAGACACAATTAGGTTTTTTTAATGAGATATAAAGTATTTAATACGGTAACATGCTTTTACACCCCTCTGGGGGGAAAATACGAAAAATTAGGGAACAAGGTATTATCTACTCTAACATATTTTTCAGTTTTCTGCAATATCACGGGTTGGCCCACTGTCTGGTTTTTGTATGCATAAATGATTGAAGGGAGGGAAAAAAAATAAAGAGTATTTAGTGACGTGTGAAAAGTATGCAACATTTGAATGTCGATGCCCATAAGAAACAAACATCTTGGAAAAGATGACCCAATAATGAGACACAGGAGTGAACTAACCATGGGCTCCCCTAGAAATACCCCATTTTCCTAGTACTTAGGAGGAATGTGGGTTCAAAACCTGGAGAGTTCCCTGGGTGAAATTTGAAACTGGACCCCACACTCAGAGGACAAGGAGAAAGAAGTCAACTACTCTAGATTGGTAGAGGGCAGGGTTTTTGTTGTTGTTGTTGTTGTTGTTTTGTTTTAAGTTGTTTTTGTTTTTTGAGAGGCAGAGAGAGAGAATTCCTGCCCATGAACATGCAGAAGAGGGAGAGAGGGAGGGAGGGAGAGAGGGACGGAGAGAGAGAGGGAGGGAGGGAGGGAGTGAGTCCCAAGCAGGCTCCACACTGTCAGCACAGAGCCTGGTGTGGGGGCTCGAACCCATGAGCTGTGAGGTCATGACCCGAGACAAAGTCAGCCACAACTAACTGAGCCACCCAGGCGCCCCGGGAGGTGGTAGTCCCTTAATAAGGAGGGGATTTACACAGGAGGCTAGTCTTCAGTGGCTGCAAGACAAGTAGGTCTCCTTACCGCCCCCCACCCCACCCCAGAATCTTAAAAGTTCATATAAAGGCCTTAACTGGGTTCAGTCACATACAGTGTCCGGAAAGGCTCAACAACACCTTACTCTCTCAAGGCAGATCCTTGAAAATAGCTCTCACTGTGGGAATGGTGAGCAGAACATACATTCCAAGGACAGGGGAGGGGGTTAGGAGCCTCTGATTGCCTGGTTCCACCTCAAGGGTCAACTGGCAATCACATCCTCTTGGTGACCTCCTCTAACCCTCCACCCCTCATGACCAACTCTTACAGTCCTACACTTCCCCAAACCACAGATTTATTAAGTCCCTTAGGATGGGGGTGGGATCATTCAGGGCATTCACTTGTGTGTCTTCATCTGCTTTAACAAAGATGATATACATTGATAGACTCATCAGATATGAACACACAACATTCTGCTCGGATAATGGCACAGGTGCCTCTTTGCAAGGCAGTCATACCCAAGACCATTCTAATCTGGAGGACAGATTTTCTCATTAGAGACATTTCAGTGTTCAATAGGACAGGCTTTGTCGGGTAAACTTAGTAAGGGCTTCTATGCCTGCTAGAACTTCCTTCAGGCCAGTGGAGGGAACAAACATGGCAGCCGAGGGGTCATACCAGTGGAAAACAACGTGCCCTTCTGGCCTTACGGAGAGAGAGGTTGATAACTTTGGTTACTGTGGGTCAGAGTTTGGGGAAAACCCAGGGGGTAGCGGCCCCACCACCCAGGAGGAAGCCGAGCCAAAGATCTGTGCCGCACACCCCCTGGGTCCCATCTGGAATTACCCGGTCGATACCTGGGTGGCATAACAGTGCCAAACCAGTCGCGATCCTTCAGAGTGACAGAATGACTCCATCCCAGGTGTCTGCTACACTTGGTTTGATTCTGTTCAGAGTGGTGTTTTTCTGTTCCCGAGCCCACGAGTGCTCCACTGTCTCTAACCCAGGGTAAGCCACGTTGAAGCCACACGGGGCCATCCCACATCTGAGCGAAACCACCTAATGGCTCTGAGAGTGGTGTTTTGGGGACCCTTCCGGTCGGCGGTGTGATGGGCTGCCTGTCTGACTGACTTGACAGAAGAAGAACGCCCGTGCCCGGTGTTATTGATAGTGTCAGTAACCAGTCGGGTTTCTGGATCAGTGCTGGTAAGATCCGCTGAATTATGAGCACCTGTCCTCGTTTGTGCTCCCTTAATGTACTGCTCTAATGCCTTCCAATCCCCTCCCTGGAGTAGTGGAGGGGGGGGGCACATCACGGGCTGGGTACACCACGACAATCCTGACAAGCTAAAGGGCAGCCGCCTGCATCCCCAACCGTTTGGACTGTATTCCTTTGCCAGGCACGCAAGTGGGCCCTCTGTAGAAAGGTATTTCCATCAGGTGCCTATCCCGTGAGCGGACACCACGGGAGCAGTAGAAGTCTAAGGTCAAAAAGACAGATACTTCGTAGAAACTTGTATGGGGAACCCTTCTCGTTAACGTGACTGCAGCTAGGGGGCGCCTGGGCGCCGTTAAGCGTCCCAACTCTTGATTTCGGCTGCGGTCCTGATCTCATGGGTTTGTGGAATGGAGCCCCTGCATCGGGCTGACAGCGCGGAGCCTGCTTGGGATTCTCCCTCTCTCCCTCTCTCCCTCTCTCTCTCTCTCTGCCCCTCCCCAGCTTGCTCTCGCTCCCTCTCTCTCAAAATAAAAAAAAAATATTTTTTTTAAATATGTGACTGTGGCTTCAGGAAGTTGATCAGGTTGTGCACACCATGCAGGTTGGCCGGGGGAGGCAGCACTGTCAGGCGTGGGGAGATGGACGGGGGGCAGGATGTGCTAGACCAGGGTCCCCGTCTTCTCCCCTTTCCCAGTGGGGACTGGGCAGCTCCCCCCGACCCAGGGTGTGAAATAACTCTCCAACCCTGGCTGGATGTCCCATCACACATCTCGTAGATAAATGCCTCTCCCCGGGGGTGGTGGGACTCGGTGTCCTCCTCAGCCCAGCACGTTGATGTACAGGGAGAGTCAGGGCGATAGCTCTCCCCTGAGACTCCCACACCTTTACGATATTGGGTGCTTTGACAGGGGTCCCCAGTCTGGCATATGGGGCAATTGGTTGTTCATCCCAATCCATTAAGCCTGGGACGGTACTTTGGCCACCTGGCCAAGGTGGTTTGACCTGTTGGTAATTTCATCTGCTGCTTTAATATTCCATTCTTCTTTTTACCAATCCTGCTGCTTGTGGGTTACACAGGAGGCGGAACCTCCATCCGCTGTAATGTTCTTTTGCTCAGTCTCACACATCATGACTCTTAAAATGCGACCCCAGCAACTTGTCTGTTTGGTGAGGGTATCCACACATCATACTCAGTGTTCTCTAATCCCCTAATGGTGGCAGCCTGGTTTGCGTGGTGACAAGGGAAAGCTTGAGTCAGAGCAGACACAATGACCACACCACCCAAGCCATAGTTAGAACCCTCCCTCAGAGGGAAAGGGCCAATGTAATCAACTTGCCTGTCCCTTACCGGTTGAGAACTCTGATGGATGGCCCCAGACTTTTTTGTCAGTTGCCTTGGGCATTGTTTAGAACACACAGGGCATGATATTACTGCATTAGAGGCGCCTGGGTGGCTCAGCGCCTCGGTGGGGTATTCGACTTCGGCTCAGGTCATGATCTCACAGCTCGTGAGTTCGAGCCCCGCATCAGGCTCCATGCTGACAGCTCAGAGCCTGGAGTCTGTCTCGGATTCTGTGTCTCCCTCTCTCTACCCCTCCTCCGCTCATGCTCTGTTTCTCTCTGTCTCAAAAATAAATAAACACTTTAAAAATTTTATGATATTACTGCATTAAGCAAGTCACTGGTTCTCAGGAGCAATCTGGTATCCTTGGCAATACAGCATCCCACCCAAGTGCTGCCGTGGCCACTCTTCCCCTGCAGCCAATCTGCTTTATCTACCGAAGGGCCGGTTGCCAGGGCTCATACCTGGGCTAGGGCATCAGCTTCCTTGAATGCCAGGGGGGATTCAGCGCCTTACAAGCCCGGATGTGGGAGACAGTGAGGGTGCCTCAGGCTCCTGCAGGTGAACCCAAACGTCTTTCCACACACCCTGGCCCCGCAAAGGCTTACTCATGATCATCCACCTCTCAGCTTTCTGTTGTCCAGGGTTCATCCTTTTAAAACAGCCCCAACTATCGGGGTACCTGGGTGGCTCCGTCGGTTAAGATCCGACTCTTGATTTTGGCTCCGGTCATGATCTCACGGTTTGTGAGTTCGAGCCCCGCATCGCGCTTTGTGCTGACGGCGTGGAGCCTGCTTGGGATTCCCTCGCTCGTGCTCTCTCTCTCTCTCAAAATAAATAAATAAACATTAAAAAAAAAAAAAGAAAAATAAATAAAAGAGCCCAACTATCAGCGCAGAAGGGTTAACGGCCTGGGCTCCTGTGTGATCACCAGCCAAACGGCTCCGAGGTCAGCCCACTGGCTGCTGTGGTTTGTTCCCGTTTCCACCCAGATGGTGGCAGTGTTGAGCTGAATAGTGGCTGCAGCTCCCGTGGGTAGGTTGCCCCGACTAGACTAGACCCATCTGTATACCAGGCATCAGCAGAAATGTGCCACTCTCCTTACGGGCCTTGGGGCCACCACGGGACCAGGGGTGGGGGCACTTGGAAGATGTAGGTCCTCTACAGGGCCTAGAGGCACCCTCTTTCTGGTGGGCTGGTAGATAGGGTGCTCCAGCACTGTCAGTCGGCTTCCCTTAGTCGAAGTGGGAGTTTGAGCCAGGACAGAGGTGAGTCTGTGGGCCCTATTCTCAACCTGCCCCTTGACAGGCAGGGAAGTTCCTCCCACGACACGCTGTCCCTTCGTGAGAGGTTCAACGCGAAGGAGCACAGTGTATACACCTGGGAGCTGTTGCTCTTTGGGGCATATCGGATTTCTGCCCCTTCCACGGCCGAGACCAAAGTCCTAGGGCATTCTCTCCTTCTGTCGTCTCTGGCACAGCACCCAACCCAGACTCTGTGGAGTCACAGGCACGTCTAACTCAGACAGTAGCCTTGCTTGGGAGCTGCCCAGAGCCTTCGTTGGCTTCATGAGTAGCTTTGCCTTCTCCAAGGCCGCTTTTGCCCGGATCCCCAGTCCCACATGGGCCCTCTCTTTACCAGGCGGTATAAGGGACGGAGGAAAACGATGCCAGAGAGGGAATAAAGGTCCTCCTAACCCCTCCAAAGTCCTGCCCCTCTTCCACCTTAGGAGCTGGACCGGCTCGCAACATGTCAATAACAGCTTCTGGGACAATGTGCATCTTACCCAACCAAGTGACTCCCAAAAACTTCATGGCGGTGCCTGGGCCTCGAGTTTCCTGTAGGTTCACCACCCATCCTCCCACTCACGGATGGTTCCAGGAAAGTCTGTAGAGGGTTCTGCAGCAGAGGCAGGTCTTTACATGTCAACATCCTGTCATCAGTGTCACGGGCCCGTTTTCTGATGTGAGGAGAGAGATCGGGGACTACCGATCTTGGGTTACCATCCTGTGACAGGTGGCGGGGCTGGCAGACAGCCCTGGGAAGCAGCTGCAAGGTCCGCTGTCGTCCCTCCCACGTGAAGGCAAATTGACTTCACGTCTAGTGGCCAGAGGTACACTGGGAAAGGCATTTGGTGAGTCACGGCCGAGCTGTCTAAGATGGTGGCAATGTCGGGGGACAACGCCTTGTTCAGTTCTCAGCCGTCTGCCATGAGCATCTGTTTTTTCTACCAGCCGTACTGGACCAGTAGGAATCGAAATAGAAGGCGCTGGGGGCAAGGGGCACCATACCAACTTGGTGAAGTTCTTGGACAGCCCCTCAGGCAACTGATCGTTTCACAGCATCACTCTTTCCTGGGGGTGGCTGGCTTACTGGTTCCCAGTTGGTACTTCCCCTCGGCGCTGGTTTGGTAACTCTAACCCAGAGGCACACTTCACTGTTAGAGGTTCGCAGACTTTGACCTTGTAGGCTGTCCGTGCCCAGGATGTTCTCTGGTACTGGAGAAATAAAAACCTCGCATTCTCACGGGGGAGAACTCTCAATCTGCAGGGTCAAAGAGATCTTCCTGGCCGTAACTGTTTGCCCTCTGTAACCATCGATGGCACTGAAGGAGCTGGAAAACACCTGAGGGTCACCACGTGTTAGAGCACCTCCAGCTCCAGTACCCACCAGAGATGTCAACTTCTGTTTCTTTCTGGGTGACCAGTAAAGAATGAGCTCACTATGGGGCCCCCAAGTGCCCCCACAACCCTCACCTAGAGGTACTCTTGGCCTGCATCCCGTGGCCAGGCTGTGGGAGGCAACCCGCCCTGACTAGGCCTGTATCCCCGAGGCCTCTGCTGGAGCAGCGAGGGGCATCAGGGATGGGAGGGTCAGGCTGGGCAGATCCGAACCGTTGTTCAGGGTTGAAGGCTTTCCACAGGCCCCGTCTTTCCAGGTGGGGTCCTGACAGCAGTTTGCTTCCAGGTTACCTTTATTGGACCCTCTGCCATCAATTGGAATAGTCTTTTGGCTTCTTGGTCTCCCTCTCTGTCTTGGGTCTTTCCCACACCCTCTACCCATTCTCGGGATTTGTCAGTTTCCCCAGATCAGCAATGGATTGGCCCGGTGTCATAAATGTCTTGTCCCACAGCGCACCTGGGTGGCTCAGAGGGTTAAGCATACAACTCTTGAGCTCAGGTCGGGTCGTGATCTCACAGTTCATGAGATCGAGGTCCTGTGCTAATAACTCGGAGCCTGCTTGGGAGTCTCTCTCTCTCTCTCTCTGCCTCTCTCTCCCTCCCTCAAAATAAGTAAGTAAACTTAAAAACTTTATCTTGGCCTACAGCTAGGCTCAGCATGGGTATCACTGTCCCATGGTAGGTTCTGGAAGGGGACCGGAAAATTTTAGCTTTCATTCCTGCGGTGACTGTGGCCCGATCAGGGCCTTCAGAGAGGGGGGTATAAATGTCCTGTCTCCTTCCCAACTTCCTAAGCATTTGCTGTACCTCTCCTACAGATTTCCAGGGCCCCGTGCCCAGGGAGGCCCCCCTCATTTGGCCGAGCCTCCCTGCAGGCTAGAATAATCTAATCTAGAAGGGAGTGAGTACCTGAGTTCCCTGGGCATCACCCAAGTGCTGCCAGAGGGCAGGGAGTGTGCTGGCGGTGCTGCTCGTTTTCTCTGCGTCCTGCCCAGTAAGAGAAATGCCATCGCCCCCCGGATCTCATAGGGGCACCACCCATGCCTGGAGACTTTCCCTGGCCTTTTGCTGGAACTTGGCAGCTATACCTATAAACAGGCCCAGTGGGGGTATATTCGCTCCTTTTTTTTTTTTTTTTTTGTAATGTTTATTTTTTTTTGAGAGTGAGAGAGCAGGGGAGGGGCAGAGAGAGGGTAAGAGAGAGAATCCCAAGTAGGTTCCGCACTGTCTGCGCAGAGCCCTCGGGGGCCTCAAACTCAAACCGTGAGGCCATGACCTGGGCCTCAAACCACGAGTCGGAAACTTAACAGACTGAGCCACCCAGGCGCCCCCGGAGTATATCCGCTTATCATGTACATTTCCGGAATTGGGGAGCTGCCCCACTGGCTGGGGCCCTCGTTGCTTTCCTTGGTGTTCAGGGTCCCCGACACGCTGCCTGCACCCTCCCAGCGACGCAAAACGGCGTGCTAAGGCTTCCAACTTAAGTATCCTGCCGTCCCACCCCGTCTGCCAGCCCCTAAGCCGGCAGTCGCTGCACATTCTTTAACCTCAGCTGTCCTTCCAACCTTGTGACTCAGGGGGCCGGCGCGCACAGCCGCAGTGGAGCCCAGCCCACCGCGCTTCCTTTCTCCGCCACCGCGCGGCGTGCCGGTCACACCAGCCAGCATTTTCAGGGCGTCCCCATACTCACATGACAGTCCACAAGCATCTGACATACGAGCCATGCCCCCCCCCCCCATCCCAAACGGGTCGATGGCCAACTCCGGCTTGTCCCTGCAGGTGCCTCTGTCCCAAGGCCCATTGTTCTGGTCTCCTGGCCGCCTTCTAGCTGTTGTCTCCCCACCTCCGGAGCTGGGGAGCTGCCCGGGTGAGATCTGAAACGGGCCCCAGACCCGGAGGGCAGGGAGGGACCGAAGAAAGAGGCAGGCAGCTCCAGATCGTAGGAAGCAGGTTAAATAAGGAGGGAAACTCCCTCATGAGGCTTGTCTGGGGAGGCAGCGGGGTGGGTAACTCTCTTCGCCCGCCCACCAGAATCTTAAGGGTTTCTACAAGAGACCTCAACACGGATACAGATGGATGGGCTCAACAACACCTTGCTCTCTCTCAAGGTTGTGTCCTTGAGGTGGTTCCTAATGTGGGAGAAATGGGCAGAAGGTACATGCCAGGGATAGGGGAGGGGGCGAGAAGCCTCCAAGTGCCTGGGTCCGGCTCATTGGTCAACCAACCCGCACATCTTCTCCGTGACCTTCCCCAGTGTGAAACGTGCTTTGAATGCCAACATTCAGCCCTGGGGCCAGGTGAGAGGCCGGGACTGAGAAGCTGGTGCTGACTGAACCGTGGACCCAGGGCAGTGGCCGCAGCGGGTGGGGGCCACCTCGGAGCCGGCCTGCCCTGTGGCAGAGGAAGGCCTGATAGCCAGGGACGGGAAGTGGCTGGAAGGACACAGGCGCGTCGGACACGTGGAGAGACGAGCATCCACTCCCTGCAGGGGCAGGAACAGACCGAATTCTGGATTCCTCTTTAGGGAAAGTGAGAGTCAGGGAGACACATATCCCCTGGGACCCACTAACCACATCCCTGGGAATTCGGTCTAAGGAAAAAACACACTGGATCCACAACTTATCAAAGGATGACACGGACGGACAGACAGGGCAGCGGGGAGGAGTCGAGCGGTGAGCTCAGTGCCTTTTCACTTGCGCCTTGCCCCTGTCCTCAGAGCAGCTGGGGACAGCCGCCGTCACAGCCATCCTACAAGCAGGCAGGCCCGGCGGGTGCAGGAGCTGGCCCAGGGCCAAGCGGGCCGAGCCCAGCGGCCTCCCAACCTGTACCAGGACCGGGCCAGGGCTTCTCCTCCGGGGTCGTTCTCTGCGGCGGGGCCGTCCTGGGCGCGGGAGGGCACTGACCAGCATCCCTGGTCTTCACCCACCCGATGCCCGTAGTGCCCCTCCACTCAACCCTAATATGAAGTTTGTGACAAGCAAAACTGTCTCCAGGGGCGCCTGGGTGGCTCAGCCAGTTAAGCATCCAACTGGATTTCGGTTCACAGTTTGTGAGTTCGAGCCCTGCATCTAGCTCTGCACTGACAGGTGGAGCCTGCTTGGGATTCTCTCTCTGTCCCTCCCCTGCTCGTGCTGGCTCGCTCTCTCTTTCAAAATAAAGCAATAAACTTAAGAAAAAACAAAAACAGAAAACTGCAGACAACCCAAATGTCCCCTGGGGGCAGAACCGCCCCTGAGTGAGGACCCTTGGGCCAGCGCCTTCCTACCAGGCTGGAGAGGACCCACCCAGGGCTATGCACAACTGAAAACACCTCAAAAGTAAGGCATTTAGTCAGCTCAACGAAATACGTATGTAGTTTAATGAACAGAAATAAAACACCTGAGGGGCCCCTGGGCGGCTCAGTTGGTTAAGTGCCAGACTTCAGCTCAGGTGATGATCTCACAGTTCGTGGGTTCGAGCCCTGCGTTGGCCTCTGTGCTGACCGCTCGGGGCCTGGAGCCTGCTTCGGATTCTGTGTCTCCCTCTCTCTGCCCCTTCCCCACTCAATCTCTGTCTCTCTTTCAAAAATAAAGAAATGTTAAAAAAAATTTTTTTAATAAAAAAAAGAAGTTTGTTTCTTCAGTGTCCCTACATTATCCTGTCAAGATTGAGCACAAAACATGGCATCTGGGTGGCTCAGTCGGTTGAGGATCCAACTCTTTTTAAATGAAATGTTTTTATTTATTTATTTTGAGAGGGGGGGAGGGGCAGAGAGAGAAGGAGAGAGAATCCCAAGCAGGCCCTGTGCCACCAGCTCAGACGCGGGGCTTGATCCCAGGAAGCGCAAGATCATGACCTGAGCCACACTGAGAGTCAGATGCTCAAGCGACTGATCCACCCAGGTGCCCCTGAGCATCTGACTCGTGATCTCAGCTCAGGTCTTAATCTCAGGATGGTGAGTTTAAGCCCCATGTTGGGCTCCATGCTGGGTATAGAGGAAGGAAGGAAAGAAGGAAGGAGAGAGAGAGAGGAAGAAAGAAAGAAAGAAAGAAAGAAAGAAAGGGAGGGAGGAAAAAGAAAGAAAAAGAAAGGGAGGGAGGAAGGAAGAGAGGAAGGAAGGAAGGGAAAGAGGGAGGGAGGAAGGAAGGAAAAGAAGAGAGGAGAGAAGAGAAAAAAGAAAAAGAGGGAAGGAGGGAGGGAGGAAGGAAGGAAGGGGGAGGGAGGGAGGAAAAAGAAAGAAAGAAAAAGAAAAGAAAGGGAGGGAGGAAGGAAGAGAGAAAGAAGAAGGAAGGGAAAGAGGAAGGGAGGAAGGAAGGAAAAGAGAGGAGAGAAGAGAAAAAAAGAGGGAAGGGGGAAGGAGGGAGGAAGGAAGGAAGAGGGGGAGGGAGGGAGGAAAAAGAAAGAAAAAGAAAAGAAAGGGAGGGAGGAAGGAAGAGAGAGGAAGGAAGGAAGGAAAAGAGGAGAGAAGAGAAAAAAGAAAAGAAAAAGAGGGAAGGGGGGAGGAGGGAGGGAGGAAGGAAGGAAGGAAGGAAGGAAGGAAGGAAGGAAGGAAAAGATTAACCACAAAAAGAAAAAGTCCTGTTTGTGCTTCTCCCTCCTGCCCAGGATGTGGGCTTAGGCATGGGCTGCACACCCTGACTTCCTTCCACAGGGCACCGCACCGAAAGGGGGCAGAGAGTAACTTCACAGTGGAGACACCTGACGGATGCCACCTCAGCCCGGTGGTCAAGGTCAACATCGTAGTGAAAAGTCACGCTGACGGCATGTGCCCTGGACACAGCGCGCCAAGAAGGACACCTCACCTCTGCGGTCCTCCCCCAAACTGTCACCCCTAGGCCAACCGTGGAAAAACACCAGACACATCCCAACTGGGGAGCATCTTACAAAACACCTGACCAGTCCTCAAAACTGTCAAGGTCATCAAGAGCAAGAAAGCCCGCAACTGTTTTTCAGCCCAGAAGAGCCTGAGGAGGTGTGGCGACTAAACGTAACCTGGGGTCCTGGGTCCGAAAGAGGACATTAAGAAAAACTGAGGGAGGGGCGCCTGGGTGGCTCAGTCGGTTAAGCGTCCGACTTCAGCTCAGGTCGCGATCTCACAGTCCATGAGTTCGAGCCCCGCGTCGGGCTCTGGGCCGATGGCTCAGAGCCTGGAGCCTGCTTCCGATTCTGTGTCTCCCTCTCTCTCTGCCCCTCCCCCATTCATGCTCTGTCTCTCTCTGTCTCAAAAATAAATAAACGTTAAAAAATTAAAAAAAAAAAAAAAGAAAAAAGAAAAACTGAGGGAATCTGAATAGCGTATAGACTTTAGTTACTAATAATGTAAGACGTTAGTTATCAGTATTGGTTCATTCATTATAACAGAGGTGCCATAGACCTGGAAGATGTTAAAAGGAGGAGAAACTGGAATTGGAGCATATGGAACATTTTTGTACCGTCTTCACTATTTTCCTGCAAATCCAAAACTATCCTGAGATAAAATGATCCTTAAAAAAAAAAAAAAAGTAACAAAGCTAAAATCAGAAAAATGGCAGCCCGTTTCCCCCGGAATGTCAGAGGGAAAAACTTACTGTTTGCCAGGGCCAGGGCCAGAGCAAGGGGAGTAAGGCACTCGCGTCAGCTGCAGAAATTAAGGGCGCACCAAAAGGTTCTATTATCAGTCACACCCATTTTATAGGTGCAGAAACCGAGGCTGAGAGGAAATCACTCGCCCAGGTCCTACAAGGGCTCTTCACCCACGTCCTCGGCCTCTGACCTGCAGTTGTGGTCCCGAGCCGACCCCAAAGTTTGAAGGCCAGCGCGGGGCAAAGTCAGCTTTGCCAAGGGTCACGTGTTTGCGCGTAGGGGCCTGGCCAGGGTGGGAGACCCCTCCTCAAGGCGCTTCAGCAAGATCCCCCCCCCCCCCCATTCTTTGTTTTTTGGCTGCTGAGTCCGGCCCCTTCTGAGGCCTCTCCCTGGACCCCCGACACTCCCCGGGCACTTTGGGTTCACCGTATCCCAAATGGACCAGGTTGTCTTTCCTCAGAATGGCCGCATTTCTGTGTTATGCACCTTTCTTCCTGCTCTGCATCCATTGAGCGCCTACTGGACACCGAAGCACTTTGCTAGAAACTCCTCACTGGCCCCTACTGACGAGGCCGCTCCTGTTATTGCCCCACTTTACAGATGACAAAATGGAGGTTCAGAGGGTTTACTTGGCGCCCTGGGATAGAGAGGCAGAATCTAGAAGTCGGAGCCTGTTTCCTGCTGGAGCCAGGACAGGGACCCGGGCGACTTTATTTGTTGGCTGTGGCGGCCCCTGGTGGCCAAGTCGAGAACTGCGGCCTGCGTGGAGGGCGGGGTCGGAGGGTGGGGGGCATCCAGAGCCTCTCTGGGCTTGGGCTTTCATTTTCCCAGCCTCCAGTCCCTCCTCAGACACCCTGCATGGCTTCCTATAGTCCCCTCGGTGGGCCCAGGGACGCTAAGTGAGCCCCGGCTGGGTCATCACGGAGACCCCTAAACACAATATCCAGCCTGTTGGGTCAGAGCCAGGCCCTGCCCCCAGTCTTCCACACACCTCTCAGCCTCAGTTTCTCCGGCTTGAGGCTGAATCAACGGCAGCTTCTGCCTCCTCAGGTCCTGGTACACGTGAACAGCAGGCTGGCGTGCACCAGATGCCCCATAACTGCTGCTGTCACCCTCAGTTACCTGCAGGGGAGGTGCAGGAACTTGAGATGGGGTGCCCCAGGCAGCCCTAGCTCTCCGCCCACAGGAACTCAGTCGCGGACACCAAGCCAGAAAAGCTAGATTTTAATTCAGCACAAATAACCCACCTCTTTCCTGGGAAATAGAAACTGAAAGCTGAAACTTCTGCCTGCAAATACCCACTCGAGAGTCTCCAGGTCAAAGGATGCTCTCCAGCCTTTGTCATTGGCCAGGACGGCCGTCATGTTAATAAGGGGGCAGCCTCAGCCAATAGGACGTCCCAGCACCCCCCTAACTCCTGCCCAAACTCACTCATTCAGGGGCAGATCTAGAGGCACCTGCTTTTTACCACTATTGGCCTGTGCCCAGGACTGACTACTCAGAGTCAATGATGCCATGTCGGAGTCTTGTGTGGCAGAGGTGGCTGGGGGGCTTCCTGATCCTGGCGGTGCTGGGTCTGTCCGTGGCCCTGATCATCTGTGCTGTCAAGGCCAACAGCAAAGCCTGCAAGGATGGCCTCCTAGCAGAGGAGGAGTGTCACGGTGTCACCCGCCTCCTGGAGATCCAGCTGACCCAAGCCCGGGAAGGCTTACTGAGGACCGAGGTCCAGGCCGCCACCTGCAACGAGACTGTGGTAAGCTACTGCAGTTCCTGGAGAGGCCCCCGTGCTTGGGTGGTCCCCACCGGTCTAGATGGAGATAAAGACAGACCTTGAAACTGCCCCTGGACCCTCATATAGGGACCTGAGTCCCATCAGGCTTTGGGGACCTCTGAATTCTCTCAGCAGTGCTGGTGTGGGGCAGGGCCTTAAAACTCCTTGGAGCATCCAAATCGGGTGTGTCAGTATCCCCGCTAGGATGTGCAAAAACCTCCAGCCTGCTGTGGGGGGGCTAGAAACTCCTCTCGGCACCAGTCCTGTATAGCAGAGATCCCATCTAGGGGTTGGGATGGGAAGGGGCTCTTTATACATCCACTGAATGAGAGAGAGACTTTGAAACTTTCATTTGGGTCCCTATATGGGGGACCTTGAAACTCCCGCTGACGTCTAACTTGGGCTCAGAAATCCCCCTGTGTTCTGGGCTAGAGGGGACCTCTAAATCTTGGGCAAAAAGAGGTCTAGGAGTTTCTCCTAGGGTTTGGGCATAGGGAGCCTCCAAATTCCCACGTTGGGGGCCTCAAACCCCCTATTTCGAGGATCACATCCTTAGCGGCCCTGGGAGGATGGGAGGTTGTGGCCATACTTGGAGGCGGGAGACTGGGGTGCAGGGAGGATTGGAGGTGAATCTGAAAGGGGTTTGGACCTGGACCCCTCTGAACCTAGGGCCTGGGGAGGGAGTCTGGGGCCCTGGTCAGCAGCCCCCCCTCTAGGCCAGAACCCCAGTCGCTAGCCCTCCCCTCTGTCCCAGGTAACCCTGTTGGCTTCCCTGGAGATGGAGAAGGCCCAGAGCCAGGAGTGGCTCTCGAAAAGGGAGGAGTTTCGGGGTAAGAAAGCACAAAGCTTTCCAAGGAGGTGGATTCGGAGGGATGGGTCAAGTATTGAAGAAGAGGGGAGAGGGAGGGCCCCAGGGTTGGGGTCGCTAGGGAGCTGCCAGAAAAACCCAGTGGAGGGTGTGAAAGGAGGACCCCAGGTTTCCAAGATGGGGTGGCATGGGGGCGGGGCGGAGGCGGTCTTAGGTCCCAGGATGGAGCCGGGTGAAGGACGGTGCCACTGTGCTGACAGGTTCCCCCCCACCCCACCCCGCCGTTTCTCTCCCACCTTAGGAGAGATTGAGGAGTTGAAGCACAAGCTGCAGAACGCTTCGGCGGAGGTGGAAAGACTGAGGTTGGCGCCACGCCCCCCGACCACGCCCCTTCCACCCGCCCGTCCTACCCCCGTCCTACCCCGAGACCCCGGACCCCCTTTGCACGCAAAGTTTGAATCCCATCCTGTCCCTCTGGTCCTACAAGCCCACTCTCCTCCCCACTGACTTGGTGCGGGGGGAGAGGGGAGATTCTGAGGGGCGACGAGGCTAGAGCTGGTGGCAATCAGTCCCGGGCGGTTGCCTGAGTCGTGCCCACATCTTCCCCCAGAAAAGGGACTGAGACCTCGAGCAAGAAAAAGGAAATCGCGTCTGCCAGCTCCTCGGAAGCGCTCAGCCCCTTGGTGGTCTCTGTGCACCTGCTCCTGGCCTTCGTTGCTCTGCTGGCCTGAGGTCCCTGCGGGTAAGAAGGGGGCGGCCTGGGGTAGAAGAAAGCTGGGGATGGAAAGGAGGGAGTCCAGGATGAGCCAGGATTTGGGGAGGCGGCCTGCCTGCACAGAGAGGGGTTTGGGGGAGGGAGAGCTCACTGAGTGGGGAGGAGGCCTGGGGCCCGAGGTGAGGCTTAGGGAGGGGCGGGGCGTCTTTTGTTCCCCTTCAGTCCACCCTGAGTCCCTCTTCTGATGCCTCTTAGGCCACAGTCTTGACTGGTCCGTTCCTGCTCTGCTTTTCCCTTGGAGGCTTGACCTGACCTGACCGGTTCTGAAGAGGCCACGCTGTGGCACAGTCAGGGAGTCAGGGGAAGGGGGCGCCAGGCAGCAGCTGGAGGTACACGGAGAAGCCTTGAGGTTGGACAAGCAGGGGAGCTGGCCCAGGGCTGCCTCCCCCTCGGGCCTCCCCGCCCCCTCCCCCTTGCAGCGCTGGGCAGGGCAAGGGATGGGGAGACCTGCTTCTTGCTGTCACGGTTTCTGGAAGCTCACTGTCCTCTGAGGTCTTTGACCTCCTTAAAAAGTAAACACCCCTTCTGGGGAGAAAGACATTGCTCTGAAGTTCTTGGAGTGCCATTGTGTCACCCCACTGCGTCTGGGGCCTGTCCTGCAGGCAAATGTGGACACCCACAGACATCCACACCAAAGCTTCCCTGTTCCAGAATGTTCCCAGGAACCCCTTGGGTTTGGGCAGGCAGCATCCCACCGCCTCCCTGGCCCTCCTCAGTGGGACTGTCTTAAAGGACTGTACACCCTCACCAGCTGTGCGCGGGGCAATCTATTCTTGCTCTCCTATCTACTCTCACTTCCTCACTGGATCTTCCGAGGCGTGTCCCAGTAAGGAAACCAAGGCTGTGACGGGGGACATCCTTTTGTACTTTCCAATCCCATCCCACAGAAAATTCGGGGCTGGTACTCAAACCTAGATCTGCAGACACACACACGCCAGGTCTTTGTCACAAGGCTCGCCCCCGCCCCAAACTCCTATTCATCCTGCAGTACCCCACTCTGGGAACCCCTCCTACAGAGAGTCCCTCTGGTTCTTCAACATTGAGAGCTGTTGTCCCGATAGACTCTTCATCTGCTTTCTGGGATCCTCGCAGGCTCTACAAAGCCTTCCTCCTCTGTTACCTCCCTTTCTCCAAGTTCTGCTGGAATCCCAACCGCTGTCCAGGCAGCTTCCTGCCCTTGGCACAGGAGCCAGGACCTTTGTGTCTATCAGAACTGCCGACTTTTGAGCTGGATTGTTCTCTGTGATGCTGGGGGATTTTGAACAACGCCCCTGGCCTCCACCCACCAGATGCCTGTGCCCCTACCCCCGGGCGGCGACGACACAGATTGCCTTCGGGCATTACCAAGTTCCCCGTGGGGGTGCAGACTCCCTTCCTGTGAGAACCTCTGCTCTAGAAGCGGAGATTCTGGTCTTCCTCATCTCTTGTGTCCCCAGCTCGCAGGAGGGCTCAGGAGGTTGCTTTATGATGACCAAGTCATTTCACCCGTGTGAAATGAGAAGTCCCTGGATTTGCTCGGGATTTCTCAGCTGCTCGAGCAATCGAAACTCCCGATGCCCAGAAGCAAACCCTTCTCGAGGGACCCGGGGCCTCCCCCCACCTGTTACCGCAGCCCATCGCCGGACAGGCTCACATTCAAGAGACAACTTTTGATTGGAAAGGAATATGAGTCTCGTTCTGGAGGCCGGCCACCTGGGGAGAAGGCCGACTCTTGTCCAAAAGCCAACTCCGAGGTTTCTGCCCGGCCCAGAGATTTTTAAAGGGATTGAGGACACAGTTAATCAGTTAAGGGAGTGCAGGGGACTGTGACAATTCTTAATTATGTGCCATCTCGATGGTGCCAGCTACAGACCTTGCTAGTGTGGTGCTCAGAGGTTGTGCAAGGGATCCTGGTTCCTTAGTGCCCCGTGGGGGGGCGGGGGGGAGGGGAGCAGGGGAGGTGCTAGAGGGTTTTGGGTCCTTGGTGCCCAGGGTGGTGCAGAAGCGCTCTGTTCTTTCTGGGAAAGAATGCATGATCTATAAATATACAAAGAAAGGCTTAGTTAATCATTCACATGGGCTCAGCATTCTCTTGCAAAAATTTAATGACTACTAGGGTGGCCTGCAGGCCCACCCACCTCTGTCCTCAACTCCCGCCCCCAGAGCTGCGTTTCATTGATAAAGGGGGACAGGCTTGCCCAACATGATGGACTCAACCTGTTCAGAACATTTCTCCTCCCAAGCCCCTATACCTGTCTGAGTATAAATTTCTCTCCCTCCTAAAGATGCCCCTGTCGGGGTCAAGATGGGCCACTTTGGCAGGAAGACTATTTTGAGTTAAAAAGCAATCAAGCAGCGCCTGGCTGGCTCCATCAGGAGAGCACGCGACTCTTGGCCGCGGGCTCGTGATTTCGAGGGTGATTTCGAGGCCCACGTCAGGCGTAGAGCCTACTTGAAAAAAGAAACTAAAATAAAAAGTAAAAAGCAATCAGGGGCGCCCGGGGGGCTCAGTCAGTTAAGCGTCCAACTTCGACTCGGGCCATGATCTCATGGTTCGTGAGTCCGGGCCCCACGTTGGGCTCTGCGCTGACAGTGCGGGCGCCTGCTTGGGATTCTCTCTCCCTCTCTCTCTCTCTCTGCCCCCCCACTTGCGCTCTCGCTCTCAAAAGAAATAAAGAGACTTTAAAAATAAATAAATAATAAAAAGCAATCAAAGCCCAGCAGATTCAGGAAAAGCTCTGTCCTCCCCACCTCCCCCCCCCCACCCCCGCAACTGCCTAAAAAGAATTTAAATAGAGGACCCGCTCCAGGAAGAGAGCTATCACCACAGATGAAAACATCATACTGCGAACTGGATGCGGTAGACAAGAACTGAGCAAGGCCTCTTTGACCCGAAATCCTCTGTGTCCCATTGTTTCTGAGTGGCCCAGTGCCGGAAGCCAAGCTATCCAACCAGCCTGATGGCAGGGCCCGGGCGGTGGACGGATCGGGACTGCTCGGCGGCCCACGCACAGTGAAGCTTCTTGTACTCCCGCTTTTTATGTAATTTGGCCTTAACGTTGGTCAGGGCAGCCCCCTCTACCAATGAAAGTACCTGGGGATTTGTCAGTTGGGGAATTGCCCGCGACTCGCCCCCCCCCCCCCCCCGGAAAAGAACCATTGGGGGAAACAAGATTCCGCAGGGAAATTACACCGCCCCACATCCAGCCCTTGCCACCCCCTATAAAGACTCCTCTGCCTGGGGCGCCTGGGTGGCTCAGTCGGTTGGGCGTCTGACTTCAGCTCGGGTCACGATCTCGCGGTCCGTGAGTTCGAGCCCCGCGTCGGGCTCTGGGCTGATGGCCCGGAGCCCGGAGCCTGGAGCCTGGTTCCGATTCTGTGTCTCCCTCTCTCTCTGCCCCTCCCCCGTTCATACTCTGTCTCTCTCTCTCTGTCTCAAAAATAAATAAACGTTAAAAAAAAAAAATTAAAAAAAAAAATAAATAAAGACTCCTCTGCCTAAAGGAAGGATAGCCTCCTACACTTCCCAGCCAAGGAGGGGGACAAATGGGTTCGAAATCCCCACTCCGGCGACAAAGGAATGTATCTGTGGATACAAGTTACTCCAACCCCTAGGCCCACTTGGCCCCCAGGAGGCATTCCAGGTGATAGAAGGACCTGATGGGTTGAGGTACAGAATGGTTCATTAGTTCCTAGGTATACGTTGTCTCTCTGGGAGCGTATAAGGCGTGGGTTCCCGGGGCCCTCTTGGCTCCCTCCCGGCACCCCAGACCAAAGCCAATACTTCTGTTCCTTGTACCGCCATGGTTCAAAGGAACAATCAAGAAGTCATGTCCTTGTAAACGCTCCATTTGAGGAGCTAAATGACCTTTGAGTGTCGAGAGCTAGATGACCTTTCGTGAAAACGGCAAAGCAAATGCTTTAGAGACCGTAGATAAGCGTAGATACATAACGAAAGCAGTATGAAGAAATCAACCAGTAAGCAAAGGGCAGGAGGGAATGTTACAAGAAAATAATCATGACGCTCCCTAACGGGTGATTGCACAAAAGGACGTTTCTAGAATTAGGTCACGCCGAGAAACAGAGAACGCGCGCTACACGGAAATCGCTAACAAACATAATGCCACGTTCGCCACAATAAAGCGGCCAGTCTAACACGCTGCCGTTGTCTGCATCCATTTGTTATTTTCGCCGACGCCGTTCATCCTTCGGGAACCCCTGCACCTGCTGGGGCTGGACCCCGGCAGCCCAGCACGTATTTGTTTAGTAAACGTTCACTCTTTTTCATCTTCCTGTGACTTGTGTTCCTTCCCTTTGAAGTCCCAGACCCCTACCCTCCTCCTCTCTTCAGTTTAGAGTAACTTCTATACCCCGGGCACCAGGGTGGCTCAGTCACTTAAAAGTCCAACTCTTGATTGGGTCTTAACTCAGTCAGTTAAGGGTCCAACCCAGCTCAGATTGTAATCTCACAGGTTCGTGAGTTCGAGCCCAGAGTCAGGCTCCGTTCTGACAGCATGGAGCCTGCTGGAAACTCTCTCTCTCTCTCTCTCTCTCTCTCTCTCTCTGTCCACCTCCCCGCTCTCCCTCTCTCTCTCAAATAAATAAACAAACTTAAAAAAAAAAAAAAGGCATAGAATGACATAAATACCTGATTTTGCCTGGCTTTGGAATTTCCCTGTGTGGATTCCCCATATGTATGAAATTAAACTTTATGTTCTCTTGTTACTCTGTCTTGTGTCAGTTTGATTCTTAGTCTGGCTAGAAAGATGTAGAAGGGGACAGGAAATTCTTACTCCCTGATACCCCCCTTTTTTCCCTCACTGGCTGTGACTCAGTGGGGCCTTGGAAAGTCAGTCTTGCAAGTCTGTGGGGTTCCGGCTCCAGCAGGAATCTCCCAGTGGTCAGCGGCTACTGTGTGACCCTGCCCTGCGACCGGGCCTCTCTGGGCTCTGGTTTCTTTCATGTGGAATGGGGGCAACGGGGAAGGGAGGACACTGAGCTTCTAGTTCACAGTCTCCACTCAGCTCACATTTCACATTTACTGCATAACTACTGTGTGCCAGGCCCTCGCAGTGACAGTGATAAGGGCGCGCGTGGCCTTTGCTTTTAGGAGCTCACCCAGTCCGGTGGCGAAGGTGATGTGGTTTTTGGAGTGGTGAGCGTCGGAGCTGAACGGCCAAGAAAGAACTCTTGAAGACGTCTTTGGTGCAAAAAGGGGATCTCATTAAAGCACAGGGACAGGACCCGCGGGCAGAAAGAGCCCGCACTGGGGTTGTGAGGAGTGACTGATTATATACTATGGAGTGGGGGGAGGTAAAGGCAAAAAAGAGTCCTTTAAAAGGACTTTCACAGGCTAACGAGGGCTTTTTTGTTTTTTAATTTGGAGAGAGAGAGAGACAGAAACCCAAGCAGGTTATTCTGAGCTGTCAGTGCAGAGCCCCATGTGGGGCTTGAACTCATGAGCTATGAGATCATGACCTGAGCCGAAACCAAGAGGTGACTGCCCAACCGACTGAGCTCCCCAGGGCCCCCCAAAGAGGACTCTTAAGATTCCAGAGGCCTTGCTATTGTCAGGCTGAGGTTGTTTTTCCTCTAGTAAGGCATTAACATTAAGACAGTAGGAAGTTCCTGGAGAAATGTTTCACTCTGAATTTGCCTCAAGTATTTGTCAATGGGCTGCAGGTTATAAGGAAACTCAATTTTATTTACCATTTCCTTCCTGCCTTTGTTCCCCACCTCGCTATGGAGGGGAGGGTGGTGTTGGGGCTCCAGGAAACGGAGTCTACAGTCTACGGGTTTCTGGAGATTAGGCTGTTGATAAGATTGCCTTTTTCTTGTAATTCACTAAGACATCTGTAAACCGATGGGGACTCCCGTCCTGCAGGACTGTGATCTCTAGCAGTTCACCATCAGGTTTTCCCATTCCTTTGTTCTTGGGCAACCGGGGGTGCCCGAGGAATGTCACCCGTGTCCCACCCTGGGTTGTGGGGGGGGGGGCGGTTTGCAGGGTGTCAGCGTGCCTTATGCTCCCTCATCAGCTGGGAATCGAACACCTAAAATGTACAATTACAAGAAGAGCAGAGACAGTCGAAAGGGGCCTGAGTTAGTGATGAGGAGGAAGGATCAGGTACTCCTGGCTGCCTTAAAGCGAAGAGAAAGAGAAAGCCTGGTGGTTAACTGCTAGAGATCTCAGTCCTGCAGGGCGGGAGTCCACATCTGTTTACAGATGTCTTAGTGAATTACAAGAAACAGGCAATCTTATCAACAGCCTAATCTCCAGAAACCCGTAGACTGTAGACTCCGTTTCCTGGAGCCCCAACACCACCCTCCCCTCCATAGCGAGGTGGGGAACAAAGGCAGGAAGGAAATGGTAAATAAAATTCAGTTTCCTTATAACCTGCAGCCCATTGACATACTAGAGGCAGGCAGAGTGAAACATTTCTACAGAATCCCTACTGTCTTCATGTTAATGCCTTACTAGAGGAAAAAACAACCTCAGCTTGACAATAGCCAGGCCTGTGGTATCTTGGGAGCCCTCTTTAAGCACGTGGAAGTCATTCTAGGTGTTGTTAGGAAAACGCCGTTTATTTACTGTTTAGTAAAACTTCAGTCGTGAGACCCTTCAGATGTATATCAGGGGCCATATGCTTGGAGTACGATTGCCAGCATAGACTTGGGGGCTAAGGATATAGGAGGTTTGCAAAGGAATGTTTATGTGTTTAAGGAGACTCACAGGATCCTGGGGGGTCAGGATAATGTTAAGTCAAGATTCTCTTTTGCCCCCAGCAAAGTGTCATCATCGAGGCAGCTGAGCTCCTAGAGGAAGGTCACTCTGCCTGTTTCAAGGACTCGCCAACGGGCCGCAGGCAGTAAGGGAATTTAATTTTTCATTTGCCTTAGTTTCCCACATCACCGTGGCAAGCACTTAAACCCCCCCTTACATCTTGATGAGGGTGATTTTAGGGCTCCAGGAAATGGAGTCTATAGGCTTCTGGAGATTAGGCTGTGGATAAGACTGCCTTTTTCTTGCGGTTTATTAAGTTCCCCACAAACTGAAGGAGACACCTGTCCTGCATGGCTGTGATGTCTATAAGTCAACCACTTGTTTTTCTTTCCTTTCCTTTGTTCTTGGGCTCGAGGTAAACGGGGCTGGAGCTGATTTACAGTGTCAGATCGCCCCCTGGCTGCCTAGTGGAGAAGGGGCTGGGAGTTGGGACCCATCCCCTCCAGTGTCTCACCCTCTCTGGCCCTCGCAGCCAGTCCCAGAAAGTGTGGCAACTTGAGCCAGGCAGACCTCCGTCGGTCGTGTAGCCTCGCGTCTTTCAGCCTCAGTTTTTCCACGAAAAAACCCTTGCCGTGGGCCCCGCATGCAAATGGGTGCTTTGTGAGGATGGGCTCTCATGGTTTCCACTAAGCCCGATGGGGCAGGAGCCAGAGCACCCCCACTTCAGTGGGGGAGACTGAGGATGAGAGGACAGCACGTGCTGTGCTGGGCACATGCGATGCAGAGGCAGAACTGGAACCCAGGACCCCCAGTCCGGTCCTGGGCGCACGGGTAGCCTAGGCTGGCCCCTGGCAGGGGTCCAGCCCCTCCCAACGCACTCGGGAAGCCACGGCCGGGCAGGGCGGAGCCGTGGGTGTCCCTGGCGCCCCAAGGTGCCAATTAAATGCTCGTGGCTGTCTGGGGCCAGAGCTGTGGACGGAGGCATGGCCGAGCTGGGCCCAGAGCCGGGACGCGCCTGGCGGGTGCTAGCCCTGTGCGGGGCTGCGGTGTTCCTGGCGGCCGCGGCAGCCGGCGGGGCCCTGCTGGCCTGGAACCTGGCCTCCTCGGCCTCCCGGGGACCTCGCTGCCCGGAGGCAGGTGCCAACGCCACGGCGCCCCCCAGGGACCCGGCGCCAGAGGTCGAGGAGCTGCGGCGCCAGCTGGCAGAGGCTACCCAACGCCAGGAGGCCCTGGCCAGACAGCTGAACCAGGCCAACCGTGTCCGTCGGGAGCTGGAGGAGGCACTAAGGGCCTGTGAGGGCCGCCAGGTAGGCGGGCAGGGTGGGAGACTGGGGAATCCAGAATCGGGGGAGAGGGCCTGCACACACAACCCCAGGGTTGCCCTCCACCCCCACCCCATGCATTCGTCTCCCTAATTCTTCAACCGAGAGTGGCACCGTCACCCCTTCCAAATCCTACTGGTTCCCCCTTAAGTCTCCCTGCTGACCAAGGAGGCCCCATGATTCTCTGCCATTTGCCTAGTAAATGGTGGTGGCTAGAAGCCCCAGACCCCTGAGTCCACCTGGGGAGACCCTGTGCTAACCCTCCCCCTGGGTGCCCACTCAACCTCCCCCAGCCAGTGTCCAGCAGCCCTATTTCCAGAGAGGGACATTCATGTCACCTGTAATTAGGAGGCTAAAGTTGGCCTCTTGGGGGAGGTACTGGCCAGGTCCTCCCTTTTCCTCCAGCCACCCCTTCACAAACTCTTTCTTAACCCTTCCCAGCCCTGGGCCTTGCAAAAGAACCATTCTCAAAGTCCCGATCTTTCATTTGCTACTGTGGATCTCTGGGTACCAGGCCCAGCAGGGGCTGGGCAGTGTGAGTTTTAGAAATCAAAACAGACCTCCACCCTTTACCTGCCTGCCTGAGGGAAGGGCCCCAAGCCGCCGAGGTCAAGCGCAGCCTGCTCTCGGTTCAAATTCTGGCTCTGCCCCTCAGTGGAAGATGTTCTGAGGAGGCCAGGCCAGTTGTTTCGAAGAACGTCTCACAGAGGTGAGGAAGCATACTCCAGAAACCCAGTCATTGTCAACCACCGGATTGGCTTGTGTTGGTTTGAAATCACAGGGAGCCTAGATGCAGCTGGGACTGGGACCGCAGAGCTAACCGGTTTCCACATTCGGTGGCTTCAGGTGGGGCGGGGGGGAGCGGTGGGCCCCGGGCAGAGCAGCAGTCACCACTCGGAACCCCAGGCCACTTCTGTTTTACAACCACAGGAGACCCAAAGGGCATTGCAAGTAATGTCAGGGAACGGAGTCACCAGGGTCAGTTCAGTCCTCCCCAGAAAGAGGGGAGACTTCACTTCTCTCCTGGCACCCCGCCCCTCCTTACTTCCTCTCCACTCCCCAGAGTCGGCTTCAGACCCAACTGATGACCCTGAAGACTGAGATCGAGGAGGCGAAGGCACAGGGGACCCAGATGGGGGCTGAGAACGGGGCGCTCACAGGTGTGTTGGGGCGCAAGCGGTGGCCAGGGCTAAGGGGGGGAGGGGCCTAAAGGTTCCTAGTTATGCAGATGACATGCACAAGTGCAAACGTAATGTAAACGACATGCAAATAAACGCGAAAACTTACGAGGGAAACGCACGTCACACTCACAAAGGCCACGCAAATGTCAGAAACACAACGCAAATGCAACCAAATACGCAAACGCCACTTACACGACTCCCAAAAGCAACACAAGCCTATGAAAAGCTCTGCAAATGACACGTAAAGGTCATGCAAGCAGCGCACACACTTAATTCAAATAAGGCAAAGCTGCAAATAGTATGCAGACTGTAAAAAACTCCCAACGCCGGCGTTAGGCGGGCGGGAGCGAGGTCTCGGACCTGACCCGGCTCCCTGGACCCGCAGAAGCGCTGGCGCGCTGGGAGGCGGCGGCCACGGAGTCTGCGCGGCGGCTGGACGAGGCACAGCAGCGCGCACGCGCGGCCGAGGCCGAGGGCGAAGCTTGCGCGGCCCGGGAGGCGGCGCTGCGCGAACGCGCGTGAGTGAAGGGCGGGGCCGGGGGCGGTGGACGGGCGCGGCGCGTGGCCAAAGGCTGCGCAAGACTTCGTTCTTTCGGCCCAGCGTCGCCTGGTGGGGAAGGAGGGGAAGGGTCCCCGGGGATGGAGCAGCAGCCTGGCCGTGTGGGCGGGGCCTTGGGGTGTTGCGTGACAAGAAGGTCAAAGACGGGATCCTGGAGTTGGAACCTAGGGGTGGTCAAGGATGTAGGCTGTGTGGGGGCTGGACTCCCCAGGCTGGGGCCGGCACTCCGGAGGCATGAGTCCCTGGGGTCTGGCGCGCATAGAGGAAGGGCGAGGAGCGGAAGAGAAGGACGCGAGTAAAAGGAAGTACCGAGGGAGAGGAGGGGGGTTCTGGAGGCTGAGCTCCTGGAAAAGGGGATGGGAGGCCCTGGGGAGGGGTCCCAGGAATGGCTGAGGGTGGAGAAAGGTTAGGGGAGCTGGGGATCTCTTGGGAGTGGGGTTCTCAGGAAAGATGGAAGAGTACTGGGGGGAGGGTCTCGGGGGCGGGGATCCAGGTGCTGATGGACCCTCCCCACTTCCTGTCAGTAAAGCCCTGGAAGCCGAGATGGGCCCCCAGCGCAGAGTGCCGCACCCCCGATCCCGCTCCGGGTCCCGACCGCGACCCAGCCCCCGCTCACGTTCTCGCCCAAGAACTTCGGGGGGCTGCCGGCGGCCGGCGCGGCGCGCTCGAGGGTGAGTCGGCCCCTAGCAGGATGAGGGCCCGAGGCCAGGAGGGCACACAATGTGGCGGCCCTGCTGGGACCCATATAGAGGTGTCCACGCTGGATGAGATGCCCAGTCGACAGCCATCAACGCTCAGCTTTGGACCCAGGAGCCACTCTGAACGGAATCTACAGAAAGGAGACTCGACTCTCTCTCCCCAACCAACTAATGCTTTTTTTACAGATGGGGAAACTGAGGCCCATTCGATGACCCAATGAGATAGTGCTGATTTGGGACTTCAGTGCCTTCTGATGACAGTGTTGCTTCATCCCACAGGCATGAAGAGTTAGGGTCCAGCCCTGGCTCAGGAGTGACCTGGAAGGGTCACTTCTCCTCTCTGGGCCTCAGTTTACCTTGTCTGTGTATCGAGTGATTAGAATCATGTTTGGCGAACCAGCCTATCCCTGACAACACAGACCGACCAAGATGGCACAATGGGAAAACTACAGACCCCTCTAGCTATGAGGAGGGTACAGAAGTCCCAAATGGAATTTTAGCAAAAGAGAATTAAGTACCACATTTTTAAAATACATCACAACGAAGGGGCCTTATACCTGAGACGCAGGGATGGCTCAATATTCAGAAGTCTGCTAAAAAGATTTACCATGGTGATGGATCAAACGAGAAAAGTTCTGAAAAGGCCTCAAAATGAGGGCGAACGTGAGGATGACCACTGTGGAGTATTTAATATTGTTCTGGAGGTACTAGCCAACGCACTTAGAGAAGAAAAAGAAAGAAGAGGTATGGATAGAAGAGTGGTAGGGAAATTACAGTTTGGATCGTAGGTAAGCCCTGTTTACATAGGTCAAAAATAATAGAAATACCAACAATTCCATATGGCTCAATTTCACATTAATTTTGTCTTTTACCTTATATTCGACATACCTTCAGACTTACAGAAAAACTGGAGGATTAGTACAAAGAATTCCTGGATATTCTTTATCCAGATTCCACAAACATTAGTTGCCACCTTTGCTTTATTCTTCTTCCTCTCTCTGAACCTCTTCTGAAAAACACACAGAAATGATGTCTCATTACCCATAACAGTTGAGTATGCATTTCCTAAAAACAAGGACATTCTCCCACATAATCACAGTACAATGATGAACATCAGGAAATGGACATTGATAAAACACTATTATCTAATCTACAGACTTTAATCAGACTTTGCCAACTGTTCTCATAATGTCCTTTATAACAAAAGAATATCCTGGCTCACACGTTGTATTTGTCAGGTCTTCTAGCTCTTTTAATCTGGAACATTTCTCAGTATGTCTTTGCCTTTTATGACGTCGGCGTTTTTTAAAGGCCCGAGGCAGTCATTTTCTGGTGTCCTAATTTGGGCTTCTGTGACGTTTCTGTAAGATTAGTTTCAGGTTGGCATTTCAGGCAGGAAAGCCTTGGAAGCAACTTAACATAATTTTACCTGCTGGCAGTGTGGTTTTATATAGAGAAAACCCAAGAGAACTAACTGAAACTTTCTTAGATCTATTTCATATAGTTATTTATCTCCAGGAATAAACTAATTTCCTTCTTGTGTAAAGAGCTCTTATCAATTAATTTTTCAAAAAACAGCTCAGTAGAAAAATGGGCAAAGAATACAGACAGTCATTTCATAGAAATATGCAAAAAAAAAAAAAAAAAGCGACCAACCTCTTTCCTAGAAAAGAATTGCAAATTGAAATGACAAGGTGGTACCACTTTCTACCCATTAGTCTGGCAAAAATGAAAACGAGCAAATCGCAAAGTACCATGTGCTGGCACTGCTGTGGAGAAGCAAGTAATCCCACGTGGTGCTAGGGAGAGAGCCCGGTGGTACAACCACTTGGAAGGGCAATCTTCTAGAACCTTTCAAAAGTAAAAGTGTATACATCCTTTGACCCATCAATTCCCCTTCTAGAAATTTTTCTACAACCCTATTTACATGGGTACAAAATTATGGACCAGGGGCACCTGGCTGGCTCGGTCTGTAGACCACACTCCTGATCTACAGGTCATGAGTTCAAGCCCCAGGTTGGGTGCAGAGCCTACTTATAAATAAATAAATAAATAAATAAATAAATAAATAAATAAATTAGATTGATGGACAAAATACAATGCAGAACCCTGGGTTGGATCCTGGCACAGAAAAACACTTAGTGAGAAGGTCAAATAAAGTCTTGAGTATAATCATTTTAATGCACTAGAGTTAATTTCTTAGTTTGGACAAATAAAATTTGGATGCCATGGTGTCAAAGAACTTGGCCATGGAAGAAGTTCAGTGACGGCTGTTCAGGGGCTCTGTACTATCTCTGCAACTGTTCTGTAAATCTAAAATTATTCCAAAAGAAAAGGTTTACTTTTTAAAAAGAGACTAAGGGGGCGGGGGGGGGACGAGGACATTTCTTGTCACATTCTTGGTCATTGTTAAAAATTGGAAACAACCTCAATGTCTTCCGGCTGGTGACTGTTATAAATGAGTGTCCATCCATCCATAGAGTGGAATACTATGCACTCTTTAAGGTGACAAAGCAAATCTCCTCCGAGATACATTAATGTAAAAAGCAGGAGAGTGATAATTGGTGTGCATTTTTCAAAATGCAGGGACGAAGAGAATTTTACCCAAATAACTCTGAAGGAAACACTGGTCACCGACTTTGGGGCAGGTAGTACCTGCTGAGAGTTATGAGAGAGGGGGCCAGGGGGCTGGGCTGGGGTGGAGGGCTGGGGGGTGGGGGGGACAGTCTCTTGTTTCTCTGTATGCCCTTTTGTAAAGTTTGCATTTAAAAAATTTTTTTAATGTTTATTTTTATTTTTGAGACAGAGGGAGACGGGGGGGTGGGGGCAGAGAGAGAGGGAGACACAGAATCTGAAACAGGCTCCAGGCTCAGCACAGAGCCCGATGCGGGGCTCGAACCCACGAACCGTGAGATGATCATGACCTGAGCCGAAGTCGGACGCCTAACCGACTGAGCCACCCAGGCGCCCCCTGTAAAGTTTGCATTTTGAAAACCATGCACCTGTATGACATTTAAAATGATTAAAATTTGTTTTAAAAAATTCCTAAGAGGCTGGTAATTGAGGGCGTAGAAGCCCTCGGAACTCTTTCCCCCACCTCATCCAGCCCTGCTCATTACCCCCACTACCACCCTGGGGTTTAGAGGTACCGGATCTGGGCCTTTACCTGGGAGGGGCCCACGTGGAGGGGGAATTGGAGGGTCAACTCCCAAGGAGGAAGTGCGGCTGAGGGGAGGAAGGTCTAATCGCTTAGTTCTGCTGACAGCCACCAGGGGTCGCCCCAACTTGCTCACCCGATTGCTGCCCTTGAAGGCTTCAGCAGGAGAGGTTAAGGGTGGTTCTGAAAGCTGCCCTCACCCCACCCCCAACTCTGGCGTCAATCCGGAAGTGAGCAGGAAGTGGCTTCTTCTGGAGTCAAGCAGAGCTGGAGACCAGGAGACTGATCTTGCTTTGTCTGACTTAAGACCCCTTCACTGGGTCGCTGTGGGATCCAAGGGTAAAAGGGCTGGGCTCAGGGGTGTAAATGGGGCATAAAACATCATTATTACCAACTTACTCTGTGGTCTTCATCTTGGCCATACCACCAGACCCCTGAAAATCAGTTTCGGGGAGGGAGGGAAATAGGGAGCCAAGGCAGGTGTGTGAGCAGGAATGGCAGTTAGATCTGGTGTCAGAAAGAATTGGGAAGAAAGAGAGGACACAGACTGAGCAAGGGCTTTGAACCTCCAGGGTGTAGGTGAGGTTTGAGGGTGACCTGGGGAGAACAAGCCAGCCCCCCGCCCCTCCTTGTGCTGAGGATCCCTCAGCTGCCCAGGGAAGTAAATAGCGCTCCTTGGTGGGACCTGCCTCCTGGACCCCCATCTGTTCCCACCTCACGGGGCCAGTCTTTGACCTGCCTTTGCTCTGTGCTGCTTCCCACTCTCTAATTATCCCTCCAAGTCTCCGTCTCTCTGTCTCCAAGTCTCTCTCTCTCTGTCTGTCTCTTTCTCTCTCTTTTTTAAATGTTTATTTATTTTTGAGAGAGGGAGAGAGACAGCAGGGGAGAGGCAGAGGGGGACAGAGGATCCGAAGTGGGCTTTGCACTGACAGCAGAGAGCCCGATGTGGGGCTCGAACTCACAAACCTTGAGATCCTGACCTAAGCTGGAGTCGGACGTTTAACCAACTGAGCCACCCAGGCGCCCCTCTGAGTCTCTGTCTCTCTTTATCTGTCCCCGCCCCTATCACCATCACCCCCTCCTAGGTCCCTGCCCTGGCTTCCCATCCCTGGAGCCCCCCTCCTGTGGCTGCGGTGACAGTAGGAGGGGACAGAAATGGGAAACCTCGGAGCGGCTGCAGGAGAAGTAGGCTGGGACAGCAGCAGCCTGACTCGGTCAACCCCCCAGACCCAGGTAAGAAAGTGGGGTGCCTTTTATCAGCCAGTAACAGGGAGGCCCAGAGGGGACGGGGCTCCTCCTCGGTCACCTCCAAAAGCACAAAACTTAATTTTCATTTGAATTTAACCAAACACACCGATAGTAAAAGTGGAGGGTTTTTTGGATTTCACCGAAATCGTTCTTCACTAGAAATATTACTTTCTTTTTTTTTAAATGTTTATTTTTTTTTTTAATTTTGTTTTCAACGTTTTTTATTTATTTTTGGGACAGAGAGAGACAGAGCATGAACGGGGGAGGGGCAGAGAGAGAGGGAGACACAGAATCGGAAACAGGCTCCAGGCTCCGAGCCATCAGCCCAGAGCCTGACGCGGGGCTCGAACTCACGGACCGCGAGATCGTGACCTGGCTGAAGTCGGACGCTTAACCGACTGCGCCACCCAGGCGCCCCTAAATGTTTATTTTTTAAAGGTTGTTTTGTTCTATTTTATTTTAAGGTTTTATTTTTTATTTTATTTTTTTTAATATTTATTTATTTTTGAGAGAGAGAGAGAAAGAGAGCATGAGCAGGGGAGGAACAGACAGAGAGGGAGACAGAGAATCCGAAGCAGGCTCCGGGCTCTGAGCTGTCAGCACACAGCCTGATGTGGGACTTGAACTCACAAACCATGAGATCATGACCTGAGCTAAAGTCAGACGCTTAACTGACTGAGCCATCCAGGCGCCCCAGGTGTTTATTTATTTTTAAGAGAGAGAGAGAGAGAGAGAGCACGAGGGGGTGGGGGTGCAGAGAGAGAGGGAGACACAGAATCTGAAGCAAGCTCCGGGCTCTGAGCTGTCAGCACAGAGCCCAACATGGGGCTCAAACTCACAGACCGCAAGATCATGACCTGAGCCGAAGTCGGACGCTTAACTGACTGAGCCACCCCGGCACTCCAAGAAATATTACTTTCTTAAGGACCTTCCTGAAGTTCTGTGAGAGTTTTTAAAAATCTTGCATCTTCTTGAGAACGTCAGTGTCAGTTTCACATAGTGACACAAAGTTGACTTCCCTTCTCTGCCCAAACCCACAAATAAAACCAAATGGATTGCTTTTAATTTAGACAACAACAACAACAACAACAACAACAACACATTGAAAATCAAAGCCTGATTTCGTGATGACCCTCCCAGGGGAATTCAGAAGGGTTCATGGGCAAAATTTCCTGTGAACATGACAAATTGTTTTCGGGAAAAAACCGAACGCTCACATCAGGACCGATGCATTTGACCTCTTGTGAATCGAAGGATCCGTCACTCGCTTCCTCCCTCTGGGATTTTCTGGCCAGGGACACGTGCAAAATGTGTCCAGAAAGACTGTTTTTGGAGATTTTAGCCACTGCTGGCAGACATGTCAATGGAAACAACCTTTGGAGGACAAACTGGTGACAAGCTGTCAAAATAGAAGATGTGACTGCTCTGGGTCCCAGCAGTTTCATTTGGGGGGGGATCTGATATTAAATCTTACTTTGTTCACAGAAGCAAATAATTTAGAAACAGTCTAAATGCCCATTGATAATTACTGTGGTAACGTATGTGGTGAAAACCTAAGCATCAGGCAAAAGGAATCAACTAATCTGGAAGATATTATGTTGAGCAACAAGAGGAAGTTTCATCTGTACTTTCTCCATTAAAAAAAAAAAAATCTAGGTAATAGAACAAATTATTTGAAAAAGAAATATTGCAAAATCAAAGATGTGAGCTCAAATTACCAAAAAGAAACAGAACGTTGTTTTTGAGCTTGATACAAACGACGTTAGTATGTCTATTTAAAACTCTGTTCCAGGTCAGGGCACCTGGGTGGCTCAGTCGGTTAAGCGTCCAACTTCAGCTCAGGTTGTGATCTCGCGGTCTGTGAGTTCAGGCCCCGAGTCGGGCTCTGTGTGGACAGCTCGGAGCCTGGAGCCTGCTTCCGATTCTGTGCCTCCCTCTCTCTCTGCCCCTCCCCTGCTTGTGCTCTGTCTCTCTCTCAAATATAAATGAAACATTAAAAAAAGTTAAGTGTATGGGGCGCCTGGGTGGCTCAGCCGGTTGAGCGTCCAACTTCGGCTCAGGTCATGATCTCGCGGTCCGTGAGTTCAAGCCCCGAGTCGGGCTCTGGGCTGATGGCTCAGAGCCTGGAGCCTGCTTCAGATTCTGTGTCTCCCTCTCTGACCCTCCCCCGTTCATGCTCTGTCTCTCTCTGTCTCAAAAATAAATAAAACGTTAAAAAAAAAAATTTTTTTTAATTAAAAAAAAAAAAAGTTAAGTGTCCAACTCTTGATTTGGGCCTGTGTCGTCATCTCACAGCTTGTGAGGTCAAGCCCCGCGTCCAGCACTCTTGACATTCTCTCTCTCCTTCTCTCTCTTCCCCTCCTCCTCTGTTCTCTCTCTCTGTCTCTCTCACTGTCTCAAAATAAATGAATAAAACATTAAAAAAAATAAAAATAAAACTCTGTTTCTTATACCGTGACACTCAAAACTGTACCACTGGGTCTAGGGTGGCTTTTTCTTAAAAATTGTTTTAATGTTTCTTTATGTATTTATTTTTGAGAAAGAGAGGGAGGAAGGGGCAGACACAGAGGGAGACAGAGAATCCCAAGCAGGCTCCTCATTGTCAGCGTGGAGCCCGATTTGGAGTCCGAACGCATGAACCGTGAGATCACGACCTGAGCCGAAATCAAGAGTCGGACACTTAACCGACGGGGCCACCCAGGCGCCCCTCTACGGTGGCTTTTTAATTTTCTGGGAATTTATGGTTTGCCTTCTTTTTCCTTGACAATAGATGTCAGGCTCAATATATCATGAAGAGCAGCCAGGATCTCAAGTACCTACGGAGACTGTCACACCTGCTGATGTTGGCCCCGCCACGGCGCCCCCCCCCCCCCCCGGTGTCTGAGCATCTCCCACTGGACCCACATTCCCCGGGCCGGGCCGGACCCCTGTCCTGCCCTTTGTCCCCCAGTGCTCTCACAGGTCCCGAGCACCTATACTTGGAGGCAGCGCCCCTCCCCCGCATATCAGTTTCTCCGCATCAGAGGTGACACAAGACCCAGCCTCTGTGGCCTTAAAAAAAAAGTACCACCACTTATTAAGGTTGAACGTGTGCCAGGCGCCGTGACAGGTGTTTCCACACCTGGCTGCGTCGCCTCCGCTTTAGACAAGAGGAAACTGAGGCTGAAGGAAGGAAAGTCACTTGTCTGAGGTCACGCAGCAGTAGGGGGCACAGCCAGACCCGAACCCCAGAGCCCTAAATGGAAGCCGCGGGTCCACTCTGCCTACGCGGCCTCCCACCCTGTTCCAGGGGACTCGGGTGGGCCCGGCCAACCCAGAGAAATAGCTGGTTGGGCACCACTTGCAGCCCCCAACCCTCCTCCCCCCACTCGCCGCTGGGAAGGGTCCGGAATCAGGAATCACCGGGTAGCTGCAAAGGCCAAAGGTCAGACAGGGGTTTCCTGCCTCCCCCTGGGAACTTCCTCTGTCCCAACCCAGCTTCTGCCTCTGTGACGAACACCACCCTGGAGGACCCCCTCCCCGCCGTCAACTACCCCCAACTCCGTTGCCCTGGCCGATGGGGGGATGGGGGGATGGGTCCTTCCCCCCCCCCCCACGCCCTCTCCCCGCCACCACGCCTCATGCACGCGGGCAGTATACAGCGATTGTGTTGTGGTCCAGCCTTCTTGCCACCTGCCTGCCCCTTGCCCGCCCCCCTCCATCCCTCCCTCCTACCAGCCTTGACCCCATGGAGCCAGGGGGCCGTGTCCCACACCGTCTCCCTAAGACTCAGGGTCCCTCAGGGCCAAGCCTGAGGCTAACGCCTCATCCAGCATGGAGCTCTTGGTTCTGGGGGAATGGATGGGAGGACGCACCCAGAATCCTTTGCTCTTGGTCCCCGAATTCCCACCTGGAGATGACCCACAGTGAAGTTCAATGCCCACCTATCTGGCACTGCCCCTTCACCGTCTCCCAGAGCCCCGAAATAACGCTCCCAGCACGAAAGGATAGTAATAATAACAATGGCAAACCCTGTCTTACGGCCGCGCCCCCTCTCCGGCCCGGTGACCGGGGACACCACCCATACCCCGTCTCACAGAGGCAGAGACTGAGAAGGGGCCGGAGAAGCCCCTCACTTGAGCTCGCTTGGGCCGAGCCTTCCCTCCCAGCTCCAAGTTCACTGCGGCTTATGCTGCTGCTCCCAGCGCTTATGAAGCACCTATGGGAGCCGGGGCGTCGGGTGGGCTGACAGCTTGGGGAGCCTGGGCCATTGCCATCCATGGGTCAGCCCCTCCCCGGCCCGGGGAAGCACTACTGTGACGAGTACCTACTGTGCGCCTGGCCCCGGGGGGCCAAGCACCCCAGCCGACTCAGCTCCCGATTTAGACACACCTCTGCAGCCAGCCCACGGGGTGGGGGAGGTAAGTCCGACTCTGTGCACCAACGGCGTGAGACCCCCAGACGGTCCCTTCACCTCCCCGTGCCTCAGTTTCCTCCTCCGCACGAGACAGAGGCCACGACTTGAGATCCTGGGCGGCAAGCGCTGAGAACGGCGCTGGGCCCGGGGCAAGGGCAAGGTGGAGAGAGAGAGACCAAGGCTCGAGGCTCAGAGCGGCCGAGGAAGCCCCCCCCCCCCCCCGGCCGGCGGCCCCCCCCGGCGGGGGCGGCAGGAGGCCAGCGGGGGGGGGGGGGGAGGGGGGGGCGCGGCCCCTCCCTTCACAGCCAGGGTGGGAGTGTCGTGATAACCCGCAGCCCCCACTTCCTCCTGGCCAGGAAGGAGCCAGGCAGAGGAAGTATTAAGAGGAGTAATATAAACACTCCCGCCACCCCCCGTGGCAGGGTGCAGAGGGGGCAGCGGCCGCCACCCGGAGGGAGCAGGCCACGCCGGGCGGGCAGCGGGCGCTTGCACACGATGGGGCTGGCGGCGGAGCACGGCGCGTACTCCCGGGAGGGGGGCGGCCCGAGGGGCTGCTGGTACTACCTGCGCTACTTTTTCCTCTTCGTGTCGCTCATTCAGTTCCTCATCATCCTGGGCCTCGTCCTCTTCATGGTCTACGGCAACGTGCACGTGAGCACGGAATCCAACCTGCAGGCCACCGAGCGCCGGGCCGAGGGCCTGTACAGCCAGCTCGTGGGGCTCACGGCCTCCCAGGCCAACCTGTCCAAGGAGCTCAACCTCACCTCCCGCACCAGGGACACCGTCATGCAGCTGCTGGGGAGCGCCCGCCGCGATCTGGACCGGATCAACGCCAGCTTCCGCCAGTGCCAGGCTGACCGGGTAAGGCCGCCCGCCGGGCCGGACACGCACCCCGGGGACCCTGGGCAGGTTCCCGGCCGCTCATCCGAGCTGCGGGGTCCTCACCCACGCGCCAGAGACCGTCACAGGCCCTGTGTTGCACGTGAGGAGCCCGGGGGGCTTGTTAGTACGAGTATATCCCACACGAGGTTCGGGACACACTTATACTAAGACAGTGGGCTCGCTCTCCCTCTGGAATTTAAGGTTAAAAAATTTTTTTTTTAAGGTTTATTTATTTTTGAGAGACAGAGTGAGACGGAGCATGAGCGGGGGAGGGGCAGAGAGAGAGAGGGAGACACAGAATCGGAGGCAGGCTCCGGGCTCCGAGCTGTCGGCACAGAGCCCGACCCGGGGCTCGGACTCACGGACCGCGAGATCGTGACCTGAGCCGAAGTGGGACCCTTAACCGACTGAGCCGCCCAGGCGGCCCCTGGAATTTAAGTTTAACTGGGCATCCTCGCTGAATTGGCGGCAGCAACCCTGGGCCCACGACTTAATACGCGCAAGGCGCTCGGAATGTTCCAGCTACAAATAAGAACCAGTTAGATAAAAACTCAGAGCATTCGGTTCCTACTAAGAAGTACGAACAGCTCTGCCTTATGCCGGGAAATGTCCCCCGGGGGGCACGTGTGGGCGTCTAGTCAGGGAATTGGCCCACTCGTTTCATCCAAGACGGCACCGCCATCCGGTCTGGGAGCCGTCGGGATCGTAAGGTTTTAGACACACGCATCCCGGAATGTGAACTCCCCCGTCATAGAAAATCAGAAGCCTAAGAATGTGGATCTTTACAACGATTAAATTTGAAAAACACAGTTGTTGTTTTTCTTTAATCCCCTTCGTGTTGACAAATGCCTCTGGACTGGAACAGTTTAGGGTTTTCTCCAAGGACCCTAGGGTTTCCCTAGTTTCAGGTCGCCTGCTCCTCGCCCCGGAGGGGCGCCCTGATGCCGGGGAGTATCTCTGCCCCCACCCCCAACCGTGGCAGCCCCAGGTATGTGATGTTGGTGTTTCTGGGTCCTGGCCGTGCTGAGAAACAGGGTTTTTCTTAAATTATCTTCCAGTGCAACTGCATTTCTGGCCCCGAGATCCCGGAAGAGAAAAGAGAATTTAACTCACTGATATATTTTTAAAAAACGTGTTCATCTCCCCTCCTTCTTTCTTTTCTTTTTCTTTCTTCCTTTCTTTCTTTCTTTCTCTTTCTTTCTTTCTTTCTTTCTTATCCCATCTTATGTTATCCCACCTCATCTTATCTTATCTAGAGAGAATGTGAGTAGGGGGAGAGGGAGAGAGAGAGACAATCTTTTTTTTTTTTTTTTTTTTCAACGTTTTTTTTTTTTGGGACAGAGAGAGAGACAGAGCATGAACGGGGGAGGGGCAGAGAGAGAGGGAGACACAGAATCGGAAACAGGCTCCAGGCTCCAAGCCATCAGCCCAGAGCCTGACGCGGGGTTCGAACTCACGGACCGCGAGATCGTGACCTGGCTGAAGTCGGACGCTTAACCGACTGCGCCACCCAGGCGCCCCAAGAGAGAGACAATCTTAAGCAGGTCCCACATTCAGCCCACACAGGCTCCATCCCACAGCCTGAGCTTTCCGCCCCTCCCTGTCCTTGCTCCTTTGGAGGCTGGCCCTATGCTAATGGGATCGGGGTCAAGGCAGAAATCGCTCTGGGACCTCCAGTGACTTCTGTTTTCAGAAATCTTAACTGCAAAAGAGGAAGATCTGTAGAAATCAAGAGTCAGACGCTAAACCAACTGAGCCACCCAGGCACCCCTAACTCCATGATATTTGTAGGGTCTGCTCTGTCCTGTCCGTGTCAAGGCAACGGGACCCTCACCTGGCACATGGGGTCTGGAAGCAGCACCCCGGGACCCCCTTTTATCGCTTCCTCCAACTGGAGAAAAACCTCTTTCTCGTTTCGTGTTTGGATCCAACTCACTTTGCTGAAACGTGCAAATCTTCCTCTTCTGTGACTAAGGTTTCTGTTCTCTGATCCCCATTAGCATAGGGCCAGCTTCCAAAGGAATAGGACAAGAGGTGGCAGGAAGGTAAACTTCTTGCATTCTTTATATTTTTACCTGTTATATTTCTGCGGAGGATTCTGGTCCCAAGTTTGGAAAGCACACCTTGTTAAGTTGTAAAAACCTCCTTTAAAAACAGCTTTATCGAGATATAATTCCTATGCTCTACAAGTCGCACATTAAAAATGTACAGTTCGGGGGCATCTGGGTGGCTCAGTCGGTTAAGCACCCGACTTCAGCTCAGGTCGTGATCTCAGGGTTTGCGAGTTCGAGCCCCGCGTCGGGCTCTGCGCTGACAGCTCGGAGCCTGGAGCCTGCTTCGGAGTCTGTGTCTCCCTCCCTTTCTGCCCCTCCCCCGCTCTCGCTCTGTCTCTTTCTCTCTCTCTCAAAAATAACTAACCATTAAAAAGTCTTTTTAAAGTGTACAGTTCAATAATTCTTAGTACCTTCACAGAGCTGGGCGATCATCCCAACTGATTTTGGAACATTTTCATCACCCCAGAAAGATACCCCATCCCCATAAGTCACTCCCCCACCCCTCCTCCCCCAGCCCCTGTTAACCACTCATCTGCTTTCTGTCTCTGTGAATTTGCTTGTTCTGGACATTTTGTCCAGAACTGACATTTCGTGTCAGTGCCTCGTTCCTTTTTGTGGCTGAGTAACATTCCATTCTGTGGATGGACCACGTTTTGTTCATTCACCTGTTGATGGACACGGGTCGTTTCTGCCTTTTGGTGGTCGTGATAGGCACTGCTGTGAACGTGCACGTGGAGGTTTTTGTGTGGATGTTTGCCAGTGTCTCTTGGGTCTACACCTAAGAGTGGAATTGCTGGGTCACGTGACAATTCCCTGCTTAACATTTTGAGGAACTGCCGGGCTGTTTTCCAAGGCCGCTGCCCCATTTTTTTACATATTCCAACCGGTACCGTCTGAGAATTCTCCTTTCTCCACACCCTCACCAACGCTTGTCACTGCCCGTTCTTGTTTTCCATTTCATTTATAACCATCCTCATGGCTGTAAGGGGGTCTCTCATCGTGGTTTTCATTTGCCTTTCCCTGAGGAGTGATAATGGTGAATATATTTTCATGCGCTTGTTGACCACGTGTGTATCTTCTTTGGAGAAATGTTTCAGTTGCTTTGCCCATTTGTCAATTATCTTTTTATTACTGATCCACAAGAGTTTACTTTTATACATTCGGGATACCCGGTCCTCTCATCAGATACACGCTTTGCAAATATTTCCTCCCGTCGAAGGGTTGTTTTTTTCCCTTTCTCTTTTTTAAATTGGAGCATAATTGACATACAATGTCACGTCGGTCTCGGGTATACAACTTAGCGATGTGATGGTCTTTTCCTAAAAACAAAAGTTTTGCATTTTGATGAGTTCTATTTACCTGTTTTCTCTTTGTTTGCGCTTTGGGTGTCCCACCTAAGAAACCATTGGCAAATCCAAGGTCATGCGGAGTTAACACGTACATCTTCTTCTAAAGAGTTTTGTAGCTTTAGGTCTTATGTTTGGGTCATTGAGCCATTTTGAGTTAATTTTTGTATATGGTGTGAGGTAGGGGTCCAAATTCATTCCTTAACATGGGGAGATCTAGCTGTGCCGGCTCCATTTTTGAAAAGACTCTTTTCTCCCCCATGAATGATTTTGACACCTGTATTAATTTTCTTTTTTTGTTTTCTTTTTTCTATTATTTTTTAAAGTTTATTTGTTTATTCTGAGAGAGAGAGGAAGAGAAAGAGAAAGAAAGTGTGCAAGCGAGGGACG
>NC_064816.1:11965538-11976196 GCF_023721935.1 Panthera uncia | reverse complement strand
TCTCTCTCTCTCTCTCTCTCCCCGTCTCTGTCTTCTTCTCTTCCTCTCTCTCCCCCTCTCTCTCTGCCCCTCATGGGATTTTCTCTCTCTCTACCCCTCGCTCACCTGCGCCCTCTCCCCCTCAATAAAGTAAAATATAGAAAGATAAAACATAATTAGTTGGCCGTACATGTGAATTAATGTTTTCAAGGTTCATCCAAGTTGCAGCAGGTGTGAGTGCTTCATTCCTTTTTATGGCCCAATAGTATTAACCGTAACAACTTTTTTTTTTAATTTAATTTTTGAGAGAGAGAAAGAACAGGAGCAGGGGAGGGGCAGAGAGAGAAAATCCCAAACCCTCTCCACACTGTCAGCCTGGAGCCCCACACGAGGCTCGGACTCATGAACCGCGAGATCATGACCTGAGCTGAAACCAAGAGTCGGACACTCAACCGACTGAGCCCCCCAGGCGCCCCAGTTACCGACTTTGAAAGATGCGACCAGCATCCCCCATAAAGGAGTCACGCCCTTGTGAACTGGGCCAACCCAGGCCACCCGGGTGTGGGATCTGGGGCCCCAGCCCGGAGGGTCTGGGCAGCCCGGGAGCAGGGGGACCCGCGGGGGCCGGACGGTGAGCTCTGCCCCGTGTCGCGTCTGGTCAGGTGATCTCCATGAACAACGAGCGGTATATGGCAGCCATCATCCTGAGTGAGAAGGAATGTCAAGAACAACTGAAGGAAGCTAACAAGAGCTCCGATGGTGAGTTGTCTGGGCGGCGGGGAGCCAGGGTGATAGACTCCTTGCCCGGCCTCTCGGACCCCCCCCCCCGCCCCCTCCCCCGACCTTCCCGAGGTGTCTTCTCCTGCACCTGTAGCCTCGCTCCTAGCGCTGAACCAGAAGGCCAAGATGCTGGAGGTGGAACTGGCGAAGGAGAAGCAGGTGTGCGCCAAAGACAAGGAGGGCCTGGCGTTGAACAAGCGGCTGGTGGAGGACCAGCTGGCCGAGTGTGGCAAGGCCCGGGAGCAGCAGCGGCAGGAGCGACAGCTGGCCGAGGATCGCCTGCAGAAGGTGCAGACCCTCTGCCTCCCGCTGGACAAGGACAAGTTTGAGACGGAGCTGCGGAACCTCTGGCGGGACTCCATCATCCCGCGCACCCTGGACACCATGGGCTACAACCTGTACCACCCTCTCGGCTCCGAGCTGACCTCCATCCGGAGGACCTGCGACCACATGCCCGCCCTCATGAGCACCAAGGTGGACGAGCTGGCCCGGAGCCTGCGGGCCGGCATCGAGCGCGTGGCCCGCGAGAGCTCGGACGTCCAGCGCCAGAAGCTGGAGGTCGAGCGGAGCCTGCAGGCCACTCAGGCGGCCAGGGAGAAGGCGGAGAAGGAGGCCCAGGCCCGAGAGGCCAAGCTCCAGGCCGAATGCGCCCGGCAGACCCAGCTAGCCCTGGAGGAGAAGGCGGCTCTGCGGAAGGAGCGAGATAGCCTGGCAAAGGAGCTGGAGGAGAAGAAGCGGGAGACAGAGCAGCTCAAGATGCAGCTGGCCGTCAGCCGCTCCACCTTGGACGCCTGCATCAAGGCCAAGGTGGGCTGGAGGGATTCAGGTTGTACTGGGGTCAGGCCTGCGGGCCCTGGTGGAGGCGATGTCGAACTTGGGCTCGAGGCGAGCCTCCCAGCCTGGGTCTGGTTAGTTAGGACTCACTTGAGAGATTCAATGACATAAGACCGGGGTGGAGTTTGGAGTCTGCAATGACCCTGAGAAAGGATTAAGGATCGGGGTTGAGTTTTGGAGGACGGGTGGACCTCGAAATGGGTGCGGGGGGAGAACTGGGAATTCACGGTGGGGGGGGGGTCGGTGTCAAGGTCGGGAGGTGTCTGGGGTGAAGGTTGCGGGGGTGATGGCTTAGGTTGGGAGTTAGACTGAAGGTTAAGGCAGGTCTGGGGGAAGGCTCGCTGTGGAGACAGAGCTTGTGTTTGGGTCAAGATGAGTTCTCAGCGACCGCTGTGTTTAGAGTCGGTCTGGGTTAACGTTAGGGTTCCATCGAAGCCTTCGTTGGTCTTGGAATTGGTAGAATTGGGGTCGTGCCGGATGCGGATTGTGAAGAAAGGTTAGAAGTTAAGTCAGGGGTCGCATGCAGGGCAGCCGGTGGGTCTCACATTGGGTGAGGGGTGAATACAGGATGTCAGTGGGTGGCTGGTAGGGTTGCTTGGGGTTCCAGGGAGAGTCCGGGGTCTCAAGTTGAGTCGGGGTGCGTGGGACATTGGGAAGCCATGGTGGAGCCCAGGGCTGGGCTGGGGCCATGGCTTAGGGGGCAGATTTTTCACAGCAACCAGGTCTAAGGGATGGGTTGGGGTCAGGGTTGGTTGTAAAGTTCCGGTTGGATCAAGTTTGTCATTAGGATTGGGTTTAGATGAGGCTTTGCGTCTAAGGAAGGTTCTGTTTTCATGTTGGGATTGGATTTTAGGTGATTGAGTTTAGAGCTGGCTTTGGATTTCGGGTTTGGGGGGATTGGCTCAGTTGGGGTCATGGATTGGGATCCATTGGGTTGGCACTGAGGCAGTAATGGAGACTGAGGCAGGCCACAGTGGGGTCTCTGGGGGGCTTCTGAGGGAAGCCAGTCCCTGGAGTCCCCAGTCACTGGAGCGCAGGTGGGTGCAGGTGATCGGACATCCATTGATGTGAGGGTATCTGGTATCGGTGTCCCTGCTCTGGAAGGAACTCAGCTGCAGGTACTACGGGGCATGAAGGAACAGGAGCCTCCCTGGCCCTGTGGTTCAGGGGGTCCCGGCTTCTGCCGACCTCCCTCTGTCTCTCTTCCCACAGTCGCAGCCGATACCTGGACCAAGACCTGTGGGCCTTGCCCCCAACCCCCAGCCCATCGGTAAGTGACAGAAGGCAGAGCCGGGAAGGGGTCGGGGGCGATCCTTTCCACTCTTTATCCCATCTCAGCCCTGCCGGCCCATCCTTAGCCCAGGGTTGGGCCAGTTGGGTGGACCTGACCCCTTCCTCTCACGGCAGACCCAGCTGGCCTCGAGGAATTCAAGAGAAGGATCCTGGAATCCCAGAGGCTTCCCGTAGGGGCTGCAGCCCCATCCAGGTGAGGCACTGGCAGACTGGGATGGTTCAGTCTCAGGGCTTCAGAGGAGGATGGGAACAGGACTAGGGGTGGAGGGAGGCTCATCTCACACTCACGCTTGCTGCTTCCTTAATTGAGCGCCTTCTGTCTACCAGGTAACACAGCCAGGGAGTGGCGGGCCTGGGACACGAACCCAGGCTGTTGGACTCCAGGCAGGCAAGGGAGGGCCTTTGAGCTGGGGGATGGGGGCGAGCTGGTTTGGGGACGGGCAGAAGCCACAGTGCTCCCGGTGACATCTTGAAGAGCCAGGGTCAAGGCTCAGAGGCCAGATGAGGGTGGGGAGGGAGGCTGGAGCCGAGGAAGGGAGGAAGGAGGAGAGCGAGGTCAGGAGAGAGACCCTGGGCCTCTCACCCCACCTCTCTGAGCCTCTCTCTCTCTCTTCTGCAAAAACGGAAGTCTCTGAAGTCAAGGGCACGGAGACTCTCTGCCACCTGTAAAGTGCTGTCCACAAGTGCCTAAAACAAGGGGCCGGGGGTTGCAGCAGGGGCGCTTCAAGATACCCCGCACATGCTCAGGTCAGGGCCCGATGCCCGTACCGCCCTCACCACCTCCCAGACCACAGCCTGCGCATCACAGGGAAGGTGACTCAGACCCCCGCCCCAAGAACATCCTGTGGTCGCTCCCAGGTGGTGGCCACGCTTCCGTTCAGGACCACATCGCGGACCAAGGAGTCAGCGACTGGCATTGCCGTTCCCAGTTTAGGACCCGGGGCTCCGGGACACCCCTGGGGGTTCTAAGTCAGATCCCGCCGACCCCAAGCCTGCGTCAGGCCTTGGCGACGAGTAGACTTCCGGGTCTGTGGTCAAATCCCAGGGCTTCTCCGCATCCAGCTCCATGTCCAGTGTGCCTTTTCTTACCTACCCCCTCCGACGGGGAGCTCATCTTCTCGCAGAACTTGTCCCTTTGCTCCAGAAGGCTCTCGGCCTGGGAGGGATCCCTTAGCCTCAGGCAGCCTGCAGAGAGGAAAGCAAGAGCTGGAGGGAAGACCCTGTTCCAAGCAGTTTTCCTCTCTCCATCTTGGCCTAAAGCCATCATGGCAAGGAAGGTGGTTCTATTATTATCCCCACTTCTCAGAGGAGGGAACTGAGGCCCCAGGGAAGTGACCAGCCCCGGGGTTATGCGTCAGTGAGTCAGGGCCAGAGCCAGGCTCCCGGCCCAAGCCTGTCCTAACTGCAAAAGGGGAAGCTCTTGACACTGTTTACCCCAAAAGACATCCCCCTGCAGAGAAAACAATGAGTAGTTAAGCCAGGCCCCTCCTGTTTCTTTCTTTCCCCGGGCTCAGGAAGGGCCTCTTGTTCTGGGCTCCAGCCTTGATTTGCCTTCCCCCGAGAAAGAGGCCATCAGCTCTGGATTGGGAGTTTCAGTGAGGCCAGGCACATCTGAATTTTAATGTATATTTATTTTTGAGAAAGAGAGACAGAGTGTGAGCGGGGGAGGGGCAGAGAGAGAGGGAGACACAGAATCTGAAGCGGGATCCAGGCTCTGAGCTGTCAGCACAGAGCCCGACACGGGGCTCGAACTCACGGATCATGAGATCATGACCTGAGCGGGTCGGACGCTTAACCAACTGAGCCACCCAGGCGGCCCCATCGTTAGACATTTTTAAGTCCCATTCTCTTGATGGCCAAGTGAACTAGTTTTCTTTTTACCTGATGAGACTGTGTCCTTTGGGTGTCAATTTATTCCCACGCGCGCACACACAGTGGATGTGAAAACAAGTAAATATTGGGGCAGGGGCTAAGGGGCTGGATAAAGCTAAAGCGGGAGGCTGAAGATGGGAGTCCAGCCCTGGCCCTGAGCCGGGCACGGGGCGAGTGTCACTCAAGTCCATTGCCATCACCGTTGTGATTTGTTTCATTTATTCAACCCGGATACCTTGAGCAGCGGCTGGGTGATGAGAACACAACCCCTTGTGGGGCTCACAGTCTAGCGGGGGAGACAGATCGCAAACCTGATGCGTGAGATGTCTTTGTGGGGCCCCTTGGCCATGGGCGAGGCAGAAAAGGGATGAGATGGTGTGAGGAGGTGAGAATTTTCCGCAGGAGGGGGCGCCTGGGTGGCTCAGTTAAGTATCTGACTCTTGATTTTGGCTCAGGTCACGATCTCACGGTTCGTGGGTTCGAGCCCTGCATCAGGCTCTGTGCTGACAGTGGGGAGCCTGCTTGGGATTCTCTGTCTCCCTCTCCCTCTCTGCCCCGCCCCTACTCGTGCTCTCTCCTTCTCTCTCTCTCTCAAAATAAATAAATAAACTTTAAAAAAAAAATTAAAGAATTTTCCACAGGAGGCCAGGCAGGCTTCTCTGCCCCGCGTGAGGGTGACCTTTGGGCAAAAAACTAGAAAGGTGAGGGAGGAGCCATGGAGAGTAGGGCATCCCTGAAAGGGTGAACCAGGCAGAGAGCACAGCCTGTGCAAAGGCCCTGAGACAGGACTGACCGTGCGTGGTGAGGCTCGAGCACAGTGATCCAGGGGGTGAGTAGGAGGTGAGGAGGGGCGGGGCGCACAGATCAGGCAGGGCCTTGTGGGTGCGGTGAGAACTTCGGGAGCCCTGGCACAGCAGCGAGCAGAGAAGGACATGACCGGACTCAGGTGTTCACAGGGACACCCCCCCCCCCGGGCACTGTTGAGAGGTGAAGGCGGCAGCCGAGGACCAGCGCAAAGGCATCCAGACAAGCGATGACGGGGGAGTGAGGAGCCTCAGTCTCTGACAGATGGCCAGGGACCACCCTCCCTTGCAGGCTGGTGGGCAGGGGCGGGTAAAGAAGGAATGTCAGGGCTGGTCGGGAGCCGGGCGCATCCTGGTCAAGCCGGAGCCAGGGACGGGGATCCAGCGCCAGCCAAGGAACGTGAGGCTGCTGGGGCCCCAGGGAAGAGCCAGGGAAGGAAGGGAGGGGGCCAGCGGAAGCAGGACTTGGCTGAGGCCCCCTCCTCCCCGACCAGGAAACAGCCTCCGAGCCAACCCCTGACCCCTCACGAGAGCCTCACTGAGGCCAAGGAGGGGAAGGGCATCCCAGACGGCAGGATGGCTCCTGCAGAGGCCGTTGGGGAGGGGTGCAGTGACAGCTCTTGAAGTTTCTGACGAGGGGGACTGCTGCGGGCAGAGTGGGTGGAGCCTGGAATGCCAGGTAGAAAGGATCTGGCTTTGTCCTCTTGAGGGCACTGGGGAGCCAGGGAGAGTGTGTGAGTCGGGGCAGGCTCGTTGGAGAAACCTCGGGCCACTTCAACGGAGACAAAGGAGGGAGATTGAGACCCTGTCTGAGGGGTGTGGGGTGGGACAGGGGGATCCCCAGAGCCTTACGGAACAAAGGTGAAAGTCAGGCCGCAGCAGAGGCCGGGAGCCCAGAAGGTGGCTTCTCCCAGCACTGTCTCGGGAAGGCCGAACCCCAAAAGAGCTGAAGAATCCTTAGGAGCAAGAGCGGGCCTGGGGTGGGAGGAGGCCGGCCCAGGCGAGGTTTGTCCTTCCGGCTGTCTGACTATTGTATCACCCTCTCCTTCCTGCCTTAGTGGCTGAGGAGGCTCCAGGCCCTGAGGACCGAGGCGTGGCCCCGACTGGCCAGTCTGCGGACAAGACGCCGTGAGCCACCCCTGGCACAGGCCGGGAGCCCGGCCGCACACAGACCAAAGTGGGCGCCCTTGGCCTGCACCCCGCGCTCGCCCTTCCCCACGCCCCACCGCAGCTTCCGCTACTCCCTCACAGGCCCACACCCGCACCACGCGACCCCCCCCCTCCGCCCCGCCCCTGGATGCTGCAGGATGTCCCGGACCCACGGCACACAGATGTAACAGTGATGTCAGGAGCCGACGGCATCACGCAAAAGCACGGCACAGACACCGGGAGGACATCATACACACACACACAGACACACACACACACACACAAATGCGCTCGCGTGCTTCCTGCCCCGCCCTCGCACAATGCCACACCCCTCCAACGCACACGGGCTGAGGCGCCCACAGCGTCCTGCTTGTCTGCATGCGCCTGTGTCCCCACCGCACTGCCCTCCCAATTTTCTTGTCTCCTGACTCCTCCTTACCCCCAGGGTGCCAGGCCTAGGGAAGGGAGAACAGGAAAACATGAGTCTCCGCCCCCCCCCCCCCCCCCCCCCCACCCCCGAGAGTCCCCAGGCTCCCCTGCCAGGCAGCACCGGGTCCCAAGGCAGATGTCGCCCACTGGCCCCATCGTAGCCCATGGGGGCAGCTGTCCCTCCCTCAGTCCCTCTCTCCCCCGCCCCCCCATACCCAGCCCTGCCTGTGGCCCATATAAATATGTTAGTGGCACGAAATAAATATTATTGAATCCTTTCAAAGACTCCAGAGTGGCGATTTCTGCTTGGCGACAACGGAGGAAAGACTGAGAGCTGGAGAAACCCCTCCCCGCCGTCCCAAGGCCAGAAGAGCCCACAAACTAGAGCAAGCCTGGGGTGACACCAGGTTCCCTCAAGGTATAGGCATCACCGTGCGTGAAGAGAAATGGCAAAAGTCATAGTCAATGAGGGTTTCACGAAACGGCCACGCCGGCCCACACCGTGACAGCTTTGTGAGTTGTTTCTTTAAAATAGCAGACGTTTAAAAAGCAGTTCCTTAAAAACCAGATGACCCATCTGTAGCTTTCCTCTTCCTAAGATTTGCAAAGATGCCCCCGAAGCTACTGCCAATTTAGTCGGTGGGGGGAAGCAGGGAACAGTACGTTAGTGGAACACAGGGAAATCACGTTGTTCCCAGGAGACTGGAGGGAAAAAAAGCTAAAAAGCCATAATACAACCTGCTGGTGAAGATGTAGGGAAAGGGCATTTTCCTATGGGACTGGCAGAAAGGCAAATCTCACGGTGGCCCTTCTGGAAATTAGTTTGGTGACATTTAATAAAAGTAAAGGTGTGCAAACCCTTTGATTCAGCGGTCCCATTCCTGGGACTTTATCCCTGAGGAGTAAAACCTCCAGGAAACCAAGCAAATGGCCATCAGTAGAAAAATGGCCTAAAAGTTGTGGTCGAGAATCTCAACTTGTCAGCTCATCCCCCCCCCCCCCCCAACCTTCCCCACTGCCTCAGCCTTGATTCCCTCTCAGCCCACCCCCTGGGACCCTACACAGGGAGGGGATGAGTCACAAGGAACCAGGGCTGGCGATGCAAAGCTTAAAGCAGGCTAGTCAGGAGGGACAAAGGAGCGACATTTCCTGGATACGGAAACTCGGGTGAGAGACGACCTACTGCAGGAAACACTCGGCTGGGGCCCCGCCAAGCCAGGGCAGGGGGGTCAGCCAGGCCAGGCCGCCCAGACGGGCCAGTCTGGAGGCCCCAAGGAAGCGAGGATGTCCCTGACCCTAAGCCTACTGCCTGGGTAGCTAGAGACCTGGAGAGGACGCTGACACCCGCCAGTCCCAGCAACCACAGGATGTCTGAGTTTGGGTTCCGGGGCCAGACATCCCTGGATTCAAATCTTGACTCCGTTGTTCTCAGCCTCCCTCTTCTCATCTGAGAAATAATCATTCTAAACTTTCTGGACGCGTGGGCACAGGTCTGACTTTTGGTTGGTCTCTCCCATCCGGAGCATCCCAGGATGTCATCCCTCCAGCTGGCCCCCACTCCCAGCCCTGCTGGTCCAGAGAGACCTTTCCATCGTGGGATCTGACCATGTCCCTCTCTGGCTCACACACCCTCCATGGCTCCCCATTACCCTGGGAACAAAGTCCAGCTCCTCATCGGCTCTTATCTCCCTCCCCTCACCCTCACTCCCACCTCCAATGCAGCTCTTGCCTCCAGCTGCCCTGGAGCTTTAATTCTCTGGCTAAAGAGTATCTCTTAACTTGTGCTGTCAGATTACAATGCCTTTTTCTTGGCAAATTCTGCTTTCTCCAAGGCCCGCCCCCAGAGATCCCTCCTCCAGGCAGCCCTCCTGATTGCCCCAGATATAGCCCTTGCTCCCCCTGGGGGAATCCCCAGCTCCGTCCCTCCCTTTTTATAGACCCAGAACATGTAGCTCTGACTCCCCCGAGTTGGTGGCTCCCCCAGGGGCAGGACAGGGACTGAGTACCTATCAGGGAGCATTTGGCAGACGCCCTCCCTGACTCTGTGGCCCAGCCACCGGGAGAGGTTCTGACTCTTTAGGGATTTCCTGTGACCTCTATAAATAACCCCCATGGCTGCTTCCCACAAACCGCCTCACCCTTCTTGGAAAAAAAAGGACTGTAGCCAAGGACCTCAGTCCAGCTGTGTGCCAGGGCCCGGGGGAGGTGGGTGGGGCCCAGGCATCCTGCCCCAAGAGCATCTCTCTCCCCACCCAGACCCCGCTCGCGCCTCCTGGGAGCCCTCCAGCCCTCCCCATGTGGAGGACATCGGGACCCCCACCCCCACCAGACCTACGATATTGCTTCTCGTCTCCGGGCATCATCAGTTCGTATTTCCAAAAAACAGGCATAATAGCGACATTCACGGACACCTGAACCTCACGGAGTGACCCTTTCCCTCCGGGAGCCTTCCATGCTGGGGCAGCCCCAGATGGCCAAACAAGCAAACAAATCAGTAGTGACATATTGCAGTGAAGTCCGTGAAGACACGGGGTCAGGGGCCCCCCGTCGGTTGGGTGGCGGGAGAATTCTCTTCATACCCTGTGTTGGCCCTGGATACCTCCCAGGCTCTGCTCACATGCCCCCTGAAACCTGAGAGCTTGTATCTTCAATCACTGGAAGCAGGACCCTTTCTCTGATTCTGGAAAAGATCCTGACCCTATTTAAGATTCAGTTTCTGCCAGTGGCAGGGGAAGTTAACCATTTACCTGCTGCCACAGGGGTGTGGAAGCCTGGATCCCAGAGTCCTTAGAGGGCAGGAGCTTTGATAGGAGTTGCCAGGACGGCCTTTTGTTGGAGCAAGGCGCCCCCTGCTGGTCCATCACCAACATATCAGGCCGCTGGGCATCTCCGAATCAAAGGCCTCAACGCCAATTCAAAGGGACACATGCGGGGCACCTGGGTGGCTCAGTCGGTTGAGCTTCCGACTTCGGCTCAGGTCAAGATCTCACGGTCTGTGAGTTCGAGCCCCGCGTCCGGCTCTGTGCTGACAGCCCAGAGCCTGGAGCCTGTGCATATTCTGTGTCTCCCTCTCTCTCTGACCCTCCCCCACTCATGCTCTGTCTCTGTCTCAAAAATAAATAAACATTAAAAATAAATTAAAAAACAACAACAACAAAGGGACACCTGCGCCCCTGTGTTTATAGCAGCATTATCTACAGCAGCCAAATCATGGAAGCAGCCCAAGTGCCCATCCCACATCCCATCCGTAGATGAATGGATAAGGTATTCGGCCACAAAAAACATTTGTGACAACACGGGTGGAGCTAGAGATTACAATGCTAAGTGAAACAACTCAGAGGAAGACAAATACCACATGATCTCACTCGCGTGTGGAATCTAAGAAACAAAACAAACGAGCAGAGGAAAAACGAGAGACAGAGAGACAAAGTAAGAGACAGACTCTTAACTGGAGAGAACAAACTGATGGCTACCAGAGGGGAAGTGGGGGAGGGGAGGGGAGGGGAGGGGAGGGGAGGG
>NC_064816.1:11949172-11965438 GCF_023721935.1 Panthera uncia | reverse complement strand
TGGGTGGCTCAGTTGGTTGAGCATCTGACTTCGGCTCAGGTCACGATCTCGTGGTTCGTGAGTTCGAGCCCCGCGTCAGGCTCGCTGCTGTCAGCCTGTCAGTGCAGAGTCTGCTTCGGATCCTCTGCTCCCCCCACCCCCCCACTTTCTGCCCCTCCTCTGCTTGCACTCTCCCAAAAATTAATAAATTAAAAAAAAAAAAAAAAGACTCCAAGGCCTCATTATCAGTCAGATCCTCCCTCTCCTCCTCCGCCCATCTCCCTCCTCCTTCCCCTCACACACTGACTGCGAGGCCATACCGGCCACCTGACTGTGGCTTGAACCATGGCGCTCCTACCTCAGGACCTTTGCACATGCTGTGCCCCCTTTCACCAATCTCCTCCATCTGGCTTCCGTCTCACCATTCAGCTGTCAGTACAAACGTCACCTCTGTACGGCGGCCTGCCTTCAAGTCCCTGACCTGGCAGGACTCGTGATCACAAGTTCACACAGCGGCCATCAGCCGTCACTGTTAAGGAACGATGGCTCTAACGAGGGCAGGGGCAACGCCTGCAACAATTGTTCCCCTCTGTGTTCCCAGCGTCCTGCACTCAGCCTGTTGCACAGAAGGCCCACAGGGCACTCAGATCGGGAGTCCACCAGCTGGGTGCAAATCCCAAAGCTGGGGACCTCCAGCAACTAGCTACTCTTCTCTGAGACTCAGTTTCCTCGTCCGTAAAACTATAACAAAACACTCACCGCCTTGCGCTGTTAGGAAAACCCAATGAAACGATGTGCACGATTCTAGCACATAGCAGGGGCTTCATAAGTCACTGAGGGAATGAAGCTTTTGGAAGGAACAGGGACCCGGGACCTTGCAAGTCTCTTAAAATGTAAGAGGCGGGGCACCCGGGTGGCTCAGTCTGTTAAGCATTGACTCTTGATTGTGGCTCAGCTCATGATCTCACGGTTGTGAGATGAAGCCCACATCAGGTTCTGCGCTGAGAGTGAAGCCTGCTTGGGATTCTTTTTCCCTCTCTCTCTGTGCCTCCTCCACTTGTACTCTCTCTCTCTCTCTCTCTCTAAACAAACAAACATACATACATACATACATTTAAAACATAAGAGGCTAAGGGGCGCCTGGCTGGCTCGGTCGGTCGAGTGTCCGGCTCTTGGTTTTGGCTCAGGTCATGATCTCCTGGTTGGTTCATAAGTTCGAGCCCTGTGTTGGGCTCTGCGCGGACAGCGTGGAGCCTGCTTGGGATTCTCTGTCTCCCTTTTTCTCTCTGCCCTTCCCCTGCTCATCCATGTGCACTCGCTCTCTCTCTCTCCAAAATATAGATCTTTTTAAAAGCGTCTTTAAAATATAAGAGTCTAAGCTTTAAGGTTAATACTAAATAAGGAAATGACAACTTCCAAAACAATAAACACATACTCTCTGTACAAAATACAAAACGTATATTTTATGGGTGTATCCACAAGTATGCAAAAGAGCAGAGAAATTTTGGGAGGACACAAGTTAAGCTGTGACCCCAAGGGATGTGGGGGGACGGAGTCTTCCGTGTTTAAGCATTTCTGGATCACCTGAATTTTTTATATTCCTTTGGTATTTGCAAAATAAATGAAAAACCACAAAGCAAAGAACTCTGAGGCCCTCCCACCTCCATCCCAACCTTCCACCCCCGCTCCTCCACAATCAGGCACCCAGAGCGGTTCCACTCCAGAGCGGCTTGAACCCCTGGCATGTCCCTGCAAGGGAATCTGGCTGGCCGTAGCTTGGTCACGGCCAGCCACAGTGAGCTCACCACCTCTGAAGGCAGCGGCTTTGCTTCATTGTTCTGGAGTCAGGTTCTTCCCCCAGGGATGGAGATTCTCACTTGGCCTAAGCTCTTCCCACATGCCTCAAGGCTTCTGGGCATCCACTCTGCCCGGCTGAGAGCTCCAGGGCTCCCCTCACTTGCCCACGCAGAAGTCCCGGAAGATGATATCCAGGATTTCCTCAGTGCCCCCTCCGCCGGTGATGCGGGCCAGGTGCCCCCGGGCGAGTCGCAGAGCCTCAGCAGCCAGGGCCAGGTCCTTAGTCTGCGTGTAGTGGCCAAGAGCGTCCAGGCAGCCCTGTAGGTGATGCTGGTGCCTTGCACGCGTCAGGAGCGGTGGGCCTGTGGATGGGTCCCCACACCTGGAGGGGACAAAGGATGTGATCTCTCAACTTTCACAACTACCATTGCCAGGGGGAGGATCGTTTGCATTTTGTAGATACAGAAAATGGGCCTGGACGTGGTGGGGTGGGCGGGTACACGTCCAAAGCCAGTGGCTCAGCCGCGACTTGAACTTGGGTTGAAGGAGGGTGTGGGAAAGGGGGAGGGCGTGGGCGCTCACACTTCGGCCAGCTCCTTCCTCAGCGCCTCCAGGAGGCCATCCAGCCCCTCTCCGGTCAAGCAGGACAGCAGCAGGTGCGGGCGCAGGTTGGGACTGGGGTCGGGGCCGCCTGGAGGCAGTAAGTCCGATTTGTTGAGCACCAGCAGGAGGCGCTGGCTGTTCCCATTGGGGCTCCCAGCTCCGGCGGGGGCGACAACGGTGTCCAGGAAGTTGCGGCTGGACGGAGAGGCCAGGTCAGAAGCATCCAGCACGGCCAGAATGAGGTCAGCCTGCTCAAGCCTGGGGGAACAGCGAGAACCAACTGAGCAGTGACCCCAGAGTTGAGTAATTAAGGGCACGGGGGGGAGGGTGGGGCACGGGCAGAGGCTGAATTTAAATCGCTGTCCTCCCCACGTCGGAGTCCCCACTGAGCTGAGCAGCCTTTCCGGATTCGGGAGGGATATAAAATAAAGGCAGCCAGGAGAATCGGGAGTGCCTGCTTCCCCATCCCACCACCCTACCCGCCTACCTCTCCCGGGCGCGCCGCACGCCCTCCTGCTCCACGGGCCCAGCGCCCTCCCGCAACCCCGCCGTGTCGCTCAGCAGCGCCGGGAACCCGGCCAGGTCCACGGGGGTCTCCAGCACGTCGCGGGTGGTCCCCGGTTCCGGAGACACTATGGACACAGGCTTCCGGCCTGGGACGGCGTGGAGAGCAGGGGTAATCACCAAGGAGGCGGGACGGAGGCGATGGAGCCCCTCCCTCGGGCTCCACCTCCTGGCGAGGCGGACTTTTCAGCCTCCCGGCTCCTCCCCCAACACCTGAACAGCTCAGTTCCCCAGCTCCCGGCCCCGCCCCCAACACTAGGCCCCGCCCCCGCCCGCCACGCACTGAGTAGGTTCACCAGGCTGCTCTTGCCAGCGTTGGGGGGTCCTGCGACCACTACGTGCGCCCCTGAGCGAAGCCTCTGCCCGCGCCTGGCATCTCGAAGATGTGCGCCCAGTGCCAGCTGCAGCTCCCGCACTTCGCTGTTAGCTGTGGATGGAAGAGAGCAGAGGGGAGGGAGTGAGGGGGCCTCCGGGGGCTGAGATGCCAGATGTCCCCATCCCTTGCAGGACCCACCTTGCTCCAGGACGCCCTCCTCCAGGTTGTCATCCTCACCAAAGTCGATATAGGCCTCCACATGAGCCAGAGCCTGGGGTGGGGGGAGAGGGGGCAACGGTGTGGCCACCCAGGAACCCACCCTCCAGTGTGCCCAGGTCCAGCCTGACCTAAGGGACCGGATCGGAGACTCCTGCAATGAGGAAGCTCTCACGCACAGGTTGGGCAGGTCGGGCCGGAAATGGACGAATAGGGGGCTTGCCTTAGTGAGGGTCCCGGCCCAGCCGTGGCAGAGGTGGCCCAGTTCTCCGTCCAGCTGTCTCAGCGCCTGCCGCCGCTGCGCCTCGGTTTCCGCATGAATTAGATCCGCCAGCCCCTCCACCTCGGTCAGGCTCAGCTTCCCGTGGGCGAATGCCCGTCTGGTGAACTCACCGGCCTCAGCTGGCCGCAGCCCTGGCACGCTACCTGCGGGAAGGTCCTGGGTCCTGAGCTTCCCGGCCCCCACCCTGGGTCCTGAGCTTCGCTGGCAGAGCCGGACCTCGAACCCAAGGCTGCAAACTCACCCAGGGCCTGCAGGACGCCACTCACCACCGCCGGGCCTCCGTGCACGTGGAACTCGGCGCAGTCCTCACCCGTGAAACTTTGGGGACCTAGTGCGGCGAGATGGGAGTCGAGGAGAGTACGGCTAGGCAAACGCCTGGAGGGGGGAAACTGGGTCACGAGAGCTACAGCAGGTTCGGGATCTGGAGCCCCTCACCTGGGAACCAGAGCACCAGCGCGCGATCCAACGGCTCCCCGGAACGGGGGTGGCTGAGCAGGCGCAGGCAGGCGCTGCGAGCCGGGGGCAAGTCCCGGGGCGCCGTGAGGCTCCGGAGGGCGTGGCCGCTGGCGGGGCCGCTGGTTCGGATCACCGCGATGCCGCAGCGGCCGTGGCCGGAACTCAGCGCGAAGATAGTGGCCCCGGAACCGGGGACCGGGACGCCGCTGCCCTGGCGCGTGCACGGTCTGGGACTGGAGAGGAGGAGAATCAGTGCATCTGGGAGGCTCTTGTGGCAGACTGGCAGGTGGATAGAGGGCTCGACGGTCGGGAGATGCCCCAGGTGGAGGGTCTGCGGCTGGAGGATGGGCAGATTGGAGCGTCTGAGGCCAGACCCGATTGAGGTCTCTGAGAGCAATAATTGACTCAGATGTGGGCTCTGCGGCAGGGGGATGGATATATATTGTGAAGCTGAGGGGGCTGATATCAAAATGTGACTCTGAGGGCAATGCGCGACCCAGATGTGGGCTCTGCGGCAGGGGAACGAACCGATTGGAGCTTGGAAAAATGCGAAAGGTGGTTCGCCGCAGGGAACTGGGCCCTCAGATCCCAGGGAGAGGGTTTGAGCCCAAGCAGCACCCCACGCTGTCACACCCCTTCCCCTTATCGCCCCACCTGCGAGGCCCACGTGCGGCCCGGGCTACCAGGGTCCACAACCCCCGCCACATGGATTCACAACCGGCGATCCGCCTACCCTCTCAGCCTGGGTGACTTCTAGTCCTGACAGGAGGCCCCGCCTACTCCGCGGCGTGACTGGTAAAATGTTCAACGATTCCCGATCATCATTGGGCCCCTTAGAAGACGTACTGCCCACTCACTGAAGATCTTCGTTTCTATTGGCTGGTGACAGGGCAAGAGGCGGGGAGGGGCTGCACGCGGGGGTGCAGCGAAATGGCGTTCCCCCGGCAACCTTAGACCGAATTTTTAGGATCCTAGAACAGTGAGAATCCGAGACACCGGAAATGAAGGGTGGGAGGAAGAACCACGCATGGCCCAGGGCCGTGGGAATTACACCGAGACGAGGGTTCGAGTCCCGTATTTTCCATCGGGCCACTCCAAAGCTTTAGGCGACGCAAGAGATCTCAGGGGCGCAGAGGGATGGGTTCCGGGGAACTCACGCCCTGGCCCTGGTAAAGTCTAGTCCAAATCTCTGGGAAGATTCCTACATGTGTTCTCAGAACTCTCCAAGTTTCTCGCCCCTCCCCCAGCTTTCGCTCCCGCCGTTCCCTCCTCCTCGGATACCCTTCTTCATTTGACAAACTCCTCCTCAGACCCTAGCTCCAAGGTCCCCTCCGACCGGACGCCTTTCTGGAATCCCCAGCACAGCTCTCTCTGCCGTCTGGGCTTTTCCGGCCCAGGCCTGCTCCAGCAGAGCTGAGAATCCGGTCTCCGGTGTGTCCCTGGCTCCCCGAAAGCCAGAAAGGGGAATCTCAGGGATTACTTTCAGGTTAACCCAGGACAGCGCAGGACCGCGGAATAAAGCGCTGATGGAGGAATTCCAGACACTGGCTGGGCGGGGTCTCCGCGGGCGCTTTCGCACGGCCAATTCTCTGGTTCTTGGACGGAGCGGGCGGGCGGCGCTCTCACAATTTTGGGAAGAAACTGTCGGACCGGCTAAACCCTGCCTCGACCCGCTCAACTTTTTCATTTGTAAAAGAGGGACGAATGCGGACACTCGCCGTCTCCGCGTTGTTCCATCAGTCTCAAGTATACATCAAGCGCCACCTGTGCGCCAAGAACCAGAAAGAGTCCCTGCCCTCCCTGGGCTCTCCGTCTAACAGAAGAGGCTACACAGAATGGTCAGCGGTCTGGATGCCAGACAAAATACAGGACGCCCAGTTAAATGTAAATTTTAGATAAACAACCAATAAAGTTTTGGGGTAACTATGGCCCATGTAATATTTGGGACATACTAAAAATGTATTTATTCGTTTGTCAGAAGTTCATTCACATTTAACTGGAAAGACTGTACTTTTGTTTGCTAAACTTGGCAACCCTATCGGGTCCTCTCTGAGGAGGTGACGTCCTCGGGGGTCCAGGGGTTAACTGGACGGAGAGGGCGCGACGAGTGCCCCATGTAGGTGAACGGCTCAAGGTGAGACTCAGAGGCAGAACCTGCTGTAACTACGTACTCGTCTTCTGTGGCGAAGTTATTGCTACCTGGAATCTCCCCCGACCTGGCCCGCCCCCTCCCACGTCCAGCCGTAGTCAAATCACGCCCAACTCAGATTCCAAACCCCGCACTTGCAGATGGGGAAACTAAGGCTCGGAGGCGGAGAATCCAGGCCCGGGGCGGGCGGGGACGAGACCCAGAATATGACGCGGGCAGGGACAAGGAAGAGAATGCACCTTTGGTGCGGGCGGAGACGAGCACCAGAGAGCGAAGTGGGCGGGCGAGAACAAAATCCAGAAAACAACACGGGCGGAGTCGAGAACCCAAGAGCGACGTGCGCGGGGACGAGAAGGAGAATCGAGGTTCCGCGCGGGCGGAGACGAGAAGCAGCGCTCGGGCACGCGGGGACGGCGGCCGGCGCGGGCGGGCGCGGCCTTTGTCTCCACCTCCAGCGCGCTCCGCGGCTGCACCGGCCCGATGAGCCCGCGGCCCCCCGGCTCTCGGGCCGCCCGCAGCCCCTGACCTGACCTGCCCTCGCCATGGCCGAAGCCACCTCCAACGCCGGGGGCACGTCCCTGGAGGGCGAGCGTGGCAAGAGGCCCCCGCCTGAGGGCGAGCCTGCAGCCCCGGCGTCCGGAGTTCTGGGTATGTGTGCGGCGGCTGGATCTGACAGGGTTGCAGGTGCCTGGGGTGCGCACGGCGGTCGGACCGGGAGGGGATTGGGGTCAGCTGTCCCAGGCCTGGAGTCCAGTCGAGGGGCCGGTTCTCCGGGCACTGCGGCTGCGGCGGGGCTAGAGCGGCTGGGAAGATGCAGGGGGCGGGGGTCCCAGAGCAGAGACGCGGACACACCCCTCTGAGAGCCCGGGCCTGGGGCCGAGCCCAGTCACCCCTTGAGCTACCGGATCGCAGCCCGACAGGGGTGCGCTCGAAAGAGCCACTCCGCAGAGGATACAAAATCATACGGTCCTGGGTTCGAATCCCAGCTCGCCTTTGTGACCTTGGGTGCGTGACTTAAACGCCCCGGTCCTCAGTTTCCTCACCTGTGAAATGGGGATAAGAACCGCACCCAGCTCTGAGGACGCGCTGACATGATGTGGTGTAGCGCTCAGGGCTGCTAGTGAGCGCCCTATCGATCGTGGTTTTGGAGGCGGAGCTGGGCCTCAAGAATGAGTAAGATTTGTAAGGGAGGACCTGGGGGAAGGGCATTTCTGGAGAAGGACCTGGCTGGTGCAAGGACACGGAGGGAAGGAAATAAGCCGAGGCCAGAGCTTGCAGGCCACTGAATGCCAGGCTGAGTGCTGAGGAGCCCTGGAGAGTGTATGAGCAAGGGCCGGGGCTGGAGGGACTGAACCAGAGGCTGGGGTCCAGGTCTGGGAGTGGCCTGACCTGGGCCCTGCCCCACCTGCCCCCTAGACAAGCTTTTTGGGAAGCGGCTCCTGCAGGCTGGTCGCTACCTGGTGTCCCACAAGGCGTGGATGAAGACGGTGCCTACGGAGAACTGCGATGTGCTGATGACCTTTCCAGGTACTTGTGCCCACTGCCCTGGGCTCCCCTGAGCCGGGCCACCCTGAGTAGGAGTGTGTAAGAAGCCTCAGACCCCTTGTGACAAGAGCCATCAGTCCCTGTGCCCCTTGGCAGACACGACTGATGACCACACGCTGCTATGGCTGCTGAACCACATCCGCGTGGGCATCCCCGAGCTCATCGTACAAGTCCGCCACCACCGCCACACGCGTGCCTATGCCTTCTTCGTCACCGCCACGTATGAGAGGCGAGTCTCTGTCCCTAGCCTCTCGCTGACCCGGCTCCCCAGCTCCCCACCCTTCCAAGCACTAACTGTGAGGTCTAGCGCCCTGCATTTGTCCCAGGTGGCTGCCAGGTATACCAACCCTAGCGCCAGGAAGGTGAGCCAGGGTCTCTCCATGATGCCACCTCCCTGTCTCCCTGGCAGCCTGCTTCGAGGAGCCGACGAGCTGGGTCTGCGCAAAGCAGTGAAGGCCGAGTTTGGCGGGGGCACCCGCGGCTTCTCCTGCGAGGAGGACTTCATCTACGAGAATGTGGAGAGTGAGCTGCGCTTCTTCACCTCCCAGGTGCGGCCAGCTCTGGCTCCCAGTGTGCACCCCTAGCCCTTGGGCTGCTGCTCCCTGTGCTCAAACCCTGTCCCCTGCAGGAACGCCAGAGCATCATCCGCTTCTGGCTGCAGAACCTGCGAGCCAAGCAGGGCGAGGCACTACACAACGTGCGCTTCCTGGAGGACCAGCCAATCAGTGAGTGGGCGGGACCAACCTCCAATCACACGTGGGGAGTTGGGTGGGGCTGTTAGAGGACAGCCTATCAACGTAAGAGGGCGGGGCCTAGAGCCAACTGATCAAAGGCTAGTGAAGAGTTGGGTGGGGCCTGGAGGCATCAATCAATGAGATGAAGGGGTGTGGCCTTAACTAAGAGGTGGGGCTTACTCCCTGGGAGGTTGATCCCTGAGAAACCTTTTTCTGGGTCTAGCATAAGGTAGGGGCAGGACCATGGACAGCACTCCATGCACTGGGTGGTGGGGCCCTGGGCCTCGGTTTCCTCTCCAAGAGACCAGCTACCCCAAGTTCACCTCCTGACGCCAACTTTGCACCGATCCTCAGACGTTCGGAGCAGTGAGCTGAGGCCAAATGGCTTTATTTAAAAACAGGGTTCTACACTGGTCCCATCCTACCAGGTTTCCTGCATCCTCTCCTGCCTGCCTCTGCACCTCCAAATTCTGAAGGAGAACTAGATAATCTGTCTACTCAGAACTTCTCTCCTGGGAAGGGCCCCTGCAGATTTAAAAGCAGGGAAAAGCTGTGACATGGGTTTTGGCCAAGGGGGCTGGCCGGGTCAGGCAGAGGCAGAAGGGCGGGGCTCACGCATTCTTGTCCCCCAACAGTCCCTGAGCTGGCAGCCCGCGGGATCATCCAGCAGGTGTTCCCGGTCCATGAGCAGCGCATCCTGAACCGCCTCATGAAGTCGTGGGTGCAAGCTGTGTGTGAAAACCAGCCTCTAGGTGTGGCCCCAGGCTGGGGGGGTATGTGTGTGCGGGAGTCTCCGGAGCAGGCAGGGCTGACCAGAACACCCCCCACCCCACCCCCGCTGTGTGCCCCTGGCAGATGACATCTGTGACTACTTCGGAGTAAAGATTGCCATGTACTTTGCCTGGCTGGGTTTCTACACATCAGCGATGGTATACCCAGCCGTCTTTGGCTCTGTCCTGTACACTTTTACGGAGGCTGATCAGGTGCTGGGAGTGGGCTGGGCAGGGGCTGGGGTACCTGAGACACCCTCCTTCCTGGGCCAACCTGGCCAACAGCTCGGCCCTCCGCCATCCCCAGACAAGCCGGGATGTATCGTGTGTGGTTTTTGCCCTCTTCAACGTGGTCTGGTCAACCCTGTTCTTGGAGGAGTGGAAACGGAGGGGGGCGGAGCTGGCCTACAAATGGGGGACGCTGGACTCACCTGGGGAAGCAGTGGAGGAGCCACGGCCCCAGTTCAGGGTCAGTCGTGGGTGTCTGGGTCCAAGGACTCCCAAGAATGAGAGGTGGAGGTGGGGGGCCACTGCAGGGACAAAGACAAGATGTGAAATGGGGCTACGGCATCAGAAAGGGTGTGCCGAGTCGGGGGATCTGCATGCTCGGAAGGGGAGGGGTGGGAAAATGCATTTAAGGGCCTGGGAAAGGTGTTCTGGGTCTGGGGGAGGGGGGGGGAGCGTCACCACAGAGGTAAAGGCATGGTGGATGGAAATGGAGTTCAGAGCACTGGGAAGGGTGTGTGGGGCAGGGTGCACCTCTGGCCTCACGCTGAGCCCCACCCCCACCCTCTGCCAGGGTATCCGGCGCATCAGCCCTGTGACGCGGGCTGAGGAGTTCTACTACCCACCCTGGAAGCGGCTGCTTTTCCAGCTGCTCGTGAGTCTCCCCTTGTGCCTCACCTGCCTGGCCTGTGTGTTCCTGCTCATGCTCGGCTGCTTCCAGCTGCAGGTGACCTCTGGCCTCCCCCACCCCCACCCCAGCCCCAGCCTTGGCCCTGACCAGACAGCCACCTGCCCGGGTCCACCCCCCAAGCCGAGCCCAGACACCGGGGTGACCTGTAAAACCTCCGCCCCTGCAGGAGCTGGTGCTGAGCGTGAAAGGGCTGCCTCGTCTTGCCCGCTTCCTGCCCAAGGTCGTGCTGGCCCTGCTGGTCAGCGTGAGCGCAGAGGGCTACAAGAAGCTCGCCATCTGGCTCAACGACATGGGTACGCCCTGCAAGGGGAGGTCCCGCTGCCCTGGGGAGGAAGGTCCTCACTGGCCTTCAGGCTCCCCGCTGCTCCCAGGGGGCCTGGGCCACCTCCTCACTCACCCCCTCGGCCCCCAGAGAATTACCGGCTGGAGAGCGCCTATGAGAAGCACCTCATCATCAAAGTCGTCCTGGTGAGTGGCGGCCAGCAGGCGGGCAGTGGGGGTGGCCTACATGGGGCACAGGGGGGGCTCCTGGGGTCAAATTTGCTTACCTGTCTGCTTCCCACAGTTCCAGTTTGTCAACTCATACCTGAGCCTCTTCTACATTGGCTTCTACCTCAAGGACATGGAGCGCTTGAAAGAGGTGAGACCCCAGCCCACGGCAGTGCCCCCCACAATGGCGGCCAGTGGGGGGCCGGACTTGGCCAAGGGGTCCACGGGCTTTCCAGCCCCTCCCCCCCCTCCTCCATCCTTCTCTCTCTGTCCGTCCGTCCGTCCGTGTGTCCTCTCTCTGCCTGTCACCCACCCCCCATCTGTCCGTCCACCTGTCCGTCGGTCCCTCCACAGCTCCTGCTCGTCCTGTCCCTGTCCCAGAGCCTCGAGCGGCAGCTTCGGGCGGTGCTGGTCCCGCTCGCGGCCCTGCGGTTCCGCCTGCTCCTCCTCTCCCTCCGGGGCCTCCTGCTCGTGGCCCGGGCCAAAGTATGGGCAGGTGGCGAGCCCACAGGGTCTCGCCGGGGTGGGCAGTGTGGCTATGCTTGGGGCCTCACGCTGAGCCAAGGGTGCATGTTCCAAGGGGCTGGGGCTCTGCTGATGGGGTGCAGATGGCAGGGGCCTCTTGAGGCCCTGGGCACCAGCTGAGCTCCTGGGCAGTGCTGCAAGCAGGGGACCTTGAGCCACGGCAGGATGAGACATGCATTACAACCCCAGGAGGTTGGCTAGGAGCACTGGCCCGCCAGGCTATGGTCTGTGGCAGATGAGTGGTGGTAGAGGCTGAGTGCTGGGGTCTCCATGTCCCGGGACATCCAGAGGGGTGGCTTTAGCAATTGGGTTCAGGGCATGTGTCTGGAAGCTTGCTCCTAGAAGGCGGGTGCCCAGTCCCAGCAGCCTGTCCCGGTGCCCGGGGCCTCGCCCGCCCCCCACGTGGCCTCTCTCCACCCCCTTCCTGCCCCCAGATGCTGGCCACTCTGCTGATCACCCGCCAGTTCCTCCAGAACGTGCGTGAGGTCCTGCAGCCGCACCTGTACCGGCGGCTGGGCCGTGGCGAGCTTGGCCTACAGGCTGCCTGGGAGCTGGCCCGTGCCCTGCTTGGCCTGCTGAGCCTCCAGCGCCCTGCACCCCGCCGCCTTGAACCCCAGGCCGAAGAGGGTGGCGGAGGCGGCAGCGGGGGCCGCAGGTGTCTCAGTGGGGGCTGTGGGGCACCTGAGGAGGAGGAGGAGGCTACCGTGGAGCGGCGGCCCGCAGGGGAAGGTGGGGAGATGGGGGATGGGCCCCGGGGAGGCAAGGAGGAAGAAGAGGAGGAGGAGGAGGATGAGGAGGAGGAGGAGGAGGAGGAAGATGAGGAGGAGGAGGGTGAGGAGAGCGGCCTCCTGGACTGTGGGCTCCGGCTGAAGAAGGTCAGCTTTGCTGAACGAGGGGCTGGGCGGCGGCGACCTGGCCCAGAGGCCCTCCTGGAGGAGGGGAGCCCCACTATGGTGGAGAAGGGGCTGGAGCCGGGAGTATTCACACTGGCTGAAGAAGACGATGAGGCCGAAGGGGCTCCCGGCAGTCCCGAGCGGGAGCCTCCGGCCGTCCTGCTCCGCCGGGCTGGGGGCGAGGGCCGTGACCAGGGGCCAGACGGGGGCCCAGACCCGGAGCCAGGTTCGGGCGACTCAGCCCGGAGGCAGCGGCGACAGAATCGGTCATCCTGGATTGACCCACCCGAGGAGGAGCACTCACCCCAGCTTACCCAGGCCGAGCTTGAGAGCTGTATGAAGAAGTACGAGGTGAGGAGAGCGTCTGAGGGCCCAGGCGAGGCCCTCCGAGGGGCAGGGCCTGCGGTCTGAGGGGGGAGGTGGGAGGGGTGCAATAAAATGGGGCCCTGGATGTGGTCAGGAACTTCCTGGAAGGGGAGCTCTGGGTCCATTCAGGATCATCGGAGGAAGGCAAGGCTTGAGAGAGAGGAAGGTAGTCTAAGGGAGGAGGCATTCTGGTCTGAGGGAGGGCGGAAGGCCACACCCAGGCACCGCCCCGCCCCCTGCAGGACACGTTCCAGGACTACCAGGAGATGTTCGTGCAGTTCGGCTATGTGGTACTCTTCTCGTCTGCCTTCCCCCTGGCCGCTCTGTGCGCCCTGGTCAACAACCTCATCGAGATCCGAAGCGACGCCCTCAAGCTGTGTACGGGGCTGCAGCGGCCCTTCGGGCAACGGGTTGAGAGCATCGGCCAGTGGCAGGTGTGGGGGCGGCCAAGGACTCGGAGCCGAGGCCCCGAGGGAGTCCGGGTGCGCTGGGGAGGGGCAGGAGGCCCCGGGAAAGGGCGGCTGGACCCCACCGGAGCCCCCCCACCCCCACCCCGCGTGTTCCCCTGCAGAAGGTGATGGAGGCCATGGGTGTCCTGGCGATCGTGGTCAACTGCTACCTGATCGGCCAGTGCGGGCAGCTGCAGCGCCTCTTCCCCTGGCTCAGCCCCGAAGCGGCCATCGTGTCTGTGGTGGTGCTCGAGGTGGGGCTGGTGGCCGGGGAGGGGGGCGGGGCGGGGGGGGGGACGTTGGGGGGGGGGGGGCGGGGAACGTTGGTGCGGCGCTGGGCTTGGTCTACTCCTTCACTCGGTGGGGCTTCTCCACCTCGGCCGGCTGGCTGGCGGCCGGGTACTTAGCAGGAGGGAAGATGTGCGGAGCCCAGTGTAATAATTAGCGCTCTGCACCGGCCGGTCCCCTCCCGGAATCCCGGTGGCGTCCAGCACCGGGCTGGCACTTGTGAACATTTAGTCATCGGCCAGCTCACCGGCGGTGTCCCGTTTGGGGCCAGGGACACAGCTGATGCTTCCTAGAAGCCCGGCTTCTGCCACATTCCTCAGAAAGCTGCCGAGTGGGCCAAGGAGCTCACCAGCGCCGGGCGGCGCTCTCCGCAATGACCGAGATGGCCTCTGTCTGCGCTGCCTGGGTGGCCCCTGGCTCCGGGCGGCCGACGAGTACTTGAAATGGGGCCGGTACAGCTGAGAGGCGGAATTCGCATCGCACTTTATTTTGTTTTGCCATTTTATTCGAATTATTGAAACCGACGTTGACAAAGACACGTGGGGCTACAGGCTCCTGGACTGGCCAGCGTGGAGTCTGGCCTGTGCCACTCATGACTCTATCGCTGGTTCTCCAGAAGGCAGGGGACAGTCAAGAACCAATATGTGGTTACCCCCTTTCTCAATTCTTTTTTTTTTTTTTTTAATGTTTGTTTCTTTATTTCGAGACAGAGAGAGAGAGAAGAGGATAGAGAGCAAGTGGGGGAGGGGCAACGAGAGGGAGACAGGGAATCCCAAACAGGCTCCGTGCTGTCAGTGCGCCCGATGGATGCGGGGCTCAGACCCACGAACCGCGAGGTCATGACCGGAGCCGAAACCAAGAGTTGGATGCTTGACCGACTGAGCCCACCCCCCCCAGTCAGTTCTCTTGTCGATTCTCAGAAATTCTCTTCTCGATTCTCAGAAAGCACTGGCATGAATCCGGGAATGCAGTTGGTGCCTAATAAGGGGTTAGATCTCTCCCTACTACCTCAGAGAGCCACTGGGTAGGCTCGGGGATGCAAATGGTACCCAAAAAGTGTTTAGATCTCTCCCCACTTCCACAGAAAGCCCCAGTGTGGGTCCAGGAAGGCAGCTGGTGCCCAGTAAGTGTTTGGATCTCTCTCCGCTTCTGCAGGGTGCACCAGCATGGGCCTGGGGGCGGGGTGGGGGGGGGCTCACACAGCTTTTCTGCCCAGTCCCTTTAATGGCTCTGTTCTGCCCACAGAGACACGAACGCCAGGCCCAGCACCGCTATCAGCAGCAGCAGCGGCGGCGGCGGGAGGAGGAGGAGCGCCAGCGCCACGCGGAGCACCATGCCCGGCGAGAGCGCGACGCCAGCGGCCGGGAGGAGGCTCGGGCCGAAGGCTCAGGGCTGGACCCTGCTGCCCCTGAGAAGGCCTCTGCCAAGGCCAAGGGCAGTGGGGCAGGCGGCCACGGGCAAGAGCGGCCCAAGCGCCCGGGGTCCTTGCTGGCACCCAACAACGTCATGAAGCTGAAACAGATCATCCCGCTGCAGGGCAAGTTCCTGTCGTCTGGGGCCGCATCCTCACTGGCCAGCGCGGGGGCTGGCCCTGCCGCCCGGCCACCCCCTGCCCAGTCACCCACGGGTAGCGACACCCGCCTGCCAGCCTTCCTCAGCTTCAAGTTCCTCAAGTCGCCTGAGACACGGCGGGACCCAGAGCGTAGCCACTCACCGCCCAAGGCCTTCCACGCTGGCAAGCTCTTTCCTTTCGGTGGGGCCCGGGCTGACGCCGGGTCCAACGGGGCAGGTGGGCAGGCCCGGCTGGATGGCACCCCCAGCGGCGGAGGAGGCCGAGCCCAGCGGAGTGGGCCGGTGGACGAGGCTGCGGCTGAGGAGCCGGACGCCCCCCGGCCTGAAGAGGAAGGCTCAGGTCACAAGCTTTAACTCGGGGGTGGGGACTCTGGGCTGGGCTTTGCGGGAAGGGGTGGGGTGGCCAGGCCTGGGGAGAGGGGCTGAAGGGGACAGAGGAGGCCCGGTCTCTGTACCGGTTGGGAACCTGGGTACGCGGTACGTGGAGCCTCTCAGTCAAAGCCTGCTCAGTATCTCCGGGACCCTTGACAGCCAAAGCCCCCTGTCCCGGTGGCCCTCCCAGGGCACCCTGCCCTCCATGCTCTGGTGCCAGGAGAGATGCAGGAGGCTTCTTCCCCACCTGGCCCAGCCTCTCCTGCCCCTATGAGACCCCACACCCAGCTCATCCTGGGGGGACTGGACCCCCCCCAGGCCTCTATGCAAGTCCCTAACCTGCAGCCCTGCTGTTCAGGGAGGCCTTCCTTGGAGGTGGGGGCCAGGGCTGCCTACCCAGGGAGCTCGTTGGGCTCGGCCACAGGCTGCACCTGGATTCGCGCTGAGCAGAGGTGCAAGCCTCGTGCCCCCCCCCCCCCCCCCCCCCCCCCCCCCAGCCCACCTTGCTAGCCCCAACCCCAGCCCAACCCAGCTCCAGGCTCCAGCAGCTCATCCCCCAGGGAGCCCAAGAGGTGGCAGCTGCAACACCAGGGACGCAGGTCAGAAATCAGAGGGACTTCCTCAGACTGTCCCCTCCCCCCCGTGACGGGGAGGGGCCCAGTGCCCAGAGGCAGGGGATGCACCGGAAGACGCCCACCCCTTGTCACTGATCAGAAGCAATAAGGCCCTCGAGGTGCCTGGAAGCCCGGGAGGGAGCGCGGGCAGGGTCCGAGCGGGGTCCGGCGGCGGGGGCGGCACCCCCCCGGAACGGCCCCTCTCGCCTCCGCAGGGACAGCGCTGGCCCCCGTGGGCGCCCCTGCCCTCCGCACCCGCCGCAGCCGGAGCCCCGCGCCGCCGCCGCCGCCGCCAACGCCGCTGCCCCGGCCCCCGACGCCGCCCGCAGGCTGCTGGCAGTGGGACGGGCCGTGGGGCTGCGGGGGCGAG
>NC_064816.1:11685485-11948772 GCF_023721935.1 Panthera uncia | reverse complement strand
CAGCCTCCCGCCCCCGCCGCTGCCGCCCACCTCCGAGCCCCCGGAGCCCCCGGCGCCCTCGCCCAGCCCCAGCCCCAGCCCCCGCCCCCAGGCCGTGTGCTGGCCCAGCGGCTGGCATTAGCTCCACCCGCCCGCCCTGCCTTCCTGTTCTCATATGCAATATCAGTCGTGCACCGGGGCGGCGGCCGCCACCCAGAAAACGCGCTTCGGCTCGACGGCCCCCAGTATTGGCTGCCCCATCCTGGGGCAGGGCTGGGGGCCGGGCCCCTCCCCCCCATCTGCCGTTTTCCTTTCGACCGGGATGGGGGAAAGGAAACCCCCCAAAACCAACAGAAAACACACAGAATAGGCGATTATTTATTTGTTTTTAATTTATTTTGTCATATTTTTGTAAAACGGCAGAAATGCAATAAAAAGTATATTTCAACAGTGCCCGAGGACAGAGCAGTGGAAGGGAGGGGGTCAGGGGGCCCAGTGACTTGTAGTTGGCGCCGGCTTTTTGGGGACCTAGCAGGCCTAGGGTGGGTGCCCCTCCCATCCTGTGACCCTTGGGGGCCTCCTCCTAAGAACTGGGTCTTGAGGCCACAGATGGAAAACTCCAGACTGCGCCAACTCTGAGACGGCCCAGATTTGGGGGCCGAGTCCAGGCCTGGGGCCCCTGGGAGGAGCTGCAGAGCCTGAGGCCCTGGCTTCAGCTTCCTAGACAAAGGAAGACATCTCGAAGTGTCGAAGTGTCGAAAGGACTCAGCAGTTTGGGTGCCAGGCCCAGGTCCTGAGTTGGCCTTGGCCCTGCAGGGTGAGAGGTGACACGGTCCTCTAGGCCGCACTTTCTGGGATAACTGCCTCCCAGGCTGCCATCTGAGGAGCCAGAGCAGTGAAAGGAACTTGGGGTATGAAAATCGGAAGGCACCTGGCACCCGAGTCTCGATGTTGAGGGGATGGCACTTTTGGGGATGCCGTTGGGGAGTGGCCAGGATGCCCCACTGTGGGATTGCTGTCAGACCCAAGCTGCTGGGACTCTTCGTTGCGTAGTCAGGGATGGGACGCGGCCCCTCCCCCTCAAGCATGTCCACATCCAAAGGCTCAGAGCTTGATGGGCCCTGCCCCGGGGCTGAAGGAGACCAGGGGGAGCCAGTGTGAGTCAGGGGCACTTTGGAGGGCTGTGAAAGAGAAACCGGGGTTCACTGGAGGCAGGAGAGCAGCCTGTGCAAAGGCACAGAGGTGAGGGAAGGCAGAGTTTGGTGTCTGAAGGAGCAGAGGAATAAGGGGAGGTCCCAGAGGCAGGAGAGCGGGGCAGAGGCTGGCTGAGGGAAACCCGCACCAGGGAGACCACAGGGAGGCCTAGGTGGGCCACGGCCTCGGGACCCCTGCCCAAGCCGTGGCTGACACTGACAGGAGATTAACCCAGTCCCTCACAGGGGAACCGAGGCCACAGAGACGAGGGCAGGCGTGCCACCGGCTCTCACTATCCCATACGCTTTGAAGCTGAAGTCTATTCACTAACCATCAGTGACACCAAGTGCCTGCCTAGGTCAGACCAACCCCTGAGACTGGGGATTCCAAGGAGTCTGAGAGCCTCTGGGGACTCAGTCCACCACAGCACCACCGAGAGCAAGCTTGCATCTTGTGAGCACCTGCCTTGTGACCACAGGGACTCAACACAGGCGTAAATGCCACCCAAAGCTGGGAGGAAAAGCCCCTTGGCCCCACAGGGCACAGCTCGGTGGTGACCCCCAGAACCTTCCACCGTGGGAGGCGCCGGGCGGCCCAGGCTGGAGCAGTCTGGCTCAGGCAGGGACCTCCACGGTGATAATCTGGTGGCACCCCATAAAGCCTGGCATTCCTTCCAGCTCCACAGCCCAACCCCTCACCGCCCTCAAGGCTGTAGCGCTCAGCTCCCAGGCCACGGCCCCCACTTGGGGCTGGTGGGTGGGGAGAAGCAGCGTTCCCCCTGGCCTCAGGCCCAGTGTTTGAGGCCTCAAACCTTCTGCCTGGAGCCTGAATGCCCTCTACATCTCCAAGCTCGGGCCCAAACCCAGCCTGGCTGACAGCCCGCCAGTGGCTGTGTAACTTGCTGACCGACAGCTCCAGGGCTGGGCATTCCTCAGAGCTCCATGTGCCTCGTCTCTGAACCAGGGGCGCTCAAGGCCATGCCACCTGGGCGGTCTCCATAGTGGCCGGTGGGAACACCACCCTGACTCGAGGCATCCAGGGTGTGGGGCTGACCACAGTTATGTCCTTGGCAACACGGACCATCTCTCAGGGGTGTCCTGGTCCTCTGGGACACCTTGACAGGTGAGGCATGGGGGGTGGGTCCAGGCAGGTCTTGGCTCTGAGCGAGGCGGCCACAGCAGGCCCGTGAGAGAATCCAGTGGCTCCCAGGGCCCCAGCATGTGGGGGGGCCCTCTTGGCTCCTCTTGGTGGTGATGAGACGACTCTCAGTGACTCCGTCCTCTGGGGCTGAGGCATACGGAGCCAAGACGCGAGGTCGAGTAGGAAAGATCCTTTTATTGGGGTGGACACGGAGCACGCACTAGTCCATGATAAAATGACTTAAGAGAAAGATCCGGAAATGCCGACTTCTCCCCCTGGCACACATTCAGAGCAAAGCCTGGGCACGACACAGGTCCAAGCCAAGTCTGTAAGGCCCGGACTGGAGAGCAGGAGCAGAGAGAAGGGCTCCCACGCATGCTGCCGGGCCACAGCAGGGCCCCGGCTCTAGGCCCTTGCAGACACGCTCTGGTTCTTCCGGAGAACTGGGGGCTTGTGGGGGCACAAAGGGGGTTCTGGGGGGGAGGGGTTGTGAATAACAATGTTTTTTAAAAAGCATCTACCAACATCGCACTACTGGGTCTGACGTCCCCTTTAACCATCGCTTGGTACATTTTACAGCATAAATAAAAACTCAAGGAAAATAAATACATCGGCTCCTATGAGGTTGGAAGTGGTATGGATTGTAGGGCGGGGGGCGGGCCGGTGGGGGGCAGGGTGGGGGGCGCTTACACAAGGCGGGCGGGCGAGGAGCAGACAAGACAGGAGGCGCCTGTGGGGAGCGAGAGTCTTAAGTGTCCTCGTGCATGTCCGGGCTGTCGGTCCGTGCGACCTTGCGGGGGGGCGCCGAGCTCTCACCCTCGAGGTCCACTTGCTCCTGGTCTCTCTTCTTGGCGGCGTTCTGAGAGGCAGGGCAAAAGGGGGGGCGCGTAAGTCTTCATCTGGGCGAGCCCCTGAAAACCTGCTGCCAGGCCTGGAGCTGGGCACCCAGCCCAGGGCCTCTCCTGCCTGCCGGACCGCCCCGGGCTGAGCCACAGTCTTCGGGACCGCCAGCCCCAGACTGCCAGGCATTTCCCGGGCCCTGTGAGGAGTCACCACGGCCGGCAGTGACCCACGCTCTGCACGGAACACACTGAGGAATAAGCCACCCAGCCAGAGGGCAGAGAGCACCCATGAGCCACCCAGGGAAGGCGTGCGTTGCCACAGAAGAGGAAAGCAGGCCTGTGTGGGAAAATCTCCTTTCCCCCACGGCGGGTACCCAGGTCTGCCGGGGCTGGGGAGGAGGACGGGGTGGGCCACGCAGCTGAGATTTTCAGAACAGTCCCTTCATCATGGGGTCCTCCTCCAACCTCACCCACAGCAGGCCGCTGTCTGATGCTCAGTGTTAGGCAAAAACCCCCAGACTGTGTTGCAGAACACATGCGAGTTTTCATTAAAGGAAAAGAAAAAAATGTCCTGTGTAAAAAGGCAGCCTCGGGATGGGGGTGGCAAGACCTTTCACTACAACTACACCCCGTTGTATTGCCTGGAATTTTTTTTTTTTAATGTTTAGTTATTTTTGAGAGAGAGAGAGAGTGCGAGCAGGGAGGCAGAGAGAGGGAGACAGAGCATCCGAAGTGGGCTCTGCTGACAGCAGAGAGCCCAATGCGGGCTCGAACTCACAAACCACAAGATCATGACCCGAGCTAAAGTCAGACACTTAACCGCCCGAGCCGCCCAGGCGCCCCATATTGCCTGGAACTTTAATCATGTGACATTTCACCATTAAACAAAGATTTTCGGCAGTAACACTGAAGTCTGTTTGCTGCCCGGGCCATGCTGGCAGGCTGTGGAGAGCCAGGCCTCAGCGGCAGTCAGGCCTCTGTACCTCCTGACAAGCTCCTACCCATCCCTGAACGCCAGAACCGTATGGCTTCGGCACGCCGTTCACTGCTCTGAAATGCTCTTCCCTCCCCTAGACTGCCTGGCAAACTGCTATTCAGCCACCAAACACCCCCCACTCAGAGCCCCTCTGCTGGCCACCACCGTTGCCATGAGTTCCGGCACCTGACCCCAGGCACCTTACCTTTTTGTCCCATTGCTGATGTAGGTAGCGCAAAAGGATGTTTGTCTTTTCTGTCACAATGACTGAGGAGAAAAGGCGGAGAAAGTTGCGGGAAGAGGCTGCAGGTGGCCCAGCCCCCACCCCGGCCTGCGCTGCCCCTCCCAGGACAGGCCCTCGCCCCTCCCTGGTCTCCAGCCTGGCTCCGCCTGGGTGACTGCGTGGGGACTCCGAGTCTGCACCCCCAGCACGGGAGAGCTCGGGAAGCCTGGTGTTTTTGCTCCAACACACAGCTACTACCGGGGGCCTGAGCCGGCTGCTCCAGCTGGGCCCCTGCTTCCTAGGGAGACCCAGGACCTCCGCCGCACTTGGGGCTCCACCCCCAGGTCGGGGAAGGAAACCCGGCACACGGGTCCAGGCAGACCAGGAACACAGACCTATACAGCTGTGCCCCGGTGAGCACAGAACCCACCCAGCAGGGTCCAGGTAGGTTCCTTTCACAATTAAAATAAAACACAACCACGATAACCTTCAGGTCGTCCTGCTCTGCGCGCTCTGTGCCTTTCTCTGCGGGCCCCTCCACCTGGCCGCCCCCCCCTCCCTGAGCTGCCCACCCCAGGCTGGGCGGGGACCCCTCCCCACAGTACGCGGCTCAGGGTCTGCGACACGGTGCTGGCAGGGGACACCCAAACTCATGGGAGGTGAAGGGGAGGGGGCCGGCGAGCAGCAGATGAGAGCTAATGAGGGCCCCCTCGGGGCCGCATGTGGACGCCAGCATGTGGAGATCAGGAGGCTCCCGGAGAAAGCCAGGCTTCCAGCTGCTGACAGGCATCCCGGAGCTCACCACCCACACCGCCCTGGGGCCCTTCCCCTCGGCAGCCAGGCTGAGACAGGCTGACAGAGGCCACTTACTCTGTTCAGATGGGTACTCCCGTGTGGGCAGGTAGACTGAGGGACGACGGTTCTGCAGGAGAGCCGGGGAGGTGAGGAGAGCAGGCGGGCTGACTGGGGTCCCCCACCCCTCACCTGGGCACCCACCCTCCCACAAAGACAACGGTGTGCAAGGATGTGGGCGGGGCCGGGCTCGAAGACCAGCCTGCGTTCCTGGCGGGACCTCGACGGTGTGTCCACGTCGTGCCCTGCCCCCGCCCCCCCCCCCCCCCACCCCGGCAGCTCCAGAACCACTCCCAGCGCCTGGAACGCGTACTCACCGAAGCTTTGCACACAGAGTCGGCGTGAAATCGACTAAAATTGCTTTTGTTGTAGACAGGCAGGCCTTTCAAAAAATCTGCCTAGAAGACAGGGAAGATGGTAAGTGAGACAGGGCAGCAGGTCGGGCCATCCCTGGGGTGCCTGTGGGACTGGGCTTCCAGCTGACTTCCAGTTTCCTTCCTCAGGTCCTCCCGTGACGTTTTCCAGAATGCACCCTTAAGCTGGCTACCTGAGGTGCACACTGTTGGGACCAGAAAAAAGTAGCCCTGGGATAAGTGAGCGTTCTCTTCTGGGGTCCTCACAACAGCCCTGTAACCAGCTGAGAGCAGGGAGAATGGAGGCTGAGCAAGGAGCAGGGCAGGGAGTCGAACCCGGGCCCAGACCTTCCCTCTGTGCTTGCCGAATATTAAACACCTGGTCTCGTTTCCACATACCCACCTTGACAGAGACCTGGGATGGAAAAGGGCTCGGCTACCCTAAAAGACCCTGTGGGCCAGAGTGACCGTAAACAGGGGTGGGGGAGCAGGGCCCTGGGTGAAGGGGAGAGGGCAGCCGGGACACAGGCTGCTGCTGTACGGACACGGGAACCCAGGGTCAAATGAGCTCCCAAGTCCTAAGAAAACTCAGAAACCCAAGTCTTAGCACGCCGTCACCAGGTTGTTCAAGGTGGCTGGGCTTTTCAGAAAATGCTGTGTGGACTGAAGCAGACAGGTCTGTGAACAAGAGTCAGCTCAGGGGTTGCTCCTGGGGTCCACCGACCTGGAGGCTGCTCCGCGAAGGGAGAATGGCCCGTCCATGGCACGGAGCCAGGCCCGTGCGGCTGCCGGGAGCCAGCACCAGAATTCATTCACAGCCCTGACCTATCGAAAGTCCTTTTTCTCTGACACTTTGGCATGAGCTGGGCAAGAAAGGGTGAGCTTTCTGGAGGGGAAAGGCCCTGATTCTGGGAAGGAAGTGACTCTCAGCCATAAGACGGGGGCGAGAAAGGCCAGTGAGAGCCAGGTCCACCTCAGGAAACTGAGGCACGAGAGCCTGAGGGATGCTTGGGGAAGGATGATGGCCAAGAGTTTGGGGTGACTTCTTAGCAGAACAGGAGGGCGGCGCTGTCATCAAGCCTGGAGTGGGGCAGGTGGGCAGGGGTTCCTCACATGGCCCGCCAGGGGCTGGAGTCACCCCATAATAAAGACGAGGAAATGGAGGCAGAAAGGTCACATGGTCCTCGTCTGCGTTCACCCAGCCCCACCAAGAAAACAAGAAACCAGATTTTACCCAGGTTCACCCTACCTCAGAGGCCAAGCTCCTTGTTTACACGACATGCCAGTGCCTCAGTTTCCCTTCCTGAAAACCAAGGCCTCAGAGGCCCTGCAGGTCACATTAACCCTCCCTTGGGAGATCCATCCGCATACCTGAGCCAGAACTCAGCAATGTCAGGGAAGCAGCTGTCCAGGTGATGCCCCCCACCCTCTAGGGCAGGTGAGAGCAGGTGTTCCCACCTCTGTAGGGCCCAGCCCTCCCTCTCCTGGGCCCTAGCGAGACCTCGGCGGCACGGACCAGCTAGGGAAGCTGGAGTGTGGGTCAGCCTCCCCCACCCACTCAGGAGGCGTGACGTCTGGGTGACCCACTGCCCCGGAGCCAGCTCAAAGCCCCTCAAATTTGCCTCCTCCATCCCAGGACCCCTGCCCCAATTCCACCCCAGACGGCGGAGCCAAATTCATCCATCCAGCAAGGTTTTCCTCAGGCTCTTACTATGTGGCAGGCCCTGCACCAGGCAGCGGGGCCCTGGGGGGAAGGCACAACAGACCCGCTCTCGGCCCTGGGAAGCACGGAGTACACAGGGACACAGGTGAGACTCGAAGAGCTGGTGAGTCCTGAGTGGCCATGAGGACAGGGTGTCGGGAGGGGACTGTGAGATCCAGGACAGCACTGGGGAAAGCTGTGACTGATTCGGGGGCTCAGGAAGGGCTGCCCAGAGGCAATGATGCAGGCACTGAGACCTGAAGGGTGACGAGGGGCTCCTGTCCCTGCTCAAGCCCCTCCAAAGCCCTGGCTCGGCTTGACCCATGCTGTCCTCCTGCCACAAAGCCCCTCCATCTGTGCTGGTCCTGGGCCACCCCCGCAGAGTGCCCCTCCCTTCTCCATGCTGGAAACACCCACCAACCTCTCTGCTCAGCTCCGAACCCCCTCGGCCCCTTCCCTCTCCCCACGCCTTGAGAACCTCTGCTAGAGCCAAAATCACACCCCGATGAGGTCACTCGTTTCTATGTCCATCTCCCTCGCTGGACTGGCTCCTCCCTGAGGGCAGAGGGCAGGGCAGGGCTGTCTCCATCCTGGACCCCTGGCAGGGTTCACATGGAGCCAGGTGGCAGAGTGGTGAAAGGTGCAGAAACCCCACAACCTGCACTCAATCCCGGTCGGGCCCCTCATTGGCTGGGTGACCTGGGGCAAGTGGCCCCCCAGCCCGGGAAAGAGTTTCTCGCAGAGCTCCCTTGAAGGCCAGCTGTTAGCACCAGTGTGTCTGTGCTGAATAAATGAATGAAGATGGGATGACCGGTACTTCCTGCCAGCCAAGCAGGAAAACAAGGCCTCGGGCACAGGAGAGAAATCCTCACGCCAGCCGGCCAAATCCTAGCCAAAGCTGGGCCCAGAAGCCGTGCACCTGCCTCAGCAGACACTCACCGAACATGTGTGTGCCATCCCCAGGCAGGCAGTCCACCAGTGAACCCACCCAAAGAGAGAGGAAAAGAAATAATGTGCCAAGAGACGAGAGACAAGGGGCCTCCTGAAGTCAGGAAGGGCTCCTCCGAGGGGGTGATGTTCACAGGAGAAAGAACATTCCAGGCAGAAGGAGCAACAGATGCAAAGGCCCTGGGGTGGAAGGGACTCAAGAGTGTGGGGACATGAAAACAAGGACAGTGTGGCTGGAGCTGAGGGAAGAGATGAGAACAGGAGAGATGAGATCACAGAGGTAGACGGGGCCTTGGGGGCGAGGGGGCAGCTGGGGTCTCATCTGGGTTACAAGAAACCCCCAGAGTGGGGCACCTGGGTGGCTCAGTCGGTTAAACATCAGACTTCGGCTCAGGTCAAGATCTCACGGGTTCCTGAGTTGGAGCCCCACTTGGGGCTCTCTGCCTTCAGCGCTGAGCCTGCTTCAGATCCTCTGTTCCCACCCACGCCCGCCCCTCCCCTGCTCAGACTCCTGCACAAACTTTCCCTCTCTCTCTCAAAAATAAACATTAAGAAAGAAAGAAAGAAAGAAAGAAAGAAAGAAAGCAAGCAAGCAAGCGCTAGAGTATCTTATATGCTAGAAAGTGGTATAATGAGATTTACATTTTAAGTGACAAGCTCGCTCTGGTTCTGGGTGAATTACAGGCTGCCGGGGCGGGGGAGGGGGGGGGCAGGATGGAGGTAAGGTTACCAGGGAAGAGGCTGGGGCGGGCGTCCAGACAAGTGGTGGCAGGGCCTAGACCAGGGTAGGGAACTGTGGACGAATTCACGATGCATCCTAGAGGCAAAGCCATCAGAACTTCTTATGGACTGGACGTGGGGGACGAGATTGCAGCAATGAGTCAAGGGACAACACCCAGGCTTGGGGACCTGCGTGCTAAGGACCCGCTTTCCCCTCTCCTACTTCTGTTGCCTATCCCTCACCACATCCCGTGGGTTGTGGGCTCGGGCCCTGGGTCCAGGGACCACGGGGTTCTGACTTGCCCTGCAAAAGCTTGCATCACCTCTGTCAGCTCGGGGGTGGGGGTGGGGCCTTCAGCACAACTCTGATGCCAAGTCACCATCCCACTCTGCAGGCTGGGGGACGGACCCCAAAGAACCACTATAACCAAATCCAGGATGAGCACATGGCCCAACCAGCTGGCATTATTCCCACCTCAAGATGAGAAGCCAGCTGGGAGAAGATGTCACCAGCCCCAAGTCACCCAGCTCATCTGTTGAGCGTTCACTGTCCTAAGCCCTTCACGAAATCAGTTCTCTCAATTGTCACAACTCTATCAAGTCTGGACTATTGCTACCTCCATTTAACGCAGAAAGGCCTGGGATCGGAGAGATGAAGTTGCTCCCTCCTAGGGGCAGGTCCGGGCCCGGAATCCTGGGGGTGGGATCAGGGCTCTGGGGGACCTGGGCAGTCTGTGATGTCGCACTTCCTTTGGCTACAAAGCCCCACATGTCACGAAGTCAAGCCCCCTCCCCCTCCCCAACGCCCAGGCCAGCTTCCCAAATCCTCATGAACTGGAGACACCCAGGCCGGGGAAGCTGAGGACAAGGCCTGAAATGGGGGGTCTCGGGAGACCCCATCCCCACCCCCACCGATTTCCGGGGGAGCAGCGACCCGGAAATGAATGGGTTGTCAGGGCCTGGAAGCCTACATGGGGTCAGGGGTCGGAGAGAAGGAGCTGGGGTGGGGTCAGCAGGAAGCTCACAGCAGGGTCCCGAGGTTGAAGGTTATAGGGCAGAGCGAGAGGCGGGGCGGGGCCTGAGGGGGCCGGGCTGGGAGGTGAGGGGCTTCAGGGATTACTAAAGGTGGGTGGGCCCGCGGCGCCATTTTGTCGAACGGAGGGGGAGTACGGGCCCGGCAGCCTCTCTCACCATCTTCTGTTTCCTCCGTCGCTGCCTCAGCCACCGCCTCAGCCACCGCCGCCGCCACCACAGCCGCCTTCTTAGCCGCCGCCGCACAGTAACTTCCAGCCACGGCACAGCCCACACTGATGGCGCCGCCGCCCCCCCTCATTGGCTTGCACTCTAGCCCCGCCCCAAGGATAGCGGCCTCTGCGCGCTTCCATTGGCCAGATCCCACTAAGTCACGCGTCCATTGGCCACCATACCTCCTCCTTTGGTGGTCAAGTTCGGTTGAGGAAGCAAAACCCCGCCCGGGAATTGGAGGCGAAGGCGCAAAATCCGGAAGTGGGCGGAGGCCGTGCCCCCGAAGTCTCTTGGGATTTGTAGTCCACAACTCCGGGAGGTTCCGCTAGTCTCTCGACTTTCTAGCGTTTACTTCACTTTTTCATATGGTGGCTCATGGAGTTTCCACAGCAGCCCCGGAAGACAGGGACCCACCGTAACACTCCCAGCCTCCTCCCTAGGGTCCTAACCTGTTAACAGATCTAAACTGTTCTGCACTTGCTGCTTAATATCTTTCAACTGACAGCTCAGATTCTCTTGTCCAAATGCCCCCGTGGCTCCCCAGTCCCCCAGGGATGCAGTCCCATCTCCCTGGCCCCGAATTTTGGAACCCTCCGGCATCTCTCAGGCACCTTTTATCTTGACACCGGGGTCTAATCCCTTCTCCCTTTGGGCCCTCCCCGATCCTGGTACTTCTCCCAGGAAGCCTTCTCTGATTTCATTCTTCCCAAGTCTAAGCCAGGCACTTCCTCTAGAGTCCCACAGCCCTCGCAATCCTCCTCTCAGCCCCGACTCCGCTGTCTCCGAGCTGCCTGGGTACAAATCAAGTGCTCCTACCCTGCCCACCAGACTGATAGCCTGCCAAGGACAAGGACCCGACACCCAGTACATAGGAAATACTCAGTAGTATTAAGTGGAAACTATGAAGTATTATTATTCCAACAACACAGCAAAGGAGAAACAAGCACCTCAATTCATAGAAGCCAAATGAGCCTCAGAGGGTTAAGGCCTTTGCTCAAGGTCATACAACGCATCCCCAAGGAGCAAGTGAATTCCAACACCAACCCCCTCCCCACAAGCCTCCCCAGACCTGTGGAAAATTATGACAGGTAGAAGACAAATGGAAATTCGGACATTTATTAGACACTTAATGATATTAAGGAACAACGTTAACCATTTTTTTAGGTGTGAAAAGTTGTTTTGGTTATGTCCTTAAAAGGCCTGTCACCAGGCCTGGAGTGTTTAAAAAGGCTTTTTCTAGAAGAGATGCATTCTGATATACTTACAGAAGAAATAACCCGATGCCTGAGATTTGCTCCAAAATAACACAGGAGGGGGCAGGTGGGTTGTGGGTAACTGGTGGTCAGAGCTGTGTACAGAGTACACGGGGTTCACTGTGCTACTCAGTGGGCTGTTGCCGTATGTTCAAAATTCTTCCTAATTCAAAAATCGTAGAAAGGGACTAGGTCTGACTTCCTACTCCCACTCTCAGTCCAGCCCCAGACTTCTCCCCCTGGGCCAACCCCACAATTTGAGGTGCACGCATGTCTGAGTCGTCCGGGCTCCCCACAAAAGCAACAGCAAGAGAGGTCCCTGGAGAGACAAAGGCTTTAATGGGGGTCCCGCGGTCGGCGTCGCAATCCTCAATGGCTCAGAGACTTCCGGCCTTTGTGCATGCGGCGAAGGATGACCTGGACGCCGGCCGACGTGCTCAAGCGCCGGATCCAGCCGTGTTTGTGCTTGCGTTTGATGTTGCTCGGCTGATACTCGTTCCCGCGCGCCTTTCCCCGGTTCTGCTGTGCGGCGAGGAGTCCCCAGGCGTCGGGGAGCCCCAGCCAGGCCCGGGGCTGGAGCCACCTGCGGGGGTAGAGAGACGGTGCGAAAGGTCAGAGGGGGAGCTCTGTGACTTCGGCGGGACGCTCAACCAGTCTGGAGCCTCGGCTTCCCTATCCGTGCCGGGACGGAGCCTGGCTGCAAGAGGCGCTCCATAAAGGCGCAAGGCGTTGGCAAGTCATGTTGTCCGTATACAGCTGGCACCAGCGCCGGACACCGCCGTTACTTCCAAATTTGGGGAAGGATCCCCGTAAGGACTCACCTCAGGCGGCCCAACTGGCGACCTAGGGATCCGACCAAGAAAGCCATGTCCAGCCGCCCGTCGCGCGGTCCCCACGCCGGCTATTCCAAAGCTTATACGCTCTGCCGCTGCAGTGCGAAAACTTATGGGAAATGTAGTTTCTCCTACGGCGGAGCCCAATGGCCACCGGGTCCTCCTGGAGTTGCAGTTCTGCGCCTGCGTCCCATCTGTGTGCGCGTCCTTACAGGCAAGGGAGTGTACTTCTTCATGTCGACCAACAGGTGGCAGACGAACGGCACCTCTTCGGCATGCGCCTGCGTACAAGACGTTGCTGGGAGCCGTCGTTCCTTCTCCCGTCGACCAGCAGAGGGTGCCGGGAGGTGACCGTGGGCGCAGCTGGGGGCAGCCTCAGGAAACGGCTGGTTGATCCTCCTTCCCCAGCAGGAGGCAGGCAGATGGCACACAGCTGGCTGGCAGCATTTCTAAGGGCCCAGCCAAGTCTCTGCTCTTTGGCGGGGTGCCCAGGAGACCTGAATTGATGTTGGCCGGATGTCCTTGGGGTGGTCCCTGCTCCTCTCGGGGATTCAGTTTCTCAGTGTAAAACTCATGGGTTTCAAGCTTGCCCTTGGTGGTGGCTCCATTCAGGCCCTAGAAAATTTTTTTCTAATACTCATATCTGAGCCCTTTCCCTTCTCACACAACTTCTATGGCTCCCCATTGCCCCACGAAAAATACCCAGCTCCTCTGGCAAGCATATGAAGCCCTCCATACACACACACACACACACACACACACACACAATAAATTTCAGCGACACTTTCCAATGCCTGATGTTCCCCTATTCATCTCCCCCGTCCCCATTCATCTTTTAAAATCCTCGGATATTTTCCTCTTCCCCAACCCCCTCCCTCCCTTTGGCCCAACCGTGCCCCCGTATAGCTCTCCCCAGACTCTCCCAAAAGCCCAGGGACCCCTCAAGGGCCAGGCTTGGGGCTGAGTCGCTGCAGGCTCCCCAGAATCTCCCAACTTGGAGGGCCCAGAGAGGGGCGAAGGGGACTGTTTACTGCATGAATCAACTGTAGTCTCCCAGGAGCACCCTGAGTGGGCAAGAGTGGGTGGTGGGACCTATTCCAGCTCTGGCAGCAAATTCCAGGAGCTGGGAGTGGGCAAGGAATGGTTAACCCCTTGTCCTCTGAAGTCCATCCTACCTGCACCATCACTTAGCAAACCACTACTAAGTGAGTAGTATTACACTACTAAACCAGTACAATAATAGTGTCAATAATGTATCGAGCACTTATCGTGCTGGGTGTTTTTAGCTGCATAGCAAACTCAGGGGATTAATTTCATAGAGAAATAAGGAGTCTCAGAAAAGTGGCTGGCCCAAGGTCACATATCAACAAAGGGCAGAGACTGAATTTGAACCTTGGGATCTCTGACTCCAGCTGGGACCACGGAGTCACCGGTTAAATTGACCAACGGTTAAACTGGCTCGTCTGTGAAATTCCAATTCATCTGTTTAAAGGTTTAGCGAATAATAATTTCCGGGACTTGATATCACAAAGCCGTGGTTTTAAGTCCACTTCTGCCCTACAGTCCGACATCTTGCCTTGTGACTTTGTGCCCTTCATGAGCCTCAGTTTCCCCACCTGAAATTGGAAAGATCTGGGAACCTCTAGAACAGAAAGGTCAGCACAGAGAGAGGACCATGGGGCCCCCTTTGGAGGGTACAGGGCAGTTTGGAGGCATAGGCTAGCCGAGGGGATCCTCTTCGCAGTAAAGGGCTCCAGCTGCTACCTCCCGGGAGCTCCGCAGACCCCAGTTTGGGCCCTCTTCTCGGCCTTGGGGCCAGGCCCAATCCCTCCCTCCACCTTGTTAAGCCCCTAAAGGGGGCGGGGTCGTTACTTCATGAGCCCGCCTCCATCCCCGAGCTGCGGCCTATGATTGGCAGTCTAACTAGGCCAGGTCGGTTCATAGCTGTGATTGGCCGAGGTGCCTGACCGTCGGCATGCGGCCCCCCCCCCCCCCCCCCCCCGGAGAGAGCATTAAAGGGCCGGCTCTCCGAGCGGCCGCGGGATGCCCCCGCGCTGACCGCCGTGGGCCCGAGGCTGCCCGCGTAGACGCGCCTGGGTCGACCCCGTGCCACCATGTAAAACGGCGCCGCAGGCGGACGCAGGATTCTCCGCCCGGGACTCCTCCGCCCTGCCCTGGGCTACGGGGCCCTCGATGAGGTGAGCGGGGAGTGGGCTCTGGGAGGGGGGACACGAGGTCCCCGGGGCTTCCACTTCGGAAGGGGGTGTGCACAAAGCCAGTGCTCGGGCTCTTAGGAACCCACGGAGCCCCAGTGGCCTCAACCCCGCCGCAGGGCTGACTAGCAACCGAGAGGCAGGGATCTGCCTCTGGGGAGGGGACCTGGCGTGGCGCATTTGCGTCCCCCTCCGCAATCCAGGGTTGGGATCTCAGTGGAGTGAGAGGCGAGACCTGCTCCCCCTCTATCATCAAGTCTGGGCCATCACAGGCCGTGCCTTTGGCGTGTCTTATCCCCAGGGCTCACAGGATGGGGACGGGGACGGGGGAGGGGTTCGTCCCATCTCCAGGCCCTAGACAATGGGGGTGCGCTGCACGGGTATCCCCCTTGAGTTATGTAACAGCCTGTGGTTGCCATGGACACGGAGGGGGGGTAGCCCAGGGAGCAGGATGGAGGCCTGGAGGCCCCCAGGGAGGGTTTTACCTTCTCCATCCTCATCACCTTTGGGAATTGTGTGTCAGACCCCCCAGAAACCAGAGCACTGACTGGGGGTCGGGGGGGCGTACAGAGTGTCCGGGCTTCAGCTTGCCCCTCTGTGAAACAGACCCAGTCTGGGTCTCGGGGAGCTGGACAAGGCCTTTTGGAGATCAGTCCCTAACTCCCTCCCTGAGGGCCTCACCTTTCAGGAGCCAGGTTCAGAGGCCTGGGATGGGGGCTCGCTGGAATCTGCACCTTTTTAGGTGCCTTCAGAAGTATAAAGTAAGTTAGTGAGAGTGTGTGCATGAATGGATGGATGGATGAGTGAATGAATGAATGAATGAATGGGTTTAGGAAGCCATAACTGCTATAATCCTCAGCTGGGGGGGAGGTGTCCTCATTTGCTACAATGTCTCCTCCTCCAAGAAGCACCCCCTGACTATACCACCTTCCCTATGGACACCTCTTGGGGTCAGCCATAGCCAGGTCCTTCTCTCCAGGATAGACTAGGTTAGCCCAGGAGGGTGGCCAGCCACCATGCAGGCACTGACTAGACTAAACATCTTGGTGCTTGACTGGCTGTCGCCCTCCAAACACTGGGGGCCAGAAGGTACCTCCTAGCGCAGCTCACCTGCCCCAGGTGCAGGGATTGGGTGCTGTGGGGGTGGAGGGTTCCTCATGTAGATGACCCCTGAGATGGATGTGGCCCCACTTCCAGGACACGCCATGCTGACCGGGGTGACCGACGGGATCTTCTGCTGCCTACTGGGCGCACCCCCCAACGCTGTGGGGCCGCTGGAGAGCGTCGAGTCCAGTGATGGCTACACCTTTGTGGAGGTCAAGCCTGGCCGTGTGCTGCGGGTGAAGCATGCCGGGCCTGCTCCAGCCCCCAACCCACCTCCACCACTGCCAGATGCTGCCCAGGGGGACCGGTCTGGCTTGGTCCGCTGCCAGCGCCGCATTACCGTGTACCGCAACGGGCGGTTGCTGGTGGAGAACCTGGGCCGGGCACCCCGTGCTGACCTCCTGCACGGGCAGAATGGCTCCGGGGAGCCGCCGGCCGCCCTAGAGGTGGAGCTGGCGGACCCGGCAGGCAGTGACGGCCGCTCGGGCTCGGGCAGCGCCGGAAGTGGCAGTGGTGGCCGCCGGCGGCGAACCCGGCGCCCCAAGCGCACCATCCACATTGACTGTGAGAAGCGCATCACAAGCTGCAAAGGTGCCCAGGCCGATGTGGTGCTCTTTTTCATCCACGGTGTGGGCGGCTCCCTGGCCATCTGGAAGGAGCAGCTGGACTTCTTTGTGCGCCTGGGCTACGAGGTGGTGGCACCCGATCTGGCCGGTCACGGGGCCAGCTCCGCGCCCCAGGTGGCCGCAGCCTACACCTTCTATGCGCTGGCAGAGGACATGCGCGCCATCTTTAAGCGGTACGCCAAGAAGCGCAACGTGCTCATTGGACATTCTTACGGGTGAGCCGACGCTGGGGCGGGGATGGGGGTGAGAGATGGGGGGGGGGGGGGGGGGCGGCCAGGACGGGACACCCCCTCGCCAAAACGCTGCTTCCTCTCCTTGAAAACATCTCGTTAACATCTGTAACAAGATAGGGATTCCCGCCACTGCTACCGTTTCATATCGTTTTATTTATTTTTTTTTTTAATTTTTTTTTTCAACGTTTTTTATTTATTTTTGGGACAGAGAGAGACAGAGCTTGAACGGGGGAGGGGCAGAGAGAGAGAGGGAGACGCAGCATCGGAAACAGGCTCCAGGCTCCGAGCCATCAGCCCAGAGCCTGACGCGGGGCTCGAACTCACGGACCGCGAGATCGTGACCTGGCTGAAGTCGGACGCTTAACCGACTGCGCCACCCAGGCGCCCCTCGTTTCATATCGTTTTAAAGCAGCGTTTCTCAGCCCCGGCACCGCTGGTATCTTGGGTTAGGTCTTTCTTCTCCGTGAGGGGCTTTCATGTGGCTGTTGGATGTGTGGCAGCAGCATCCCTAGGCTCTACCCGCTGGTTGCCACTGGCGCAATGGCCTGGTGATGTTCATGACAATCTGAAGCGTCTTCAAATATTGCCCCGGGCCCCCTGGCCGGCAGAATCACCCCTGGCTGAGAACCACTGTCTTCAAGTTCAAAAAGCAGTTGCTCTGAAGACCCCAAGGCCTCCAAGGAAGGGCTAATTAGAATCCTGTAAAGTCTTTTTCCAAGGACGCAGGTTGCTGTAATTTTCACTCTCCCTTAAAGGGGTGATAGATAACACCATCTGGCACTTAGGTGAGTGCTCACTCCGTTGGAGACTGGACCTTGGTGCCTGATCACTGCCAAGGGGTACTATTCTCTCCTTTTTCTTTTTTTTTTTTAATAATTTTTTTGAACGTTTATTCATTTTTGAGAAAGAGAGAGAGCGTGAGCAGGGGAGGGGCAGAGAGAGAGAGGGAGACACAGAATCTAAGCTGTCAGCACAGAACCTGACGTGGGGCCCAAACTCACGAACCGTGAGATCATGACCTGAGCCGAAGTCGGACACTTACTGGACTGAGCCACCCTGGCACAGTTAAGCCCACCTCACTCTTGATCGTATCCTGTCCCTCTTTACAGCAAGGGTTGGCAAATTTTTTCTCAATGGGCCAGAGAGTAAACATTTTAGGTTTGCAGGACGCCATAGCAAAAAGAGAGCCATAATTGTAAACCAGTGGGTGTGGCTGTGTTCCCGTAAAACTTTATTTGCTAAATAATTTACAAATGTACCCAATGGTGAACTTAGTTACTAGTTTACTAGTTTACAAAACAGAATGGCTATAGCCCACAGGAACTGGACCCCTGGGGGCTCTCTCTTCAGGCTGCACCTCTCCCCCTGCATAAGGCAGGCTGACGTGCCACGTTCAGAAGCTGGAGACAGACTATCCTTAAAGGGAAGGGATACATAGGAAACAGGGACCTTCTCTGGGAAACCAAAGGATTTCATTGGATTGCTTCCTTAACACTTGACAATAAGTAGCTCTTACCCCTTTGGGGGTCATGGTGGCTTTGAGGATCTGAGGAAAGTTCTGGATTTGGATCTTCTCTCCAAAAAAGAAGAAAAAAAATTTACCCTCAACACATATATAGTCTTGCAATTTGGGGGCATTTCTTTTTAAAAAAAATTTTTTTTTAACGTTTTTATTTATTTTTGAGACAGAGAGAGACAGAGCATGAACAGGGGAGGGTCAGCAAGAGGGAGACACAGAACCTGAAACAGGCTCCAGGCTCTGAGCGGTCAGTACAGAGCCCGACGCGGGGCTCAAACTCACGGACCGCGAGATCGTGACCTGAGCCGAAGTCGGCCGCTTCACCGACTGAGCCACCCAGGCGCCCCAATTTGGGGGCATTTCAAATGCCACACCCATCCCTCCCATCCAGTGCCCATGGGCCCCTGGGGAGGAATGTTGGCCCTCGAGGACCTGCCTCTGAGTGAGGGAGGGCATGAACTCCCTCACTTACTGTATCCTGCTGACTGCCACCCTTCAACCCTCCCCACCGACAGTGTCTCCTTCTGCACGTTCCTGGCACACGAGTACCCAGACCTGGTGCACAAGGTGATCATGATCAACGGCGGGGGCCCCACGGCATTGGAACCCAGCTTTTGTTCCATCTTCAACATGCCCACGTGCGTCCTGCACTGCCTGTCGCCCTGCCTGGCTTGGAGCTTTCTCAAGTGAGTGACCCTGGCCCTGGCCAACCCTGGCATCTCCCCGAGTTGGGCGGGAGGGGGCGCTGTACTGCTGGACTGGCATTGCGGGGCACCCCTGGTGGCCCAAGCTGGCATGAGGGCCCCAGGAATGCCTCCCCACCACCAGGGCCGGCTTTGCCCGCCAAGGAGCCAAAGAGAAGCAGCTGCTAAAAGAGGGCAACGCGTTCAACGTGTCGTCCTTCGTTCTGCGAGCCATGATGAGCGGCCAGTACTGGCCCGAAGGCGATGAGGTCTACCATGCTGAGCTGACTGTGCCCGTCCTGCTCGTCCATGGCATGCACGACAAGTTTGTGCCGGTGGAGGAAGACCAGCGCATGGCTGAGGTAGGGCCTTGGCACCCTGGCCCCCACGCCCCGCAGATCCCCCCGTGTGTGCACCCCAGGTGGACTCTGCCTTGTGCTCCAGCCCCAGGAAACTGAGAGCTAAGATTAAGGGAGGAATCCAGAACGTGGGGCTGCCCTGGACAGGTATTAGGTTCTGTGCTTTCCCCGTTGCACATCAAAGGTGCTCTTTACCGCTGGGGTTTGTGTAAGTGACCAGGGACGCAATGCAGAATTCTGGGAGAGGGTGGGCCGGAGGATCTTTAGGTCAGAGACTACCAGGAAAGTGTTGTGGAATCCCCAGCACTTGGAATAGCTCTGGACCAGCAGTTCTGAACCAGCAAGGATTCTGGCCCCCGGGGGACCTCAGAAATGTCTGCGGCCTTTTTTTTTTTTTTAATGTTTATTTACTTTTGAGAGAGAGACAGAGCACAAGCCGGGGAGGGGCAGAGAGAGAGAGAGGGAGACACAGAATCCGAAGCAGGCTCCGGGCTCCCAGCCATCAGCACAGAGCCCGACACGGGGCTCGAACCCACCTGAGATCATGGCCTGAGCCAAAGTCGGACGCCCAACCGACTGAGCCACCCGGATGCCCCTGAAATGTCTGCAGACTCTTCTGGTTGCCATGAATGGGGAGGAGGGGCTTTTGCCATCCGGTGGGTGGGTGCCAGGGATGCTGCTCAACATCCTTTGATGAACAGAATGGCTTCACGGTAAAGAATGATCCCCTAACAAGTGTCAGGAATGCCAAGGTTAAGATTCCCAGCATGAGAGACCTTGCCTTTCTGTCTGTCTCAGGGATTATCACCCAGCAGTGAATTTGCTCCCTACGGACATGAGGCAGTATCTGGAGGCTTTTTAAAGTTGTCACACTGTGGACTGAGGGGAGTGAGACACTGCTAACTGGCATCTAGTGGGTCCAGGCCAGGGACGATGCTCAACATCCCACAGGGCATGGGACACAGCCCCCACCACGGAGAATGATCTGGCCCTAAATGTCAGCAGTGCTGGGGTTGAGAAAGCCTGCTCTGGACGTATCGTAGGCACCTAATAAATGTTGAATGAATACTGAGTCGAGCTCCACTGGGGCGGCAGGCAATTCTCTGCGTCCAGCTTGGATGGAAGAGCATAGGAGGGACTTCCTAACGCTGCAGGCGTGGCGTGGGGGTGGGCTTGGGTGCCCCACGAGGCACCATTCTACGTTGGCCACCCTGAGCCTGTGCCCCTCCCCGCAGATCCTGCTGCTGGCCTTCCTGAAGCTCATTGATGAAGGCAGCCACATGGTGATGCTGGAGTGTCCGGAGACGGTCAACACACTCCTCCATGAATTCCTGCTCTGGGAGCCCGAGCCCTCGCCCAAGGCCCTGCCCGAGCCCCTGCCCGCGCCCCCAGAAGAGAAGAAGTAGCCGCTGGGCCGGCCGGGCATCGGGCATCGCTTGGTAAGCCGCGGAGCAGCAGGAGGAAGCCAGGAGCAGCCCCACGTCCGCCGCGTGGACCACCTGGGCGGGCTGTTCGCTCCGGGGGGCGGAGTCAGGGCAGGGAGACGCCCCCAGGCCGGCTGGGTGGGGCTCGGCATTCTCCGGAGCCAAGTGGATACACCGCTCTCCGCTTCCATCCTGCCGGACCCATCGGTGTTTGGGGCCGCAGCCAGAACCCCCGTGGAGGATGACCTTGTACAGAAGTCCCTGCCCCTCAACGCCACGGCCGAGGCAGGCCCCCCCACCCCCCTTCTGTCTTCCGTGTCAGCCGTGCTTGATCCTGGGCCCCTTGGGGCCCCGCCTCATTGCCCGAGCCCCCCCCCCCCCCATCTCTTGGCGCTGGGAGCTGTTGTTGCCCAAGGGAGAGGGGAGGGATGGGGGGGCTGGCGCCACTGAACCTGCACATCTCAACTTGTAACTCAATAAAAAGAAGCGACAATCTGAGTGTCCGGACCTGTGCTGGGTGACCGCAGGGCAGGGTCGTCCTGAGCCTGAGTTTCCCCATCTTGCAGGCTGGGCTGATGAGGGTCCCACCCACTCAGAGCTGAACTGCAGAGAAGGAAGGGCGTTGGCTGTCCAGGCTTACTTCCCGAGTTCTCCCTCCCTCCTCAGAATGCAGGGGCTTCTTGGGCAGTATTCCCAGAGCAGAGACAGGCGGTGAGCTCCCCGTCCTTGGAAGGCAGGAGGCCGTCCAACTGAGGTTCACACAGCGGTTAAGGTGAGGATCAGTAGCTGTTGCGTGGGTTGCAGTAGCCATAATTGAGTGCCACCTGTATACAAAGCTCTGTGCCAAGTGCCTGACACCATGTTCGTTCAGTCCCTTTTATCCCACGCTACAGGGCAACTTGGTACCTTTTACTCTCCATCCACTTTATCTTCCAGCTTGGTTTAAGGCCACTTTTGTCGTGAAGAATTTTTATGTTGGAGCCAATGAATCTGTCTGTTTTCATTTTGGGCAGAAGGATTTCTTCTATATTTTCTTACTTTTTTCTTTTTAGTTTATTTACTTATTTTGAGAGAGAGAGCAGGAGCGGTGGGGGGGGGGGGGGGCAGAGAAAGGAGAGAGCGAGAGAATCCCAAGCAGGCTCTGCGTGATCTGAGCTGAAATCCGGAGTCAGATGCTTAAGTGAGCCATCCAAGCGCCCACTCCTCTATATTCTTCTTTTTTTTAAATGTCTATTTTTAAGAAAGAGCCAAGGCACATCTGCGCACACTTGAAGGGGGGAGGAGCGGAGGGGGAGGGAGAGGGAGAGGGAGAGAGAGGATCCGAAGTGGGCTCTGTGCTGACAGCTGAAAGCCCCACGTGGGGCTCAAACCCACAAACCCTGAGATCATGACCTGAGCCAAAGTGATTGCTCAAGGGACTGAGCCACCCAGGCGCCCCTTTTCTGTATTTTCTAATGTGTCTCGAGGCTTGTGTGGACGGTGAGGGGAGAGCATTGTCCCTTTAGTTACTGCATCTTTGGTCCTTTCCCCACTGGTTTGTGAGCCCACCTTTAGTTTAGCGTGGGGTTCTGGTTGAGACAGTGTTCCCCCCTAGCAAATTCTGGAGACATGTTTTATTGCCACAACTGGGGATGGGAGGAAGTGGGTGGAGCCCAGGGATGCTGTCCTGACATCCTACAATGCACAGGACGGCCCCTACTGCAAAGAATAATTTGGCCTCAAATGACACTAGGGTCCACCTTGGGAAACCCTGTTAGACAAAGCCCATCTCTTTGGGGTCTTTTTGGGGGGGGGGGGGTGGGGTCTCTGGATTCTTTCCCAGTGACTTCTTGGTGAATTCCTGGGCATATGGCACACTTTTCATTGCTATCACTTTACCAAGAGACGGGTCTGGGAGCCCTCCGGGTCTTACACGTGAGGAACGAGAAGCTTAGAGAAGTTTCTTTGGTTCGGTTAAAATGGTTGAGTCCCCCCACTCACACACAAAATGGTAGAGCCCGACCCACTCCAGAGGCCTGGCCCCTAATTACCACACCAGCCACACCCCACGAGTAGCCAGGGGCTCAGCCCGCAGGAATCGAGGCGGGTGGGAACCTCAGCGCAGGTTACCTCCCGCCCCCTTCAGGACCTGGTTCGCCGAGCCACGATGATGGGCAGGGGAATCAACCCAATGAGACGGCGGATCCTCCCAAATCTAAATACACTGAAAGCTTGAAGAAGCTACTTCTGGAAACTAAAATGATCCCGCCAACACCTCACCAGGATGACAGCTTGGCATTTACTAAAGCTCTAAGCATATGTGAAGTCTGATGTGGTATAGCATCGCCAGGAAGTGGCGGTTATTTATTCCATTTTATGGTGGAGGAAACAGTGGCAGAGAAACAATGTCCAGAGGCCCGAGTTGCACAGCTATCCTGGGGAGGGCTGGTCGCTCACCCACACCCTGTCGACCTCCCCAGCTCTGCCCACATATCACCACACACAGCCGGCCCCTGGAGAGCATCATGGCACCTCCCTTCCCCAAGAGATTTTCCACCAGGGCAGACGGGCTGCCTCTGGCTCAGTGCCGGGCTCTGAACCACACATCGCACTGCATGGCTTCGTTTACTCCCATCTCCACAATGACCCTCTGAGGTAGCACTCCTCACTGTCCCCACTGTACAAAGTAAGGAAACTGAGCCTCAGAGCGACAAATTCCTGGCCCGGGGTCCCATAGCTGGGAAGCAGAGAAATCTGGCTCTTGACTTCGGCAGAGTCCCCCAGTCCATCCCACACGTGAGTCCCCTGTGTCTGGGAGATAAAAGCGGACTGTACAGACGGGACCAAACTGCCAAAGCGTTAGCATGTTCTGAAGCACTAGAACATTCCAAAGAACTTCTGCTTCCCTATTTGTCCTCCTCCCATGACAGGAAGCTCACTACCTCTCCAGCAGGTCCATCTGTAACAAAGTCCTCCCTCAGCTTGAGGGGGGGATATGCCATGCTGCCTGCCCCCACCCTCCGGGCTGCCTTCTGGAGATGGGGGGCTGATGTCAGCATGGGGCAGCTGAAACATTCAAACACCCCGATCTCTACCTAGGCTGGATGGTCAAGTCCCCAGTACTCCGCCACGGGCCTGGATGTCCTGGGGCCGCAGCTCTCGCTCACCCTCGGCCAAGAAGACAAGGAGGGCGCGGTGCAGCAGATGCACCCCCAAGCGGCGTCGCCGGGTGGGTGGCCAGCTGGCCACCACTCCATAGCAGTGTCCTTGTCTCTGGTTGGTCAGTGTCTGGATGCCTGGAGAGATTAGGGGTGAGGTCACAGGGGCATCCTTGGAACCCCCTGGCAGAAGTGACGGTGAGCCCACTGCATATTACCCTTAAGCAGGGACAAACCAAAAGAGCAAAATATGTGCACATGAAGGTACACAGTTGGTGCTCAATAATTGCTCATTGGCTGAATGAATGAACAGCTCTGAGAGGAAAGGGGTGAGGGAATCAGTAGATCAAGTGCCCCTCATATGACTCCCCCCACCTCACAAGTCAGGCACCTACCTAGAGCATCCACAAGACACGCCTCTCGAGTGTAAGCCTCCACAGCAACCACATGTTGGAAGCAATGCAGGGAGACAACACCACGACCACTGGCCCAGATGTCCAAGATCTGGCGCACTTTGGGGCAGGCCTAGTGGGCCAGGGTGGGGTCAGGGACTGTCCTCCAATTCCCTCCTTCCTTAACCTCCCCAAGACCCAGCTGCCCCTGCCATGACCCTGATCTATATCCTCACACCTGCTTTCCTGGCTGTCGACAGTGGCTGAGGGCCTCCCAGAGGTGGACATCTGGCCGGGCCCGTGTCCCTTTCCCCACATAGAAGATGGCATGGACAAAAGTCCGAAGGCATTCAGCTGGGGTCAGTGAGAAGGCTCGGGCTGGCAGGTCCTGAGTCTCCCTGGATGAAAGGGGTCACTCAGAGAGGAAGAAGTGATGACAGTTGCCCCAGAAACAGTTTCTAAGTTCGCAAAGCAACTCGAATCCGAGTCCAGTGAGCCCCTTCCAGGGCAGAGAGCGGTGGATGCTCTCCAAGGACACTCGGCAGCTTGAACGGGGTCTAACCAACCTTTTATAGATAAAGGAGCTGATGACCAGACAGGGCTAGTGCCCCTTTTAAACATACAAAGCAGGGGCTCCTGGGTGGCTCAGTGGGTGAAGCACCCAGCTCTTTGATTTCGGCTCAGGTCGTGATCTCACGGTTTGTGAGATCGAGCCCTACATCGGACTCTGCACTGACAGCGCAGAGCCAGTTTGGAATTTTCTCTCTCCCTCTCGCTCTGCCCCTCCCCCACTTGCACGTGCACATGTACTCTCTCTTTCTCTCTCTCTCAAAATAAACAAATAAATATTAAAGATACAAAGCAAAGGGGCGCCTGGGTGGCTCAGTTGGTTGAGCGTCTGGCTCTTGATTTTGGCTCAGGTCATGATCTCACGGTTCGTGGGTTCCAGTCCCACGTCAGACTCTGTGCTGACAGTGTGGAGCCTGCTTGGGATCCTCTCTCTCCCTCTCTCTCTCCCCCTACTCTACGTGCACTTGCTCTCTCTCTCTCTCTCTCTCAGAATAAATACACTTAAAAAGAAAAGGATACAAATCAGACCAACCCCAGAATTTTCTATCCCTGCCCCAAGTACCTGGGGTCCAGCAGTAGATACGTGAAGCTGGACTTCACGACCCCCTCCCTCCACCTTCTCTTGGGGTCTGGCCGCTCAAACTGCTGGGTAAGCACATCCTCATCTGCCTGGGCATCTGGGATACAGCCTGTCCGCAGGGCTTCGGCCAGCTCTGGGCTGTGCCCTGAAAAGTCTGAGCCTGGGGCAGGCAGGGTGTGTGTGTGTGGGAAACTGAGTCAAGGCAGACAAATGAAGGGGTTGTTCCCAGACATAAAGAATAAAGGAGGGAGGACCGAGAGCCAGGGGTCTCCAGGGATCCCTGGAAGTTCCTTGGACTCTGGATGCCCAGAACAGACTAACCAGGAGCAGCACGGGCTTCTTCCAGCTGTCGGAGGTGGTACGTCCGAGTGAAGGGTGTGATGGGGCCAGGGTTCTTGCCAAGTGCTCGGAGCCCTCGAAGTATCTCCAGGTCTGTCATGGCAGGGACTGGAGGGCACCAGCGAGAGGGGACAGGGTCCCTGCCACCTGTGGAGCTCGCCTCATCCTCTGTCAGCCAGAGGGCAGCCACATCACTGTCGAGGGACAACTCTTCGTCTTTTAGGAAGTGAACATGGGGAAGTCCAGGCAGTGGCTCCCGAGGGGGGCTCTGCGCAGGGCTCCCATCGGGGAGGGCTAGGGGGGAGGGGGAGGCATCTGGCGAAGTCAGAGTCAGGGCCTGCAGACAGGTATTTAGTTCTGCCTCCCTGTCTGCCGCAGCAGCTCGATGTACCAGCTGTGGGGTACCTGGGGACCTTGGCGTCCTCTGGGAAGGTCGAATAGTAGGCATGAGTCTCTGCTTGGTCTGGGGAGATGACCTAGCCCAGGAGGAGGTGTGCGGGGCTGGGTCTTCAGTTCCAGAAGCTTCGATCGCAGTGACAAAGGAGGCATCTGAGCTGCAGTCCCACTGTCCTGGGGGGTACTCCAAGCTGCTATCCTTGTCAGCAATCTCAGGGCGGGCCAGGTGGCGGGGGAGTCTGGGGCCCGCTTCCAGGCCTATGTCCCTGCCATCACTTCTGCCCAGTGCTATGAAGCCCAGCGTCGCATTGGGAAGTCCAGAGGGGCTGGCGTCCAGCCCCTTTCTCCAGGGGTTTGGGCCTGAAGTAGGGGATGAGGGGGAGGGTCAGAGAGGAAGGGTGAAGAGAGCCAGAGCCAGAGATGGGGGTTGGATCAGACAGAAAGAGTCGCAGGGAGGAGGGAAAGAATTGGAGGCAGACAGTTTACTGGCCGCACCGCGTGTGAGACAGAACCAGAGAGCGGTCATCAGAGAGACACGCAAAACTAGATCAGAGATTAAGCCCCGAGGACGCGCAGGCGCCACCCACCGCCAGGCTCGGGCTCAGGCTCAGGCTCAGGCTCCTGGCTCTCTGCCCGGGTCCGGGTCGATGTCTTCGTCCGAGTCTGGAGTTCCCGAAGGACGTGTGCGCAGTCCTGGTGCCCCTGCTGCTCCGCCAGGTCCAGCGGCCCGAGTCCGTCCTGCGGCGGCTTGGTCAGCAGGGGGCACCCGAGGCCCTTTTCCCTCCCTTCCTCGCTCCCTCCGGGTCCGCCCCGCCATTGTGGGCGCTGGGCTCCCACCTGGTCGCGCAGCGTCGGGTCCGCTCCATGGCCCAGCAGCAGCTCCAGGCCGCGGCGACAGCCCCAGGCGGCAGCCACGTGCAGCGGCGTGAGCGCCTCTACCGATCTGGGGCAGGAGCGGAGGAGAGGTCAGCGGAAGAGGGAATGAGAGCTCCGCCTCCGGACCCCGGAGACCGGGCTCTCGGCCCCCTATCTCCACCGCCCCCCACCCCACCCCCCAGCCTGAGACACCACTCTTGGATCCTAGACACTGCACCCTCGGCCAGACTCAAACCTCTGCTCTCTGACCCTAGAGCTCCTACCGCCAGATCCGAATCTTTGATCCCTACTTGGCCCGAGCGCAACCTCCCATCCCACCCTCAATCTGGCACCGTAGCCCCCGCCCTTGGATCTTTAGGAACCCGCCCCCAAGCCCCCAAGCCCCACCCTTGGGCCCCGAGTCTCCGCCCTCGGGCTGTGAGATGCCCTCTCCAGGACTCCCAGTTCTCGCCCTTGGATTCGGGAAATCCCTCCCCTGCGCGGATCACTCCGCCCCGGGTACGGGCCCCGCCTCACCGAGCGTTAGCATCCCCGCCCCGGTGCAGTAGGGCCTCCAGGCAGCGCAGACCGCGCGAGTGCCGGGCTCTGGCCGCCAGGTGCATGGCTGCCACGCCATCCGCGAGCACCAGGTTGGGGTCCGCGCCGCGGCGCAGCAGTTCTTCCACGGCCCTACGGACTGGGAGGTCAGAGTGGACCACGACCCTCGCCCCACCCCCCGGCCCGCCCAGCCCTCGCCCTCACCGCGGCTCCTCCTCCCGCAGCGCTGCCCGCAGCCGCCGCGCCAGGCCGGCCGCCGCGGCCATGCCCGGGATGCCCCCGGGCCCTGCCGCCCTGCCCGTCAATTTCGAACTTCCCGCGGCTCCCTTGTGCGCACGCGCCGCTCCACCCCTCGCCTCCGGTCCCCGGATGCCTCCGGAGCGTAGTGTCCCCAGCGGAGCGGAGCTAAGGCGCACCCGCGTCCACATCAGGGCTCGGGACTTCTAGTGCCTCCGGGGGCCCGCGACACCGAGTGGCGCTCAAGCAGGGTCTGGGGCCGCCGATAAGGACCCGGGCGGGTGGAGGCCACCGAGGGTGTCATTATCTCCTCTCAAAAGCGGGGAAATGCGAACGCACCCTGATGGAGGAGGTGGAGCTGCGTCCCGGGCCCAGAGGTGCCCACATGCCACTATGTCTCCTGGAACGTTTTGCCCAGGCGGGCTCCACCGACGGACACGACCCAGATACCACGTAAGGTTTCAATTAACAGCTCCCACCTCCATCTCCGTGTCGCCCGTTTTCACTCCTGGGGAAACAGGACTCCGTTACTTTGGAGTGCCGGCCGCTGAGGGCCTTCATTTTCCCATCTGCAAAATGGGAGAATAATCCCTTCCAGGCTGGTGTGAAATTGAACGGGTTTCACCACAGGGATCTGGTACATAGGTGCCCAATAAATGCTCATACGGAGGAAAAGCTGGGTTTTTTGTTGTTTTTTTTTTAATATAAGAATCTAGCTGCTAGGGGCACCTGGGTGGCTCACTCCGTTAATCGTGGGACTTCAGCTCCGGTCATGATCTCCTGGTCAATGAGTTCAAGCCCCTTGGGCTCTGCACTGACTGCTCAGAGCCTGGAGCCCTGCTCAGGATTGTGTCTCCCTCGCTTTCTGCCCCTCCCCCACTCATGCTCTGTCTCTCATTCACAGTCGCTCATTATCCAGGAAGATAATTGAATCGTAGACCTGTTGTGTGTCTCTGGTCTCCCTTTCTCTGGAAAAAAACCCGTATTATTTCTTGAAAGAGCAGTAATCCCGTGGCAGAACAGAGGCATGGCCAACCGGAGCATCTCACAACTCTGGCCCACGACTGGCCCAACTGTAAGGTTACCTAACCCAGGCAAGACCAGCCACATGGAGGTGTTGGGAGCCCTTGCTTCACCTGGGCTGTAGTTTGGGGAACAGTCACAGCCATCACATCCCTTTCCATGGTTCAGGAGAAGAGCAGGGCACACTGAACTCCAATCACGCAAGACAGTTCGGCCCACCCCAGTGGCATTACTGTCTCAACAACTGAATGCAGCCTGGCCTGAAGCTGCACTTCGCTTTTCGTCTACAAGAACCTGGCCACTCCCTTCTGTTCAGTGGGTAGGTTTTCTGTCACTTGCAACCAAAAAAGACCCCAGAACACAAGGTAACTGTTGTGGAGCTGGGTTAGGGATTCTCAGATTTTTACTTTGATGATCAAAACACACAAAGAAGAACACAAATTACAGTTCACAAACTGGCGACAGGATGTGGGCTGGAAAACACCGGGAATGGGTGCCCAGGGTCCCTGGGATGCTTCCTGGAATCTTGAGTTTCTTGCCAGGGCCCCCAGGTGCCCCGGGAGCCTCCTGGAACCCTCCCCATCAGGGTGCCACGGAGCCTGGTTTGAGAACCATTCTCCAAGCCAAGGGTTTCGCTGCACAGGAAGGCCGAGAGGCACGGGGATGGTTCAGACAGTGGCTTCAACCTCAGTGGCTTCGTCGTCCTCCTCCAGCAGGCTGTAGGAGGCGTGACTCTGGCAGGGCCGCTGCAGTGGGTGAGCCAGCAGCTTAGCCATACAGTTGTGCAGCTCAAGGGCCGGCCCAGCCAGCGCCACCTCATACTTGTAGCTGGTCCCCTTGGTATCCAGGCTGCCCATGAAGGCGAACATGTCCTGTGGGGCCAGAGAGGGGCTGTTGACGCAGAGGTTCCCCTGACGGACCCTCTCTGCCCCTGGAGGGCTTCCCTGAGGAGGGGGCATCAGAGATAGGTTCTGAAGGATGAAGAGGAGTTTGCCAGAAAGAAGGCATTCCCGCAGTCAGCAAATGTTCCCTGCCACCCACCCCGTGTCAGGGACTCCGGGAGGTCTCAGGCCTGGAGCCCCTAGTCTGGAGAAGCACAGGTGGACGCAGACTACCGCCAGCCCCCACGCTAATCATCCCTGACGAACAGAGACTTTTGGTTTGGGTGCCGAGGCAGCAGTAGGAGCCAGTCTCAACTCCGCCTGTTCACAGTTGGGTAAACTGAGGCTCAGAGGGCAATAGCCTATTCAAGGTCCTACAGCTAGGTCAGGGCTGGGATATAAAGGGCCAGCAGGGCCTGGGAAGGCAGGGAGGGAAGGGTGCTCCAAGCACAGGGCCCTGTGAGAGCAAAGGCAGAAAGAGAGAAGCAGGAGAAGCTAAGGATGAGGTGGGCAGGACCCTGCGTGCTCAAGGGGCCACCATCGCAACGGCCCCTGCTAGCTCACGGCAGCCAGGCAGAAATGGTTGTGGGATGACTAAATGACCACACCCAGCAGGGCCAGGGCTCCAGGGCTGCAAAATGTGGACGTGGGATTCCCTAGGCCCAGGGCAGGTGGGTTCTGAGACACCCCATCTACACCCACCTGCCACCCACACGCACAACGGCCTCTCACCTTCCAGCTCATTTCCTCCTCTTTCTCGTCGGCGCCATTGTGGATGTAAACAACATCGAAGAAGAAATACGGGCACTGGAACATTTTCTGCAGCAGAACAGCAGCCTTCAGGGCTCGAGTCACCCCATGCCCCTATGACAGTTCCCCAGCTTCTGTCCTGGACTCTGGGAACCTGCCTAGAGGCACCCAGCTCTCGTGACCAGGAAGTCCCTCCTCAGGTCTAGCCACCACTTTGCTGGCTGCATATATCCCTCCCTCTCCCGGGCCTCACTCACCTTCATGGGCTCCGTCAGGGAGAACTGGGGCTGGCAGGGCGGACGGCTATAGACAAGAATGGTGCGGACCACGTACGGGGGCGGAATTGTCTGCACGTTCTCCGTGACTGGCAGCTCAGTCTTCTGCTGGCTGCATAATGGAGGGTGGGGGACAGGTCAGAACACTGGGGATCCGCCCTTCTTGTCACCCTCAGAGAGCCCAGGCCTTCAATGGGCATGCAAAGCCCCACATGACCCTTCCCAAGTTCACTGCTGCCTCTGAGCCTTCCCACATGCTGTTCCTTCTGCCTCCCCAGCCTCACCCTTCTGCCTGACCTCTCCTGCTCTATCAGGGAGACTTCGCTGACCCCAAAGCTGGAGCCTGCTCTGACCACCCTCACGATCCTGAACATCCCACCCGCATCGCTGACCTCAGGTGCACCTGTCCCACCAAGCCAGAAGACTCTAAGGCAGGGACCCAATCTTATCTGCTAAGTTAGCACCAAGGTCCCCCATCGGCCACAGCTGGATCTCACGTTAGGCAGAGGGCATTAGGCAGACAGAGGGCTGATGTCTTTAATATGTGAAAAGCAAATCTGATCATTAATAAGAAAAAAGCTGACACCTCCTTAGGAAGACAGGCAAAGGGGACCAATAGACAAATCACTGCAGGAACACTGACTGGCTTACAAATGAATGAAAAAAAAGGCTCAAAGAAAAGCACAGCGAAAGCAACAGGTGACCCCTTGCCACCATCAGACAGAACCTTCAGCAGCGCGAACAACCCCGGTGCCGGGGGAGGTACACAGGGCTGGTTTCCCGGGAAGGTTCTCTGGCAGAGCCTAGCAGGTTAAAAATACACACCCCTTTGATCCAGCATGACTTCCACTGAGTATTTACAGGACGGGTTCACTGGCAAAATTTGCTGAGACAGTTGTACCAGGTTAATCACGATGGAAGAGGCAAAACAAGGTCCATACCCATTTTAGGGGGCTGGGGAAAACAGGGGTTTGGACTACTAGGGCCCATAAGCTAAACTTGGTTTTTACGTTTTTAAAGGGCTGGGGGGAAAATTCAAAAGTAGAACATTTTGCGACACGTGGAAATGACATGAAATTCAAAGTCCAGTGTTCATCAGTAAAGTTTTTTTGGTACACAGCCACAGCTACTTGGGATAGGTATGGTTTGTGACCGGTCTCAGATTACTCCAGCAGAATCAAAGTCACTGTGACAGAGACCACATGGCCTGCAAAGCCGGAAATGTTTCCTGTCTGGCCCTTTACGGACACTTTGCTGCCCCCTGGATTAAAACAACGGTATGGGGGACCTCAGGGCCGTCGCAGACTAAAATGGAAGGCGAGATGAGGGGAAGGCAGTACTTACATGAGGCTGAAGAGACCTTCCAGATCTGGCAGGGATGCTAAGGAGAAGGCTGGTGGCAGAGCATGGGTAGAGCATCATCCTGGTGACAGGAGAGCCTAAGCACCTTCACACTTGCTGGGTACCACTGTGCAGGAGACATGCTGTGTGACCCTGGCCCAGTCACTTGCCCTGTCTGAGCCTGTTTTCCCTCAGCATAGATCACAAAACAGAAAGCCAGCACTGGATGCCCTGAAAACCCTGGGTGACTCAAAGTTCCTCTTTCCCTCCCAGCCAGGGCAGCTGTCCTCACAATGAGAGCCATGGGTGGGGTGTCCCCATTCCCTACCTCCTAACACTCAGCATTGTTTTGTTTTTTTTTTTAACATTTATTTATTTATTATTGAAAGACAGAGAGACAGAGAGCGTGAGCAGGGGAAGGGCAGAGAGAGAGGAAGACACAGAATCCGAAGCAGGCTCCAGACTCTGAGCTGTCAGCACAGAGCCCGACGCGGGGCTCGAACTCACGAACCGCGAGATCATGGCCTGAGCCAAAGTCGGACGCTTAACCGACTGAGCCACCCAGGCGCCCCACAGCATTGTTTTCTAACTTATTTTCTATCTAAGTTTTGGGCTGCATGTGAGCCTTTTGTGTTCAAATTAACATAAAATGTGCCCAGGTCGGGGGAGTTATAACGGTGATTGTGACTTTTCAGTCACGTATTGCCATTTATTGAGCACCAACTGTATACTTGGTCCTGCACAGAATACTCCACACCACGAGTGTGGTTTTGACATCTAGAGTCTAAATCAGCTTTTTTTTCCTTTTTCTTCTTTCCTGTATTATGACTTTAACAGTAGGGGAGCCTGGTGGCTCCGTCGGTTGAGCGTCTGACTTCGGCTCAGATCTTGATTGCGCGGTTCATGAGTTCGAGCCCCGCGTCGGGCTCTGTGCTGACAGCTCAGAGCCTGGAGGCTGCTTCGGATCCTGGGTCTCCCTCTCTCCCTCTGCTAGTCCCCTGCTCGCGTGTGCTCTCTCTCTCAAAAATACACACACGTTACCTTAACGGCAACCCTAGGGGGAAGAAGGTTTTACAGAGGGATGAAAACACTGAGGTTCAAGGTTACTTGCCCAAGTTTGTAGTGACAGAACTGGGGTCTGGGCCTGAGCTGGACTTCTGGGGGTTCCAAGACAACAGAACAGCCCAGCCCCCGCCACAGGGCACCCTGCCTGGAAGGATACCAAAGGTGGAGCAGGAAGCCGTCTCTAGGTCATAGAGGCAACTGCAGAGTTCGCGGGGATCAGAGGTCAGGCCGGACAGCTGCGGGGAAGCACAAGCCTCAGCGAGGTACTTCCCCACCCCCGGGGAGCCCCTAGGCGCCCCGATCCCTGCCCCAGCCTCACCCAGGCGATGTCATCATTCACCACCACCAGTGCGAATTCGTGACTCTTGTCGATCTTGTGTTTTGTCCGCACAAACATCTCAATCATCTTCTGGGAGACGTTGAGGGCGTTGGTTTTGGAGCTGGGGAGGCAGAGAGAGTTAAGGCAAGGCCTCCTGGCCTGGAGGGTGTATCCTCACCTGCCAATCCTAGGGAACCGTCTGCTAACTCCATGATTAAGCACTGGAGGCCCAGGTATTGCCGCGGGGAGGAGGCAGAGCCCAGGCGCCCCTCTCCAGCTTCTGCCCTCTCCAAATGGCTTCCTCTGGCCAGCCTGGGTCTCACAATGGATCCGCATGAGGTCTCCCCCAGACTTTCACTCGGCCACAGATGTTTAGGGAGAGCAGCGAGGGGAAGGCAGGCTTGTCCTCAATATCCCCCAGGACTCCTTAGACCCCATCCAGGCCCTGCCACCCAGCCCCACAGAGACTCAGTTGCTCAAGCCACGGGCTTCGGGGTCAGCTAGGCCTGGGTCTGAATCCTGGCTCTGCCTTTTCGCTGTGAGGTCTTGAGCAAGTCACTTTACTTCTCAGAGTTTCTGAGCCATTGCTGTGATGTGGGAGGCACATGACAGCTCTCACATGCTTGAAACAGAGCCCTGACGGGCTGTGCTCTATTGTTATCAGGTGTCATTGCTACTCTGATGGCGCCGAGCCCCAAGCCAGGCCAAGCTGTGTGGGTCTCAGAGAGGAAGCCCTGAGTTTTCTGGGCTCAGCCCCAAGCCGCGGCTGCGTATTCAAGCCCCCAAATGCTCCTCTCACCCATTGAAGGACTCCAGCTTTGACAGCGACATTTCCTCTGACAGGTCCAGGCAGATGATCTGCAAGAAGGTTGGAGGGAGGTGACGGCACTGTGCCTGGACATTAACCCCGACCCGCACGGCACGGGCCCTCTCTAAGCAGCTCTGTCTGAAAAGGTGGTATGATGGACCCGCCTTCTCAGTTCTCAGCCAAGCAATCTACTTTGGAAGATAGCAGTTCGGGGGAAACTAGCCTAGGAGTCCGGGTTCATGAGGGCATCAATGAGCCAGCGAATGTCTGGTATAGCAGGTTGAATTGAGTCCCATCCCCCACAAAGACATGCCCTATAAGAATGTGACTTGTTTTGAAATTAGGGTGTTTGCTGATGGAACGAAGACAAAGGTCTTGAGATAAGATAAAGATCCCGATTCAATAAGTGTCCTTATAAGAGAAAGAAGACTCCAACACAGACAGGAAGGCTGTGTGAAAGACAGAGATTGGAGGGATGTGGCCACAAGCCAAGGAACGTGTGGAGCCCCCAAGGACCGGAAGAGGCAAAGAAGGATCTTTCCCTACAGCCTCCAGAGGGAGTATGGCCCTACCCATACCTTGATACCAGACTCCTGGCCTCCAGAATAGTGAGAGGATAGATTTCTGTTGTGCTAAGTCATCCAGCCTGTGGTAATTTGTTGTCGCAGCTCTAGAAAACGCCTACGGAGTGACTGTTTGCAGAGTGACTCTCGAAAGGCAAGAACGTTAAACCTAAGGTTCCCTAACACCTCGTAGCCACAGGCCAAGCCCCACACTTACCACCTTCTCTGGACAGTTGACCCTTGGCGTCCGCACCTGGACTTCAGGGGCTGTCGGGGGCACCTGCCAGGGCTTGGGGCCAGCTCCGGGAGGATTGGGAGTCCCATCGTCAGCACTGGCCGCCTCACCCTCACCCTCGCTGCGGCTGCCCACGCTGGCCTGGGCCCCCAGTGCCCGGTCCTCAGCCCCCTCAGGATTGGAGCGTGTGCGGGGCCTAGGCTCGGCTGACTCTTCCTCTTCCTCTTCCTCCTCCTCTTCCTCCTCTTCCTCCGTGGGGCTGCTCGGCTCTGCCACCTCCATGGCCCCTGAGTGGCTGGATGGAGTAGGGTTGGGGGAAGCCAGGTTCCTCCCCTTAGGGGTTTTAAAAACATTTGGTTACTGGGCAGGACGCGGCACGAACTGCCTAATGACTGTAAAACTCACTCCTCTCTGGCCTCAGTTTCCTCATCTGTGGAATGGGTGCCGGGCATCCACTCTGACTTCAGGTAACGATCTCCCATTTTTTCTGCAGAGATAACCCCGCCCCTCTCCTTGGCCAATGAACAATGCTGGCCACCACGAATGGCTCAGAGATGCGACATGACCCAACACAGGTCAGTGAGGGGCATCTCTGGGACTTCCAATAGTGCCATTAGGGAAGAGGGATTCGTTAGAGTTGCAGAGCTAGGAGGGTAGAAGTCAAGAGCTTCCAGGAGTCTCTTTTGCCTCCAAGCAGCCCTCCTGAAGTGCTGCTCACCCAGAGAATGGCAGCTGTATCTCTGCCCACCTGGGTCTAGCTATGCCTGTGGGAAACTGAATACAGGAACCTTCATTTAAAATGGAGTGCAGAAGCCAAAAGGGGGCGCTCTCACGCACTACTACAAACGTAGACCTCAACCGCAAGAGAGAGACCTCGCATTCCCAACAGGAAGACTGTATTTTACTAATCCTGCAAGAAAATGAAAGATTTTCTCCGTGCCTGGCCAACAGCCCAGCCAATGACAGACTGTCATAACTTAGCCAGTGAAAAGCCACTAAACTGCAAATTCCCAGTGTACTCTAATGGATTTTGGGGTTTTAACAGCCCCCCCACCAATTCCCCTTTCCTCTATAAAAGAGCACTCCTCTCCTTTGTTCTGGGCTTGCCTAAGGTTTTGCTATAGCTCCTGTATTCTGCATTGCAATCCTCTGCTACTCCCAAACCTCTTTTTGCTGGTAAAATAACTGACAGTTTTCATTTTAAGGTGAAGAGAATAATTAGCTGGGGTGGGCCTGGCTGGCTCAGTGGGTAGAGCGTGCACTCTTGATCTTGGGGTTGTGGGTTGGGGACCCACGCTGGATGGAGCGATTACTTAAAACTAAAATCTTTTTTAAAAAAGGGTTTATTTATCTATTTTGAGAGAGAGAGGGAAAGAGACGGGGAGACAGAGAATCACAAGTGGACTCCACATTCAGCACGGAGCCGGTCGTAGGGCCTGATCTCATGAACCAAGAGATCATGACCTAAGCCGAAATCAAGAGTGGGAGGCTTAACCGACTGAGCCACCCAGGTGCCCCCTTAAAAAAAAAAAAAAAAGACAAAGAAAAATAATTAAATAGTAATAATAATTACCTCTGGGTTCGTCTCCAGGGGACAGTGGGCTGTCTAGAGGGTGTCTGCACAAAGGAAGGACAAGAATCTAGGTGTTAAAGGTCCCTGAGGATGGACACCAACAGTTTCCCTGTCTGGGCATGGGTGTGGGCTGATGTCCCCGTGGTCTCTGTGCGCCTTGCAACCCCCACAATCTCTAAGGAAAACAATGCTTTAGCTTCAGCAAGACAGACGGAGGAGAAACCAGAAAACTGCAGGAGAAACCAGAGCTGAAGGCGGAAGCTTCAGGAAAGGCTAGGGGCTGGACCTCTAGGGACTGGACCGCAAGCACCCAACCGCTTCTCACCGTAGCCGGAGCCTCCCTCCAACTCAGTCGAGCGCTCGCTAGGAAGCCGCCATCTTTCGCAGCCCGGAAGTAGTGCGGCGCGGGCGCGACGCCTCCTGGGAAATGTAGTCCAGCAAGCCTTCAGGCGAGCGGACGGCCGAACAGGGGAAGGCTAGTGAGCCTTGAAAGCTGATAGGCTGGGGCTGTGCTAGGGGGTGGGGTTTGGAATGTGATTGGTTAAAGGAAGAATAGCCAGAGCTTTTATGTTTCTGGCCGAATCAGGTACACTGGTCAGCGCTTCTACCCTGATAGGCTGGAACAAGGCCTAGTGAAGTGGGGCTTTCAATAGAGTCGGCTCACAGGGAGGGAGAAGGCCACTTGCAATGTGATAAACTGAACACAGGTGACTTGGGCGGGATTTAGAAGACGAGGTGGGGCTGATTGGTGATTTGTGGAGCTGACCTAGCCCTCAATGAGGGGCGGGTTTTTGCGGACCGAGGTGGGCGTGGCCCAGGCGCCAGGCCCTTCCCAGTTACTTAATTCTGTTCCTTATTCTACAGACCTTTGAGCCCAAACTATTTCAAACCACCCTTTCTTCTTCATGCCACTCCTCCTCTTACCCCCATAACCATTTTTTAAAAAAAGATTGTCATTTGCTTTTCTTTGTACTTTTTAAGATGTTTATTCATTTATTTTGAGAGAGAGAGAGAGAGAGAGAGAGAGGGAGAGAGAGAGAGAGGGAGAATCCCAAGGAGTCTCTGCAGTGTCAGAGCAGAGCTGAAAGTGGGGCTCCATCTCATGAACCGTAAGATCATGACCTGAGCCGAAATCAAGTTGGATGCTTAACCAGCTGAGCCACCCAGGCACCCCACCCCCAAACAATTTAAAACCCACTTTGAAGGGGGGGGGTGCCTGGGTGGCTTAGTCCGTTAAGCGTCCAACTTCGGCTCAGGTCATATCTCAGTTTGTGGGTTCCAGCCCCGTGTTGGGCTCTGTGCTGACAGCTCAGAGCTTGGAGCCTGCTTCATATTCTGTCTGTCTGTCTCTCTCGGCCCCTCACCCACTTGTGCTCTTTCAAGTGTGTTTCACTCTCTCTCTCAAAAATAAATAAAACATTAAAAAATTAAAAGGAAAAACACGCTTTGAGGAGCACCTGGGTGGGTCAGTTGGTTAGGGGTCAGACTTTTTTTTTTTTTTCCTAAGCGTCAGACTCTTGATTTCAGCTCAGATCATGATCTCATGGTTTGTGAGTTCTTTGAGCCTGGCGTGGAACTCCTCACTGACAGTGCAGAGCCTGCTTGGGATTCTCTCTCTCTCTCCCTCTCTCTCTGCTCCTCCCCCGCTTGCACTCTCTTTCTGAAAATAAATAAACAAACTTAAAAAAAAAACAAACACGAGTATCAGTTTCTTTGTGTGTGTGTGTGTGTGTGTGTGTGTGTGTGTGTAAAACGGTCAGTTAAACCTGCCCTCATAAGCCAGGCTCCAGGGATTGACATCCAGGAGGAGCTATGTAAGCTGAGTCTTCAAGAATGGAGAACTTGCCAGAAAAACAAGAGAATGAAAGGCATTCCGGAAAGAAGGAAGCACCTTCGCAAAGATCCGGAGGCTTGCAAGAACTTTGGAGTGGCAGAGCCTTTAAACAGGTTAATATGGCTGGAGCAGAGGCTAAGAGCACAGATTTCAATGTGCCTGGGTGCCCCCAAGGAAGGGTGTTTCAGGCAGAGATTACAGCATAACCAAAGGTCCTGGGGTATAAGGATTGTGAACCTTCAACTGTTTACAGAGGAGAGGGGGGTCATCGTGGCTAAAGCATGGAGTATACAAGGGTGCAGGCAGCAGGCATAATTGTTAAGGGCCTCGAAAGCCAGGTAGAAGAGCTTGAAATATTTCCCAAGGGCAATGGGGAGTCATGGATGGTGTGTGAGCAGAGGAGGTGAACAATGAGGTCTCTGTCTCTGGGACCTGGGTAGGGAAGGGAGTGGAGGGGTGGCTGGAGAGTCCAGGGAGGGAGCTGGGCTGGCATCCAGGTAGGAGGGGAGAGGGTTGGGCTCTTATTATGGATGGAGATGAGGAGGGCCTTTAGAGACGGATGCAGGGAAAATGGGCAGGATGTAGGGACTATCTGGGCTCTGAGGAATCCAACATTTACACAGGAGAAACGGCAGCTGGCAGAGAAAGCAGAGATGGGAAGGCCAGGGAGGTAGGGAACAAGTGGAAATATTACAACTCAGTTCCTGGATGATGCTTGGCCATGTGCAAATTGCTTGTTAAAATTTCCACGGCATTGTAGAAAAATGCTATAATTACTGCCCCCCCCCTCCCCACACACATTTTACAGATAAGAAAACTGAGGCTCAGAGGTGGAGGAGACTCGAGATCAGAGGCTGAGGTGAGGAGTAACTGACACCTCAGGAGCCGGACACGTGTCCCCAGCTGATGGGACTGGAGGAAGCTGATGCCCTTGAGGAGGAAACAGCACAATAACAAGTCACATGACCAGGGGAGGGGGCTTCCTGTTTCCTGGCCCCTCCCGAGCCAGCCTTGGCCAGCCCAGGTCTCAGCAGGCAGTGGTCAGAGCTACCCCAAGAATGTCCAGGGATTTGGCCTGCTGACCAAGGGGCTCCCAGAGGCACAGAGGACTAGAATTTGAGCAGGCTGAGGGGACCCAATCCCAAGATTGGGGCCTCTGGCTCAAAAGAGCCCTGGGGAGGAGAAGTGACTCTTGAAGTTGTTAAGCCAGGCCCAGACTGGGGAGCACAGAGGGAGTGAAAGATAAAGGAGGCAGAGGAGAAGAGGAGGTCAGAACAATTTTTTGAGATAGTGAGCTGCCTGTCAAGGGAGGCATTCAAATGCACCAAATCAACATTGATAACCCAAGATCCCTTCCAAAGGGAGGAAATCAATGCCCATTTCACAGAGGAAGAAATTAAGGCTACCCAGGACAGCCAGGACAAGAGCTGAGATCAGGCGGTGGTTTCAGGGGGAGAGGAAGAAGTTAGATCCAGAGGACTGACTTCTGGACAGCAATGAGTTCCCGGGCCGCACGACCCCGAAGCCGGCGAGGGAGGCACGCTCCACCTGTAAGTGCTCCCCTCCCTGCCACACCCGGTTCTTTGGGGCCACTCATAGCCCTGCCTGGCTTCAGAGCTTGGTCCCGTGGGTCATTTTCAGGGGGAGCTGGATCCTGTGGCAGAGAGTTCAGAGGAGGCCGAGGCAGCCAGCGGGAGTTCTGAGCCGGGGCCTGTGCCATCTCAGGAGAGCTGCAAGCCAGAGCTGCTGGGGCCAGAGGCAGAAGCCAGGGGTCAGGGCTTGGGGGGCAGGTAAGGCCCACTTGGTCTGTGCTCCCCACTCTAGCTCTGGTACAATTTCCCTACCCCTAGGTCTGCCTGTGTTCCTCCCTTGCTCACACACATGCCAGAGCTTCCCATTGTCCTCATCAGCCCAACTTGCGAGGCCCTGGATAATACAGCCCCCGTGAGTTAGCCACCCCAGATGACCCCATTTCCAGAATCTTCCTTGTCTCACCTGACCACAGGCCCGCCAAAGAGGCTGAAGAGAACTCTAACAGAGGACCGGCCCCATCTCTCAAGGGACCCCATGGGCCTGCAGAGGAAGGCCACCAGGCCACAGATGTAGCCCCACGGCCCGGGGAGCTGGTCCCCCCCAGGCCTGGAGCCTCTGATGTGTTTCAGATTCTCCAGCACGCCCTGAGCTCGCTGGAGGCTGCTGCTGCGGCCTGGCACCGCCGGCCCCCAAGCTGTCCTGGGCCTGTGGAGGCAGAGGACAGAAGTGAGGCAGGACCAAAGCCCTGCCTGGAGGAGGAGGGGGTAGGGGCTTGCCAGAGGGAGGCAGCCCGCCTGGCAGAGAGGAATGCCTGGCTGCGATTGGCCCTGGGCAGCCGCGAAGAGGAGCTGATTCGCGTGCGGGCCTCCGTGCAGGCCATCCAGGCTGAAAAGGAGACGTTGCAGAGGGAGGTGAGTGGGGGAGCTCTGCTTCCCAGAGCTCTCTGTCTAAGGGGGGTGGGGGGTGCGCCTGGCATAGGCAACGTTCAATCATTAGCTCCTTAGAAAAACTTTTACGGAGGGGCTTCTGGGTGGTTCAGTCGGTTAAGTGACCAACTTCAGCTCAGGTCATGATCTCACAGGTTCATGAGTTCGAGCCCCGCACCGGGTTCTGGGCTGTCGGCACAGAACCTGCTTCGGATCCTCTGTCTCTCTCTCTCTCTCTCTCTCTCTCTCTCTCTCTCTCTCTGCACCTCCCCCGCTCGTGCGCACGCATGCTCCCTCTCAAAAATAAATACCCATTTAGGGGTGCCGGTGAGTTCGAGCCCCGCTTTTTTAAAATTAAGAATTAAAATAAAACGAAATAAACTTAAAAAAAAAGAAAAAAAGAAAAACTTTTGTAGAGCATTGACTGCTGGCCCTGAGTAAATAAAACTCCCTTGCCTTCTTAGTTCAGGTGGTCAGAGATACCCCCTGAGCAGGTGACACTTGAATGAGGAGGTAAGGGAGGAGCCATGCAAGGATCTGGGGAAAGAGCATGCCAGGCAGAGCAGGAACCCCCTCCCTGGGGCAGGAGTGTGATTCAAGGAAATGTGAGGAGGGGCACCTGGGTGGCTCAGTGGGTTGGGCGTCCGACTTCAGCTCAGGTCATGATCTCACCATAGGTGGGTTTGAGCCCCGCGTGGGGCCCTTGTGCTGACAGCTCAGAGCCTGGAGCCTGCTTGGGATTCTGGGTCTCCCTCTCTCTCTGCCCCTCCCCCGCTCATGCTCTGTCTCTCTCGGTCTCAAAAATAAATAAAACATTAAAAAAATTAAAAAAAAAAAAAAGGAACTGTGAAGAGGCCAAGGGGAGGGCAGGCTGGTGATGGGGGCAGATTTACAGGGTGTTGGGGATGCTGGGAGTTGAGCTTTTGCTCTCTGAGACCGCGGGGATCCTGGAGGATTTTTCTGAGCAAAAAGGGGCGGGACCTGATGGTGCGTTCACAGGCGCCCTCTGGCGGCCACGGGGGGAACAGCCTGTGGGAGGGGCGAGGGCGGACTCCTGGAGATCCAGGAGGCACTGGTCCAGACACCAGATGGTGGAAATTGTGGAGGCGGCCCGAAGTGGGCAGATACTGGGTGGTGTGGAAGGTGTTGCTGGCAGGTTTGGGTCTGAAAGCTAGAGAAGGGTTGAGGACAAGTCCTGGTTTGGGAGCCCGCGGGGCTGGAGACGAGAAATGGGGATGCTGCAGGAGGGGCAGGTGTGGTGGGAGGGGGACCAGAAGCTGTTTGGGTCCTAACCAGCACCAGGCACCCATGAGCCACCCATGTGGGGCCATCAAAGAGACAGTTCTGTGTCTGAGTCCGGGGCTCAGGGGAGATGTCAGGGTAGGAGAAACACATCTGGGCCTCTTTAGCATGTGGATGCAATCTAAAGCCATGTGGCTGAAAGAGATCGTGGGAAACAGGTCCTCAACGCGGGCAGGACCCGGTGGCAAGATGTGGGACTGCCAGAGCCCAGCCTGAGGGGTGGGGCCCACTTCCTGGCTGGGAAAGAAAATCCCCCCTCCACATTCCTCTCCCCACCCCCACCACCTCTGGCAGCCACCCCTCTGATCTCTGGATCAGTGAGTTTGATGTTCCGTCTTCTTTTGTTTGCGATTTCACATAGAAGTGAGGTCATAAAGTATTTGCCTTTCTCTGTCTGACTTATTTCATTTAGCATAATGCCCTCAAGGTCCATCCGTGTTGTTGCAAATAGCAAGATTTCCTCCTCCTCCTCCTCCTTCTTCTTCTTTTTCTTCTTCTTCTTCTTTTTTTAAGATTTTATTTTTAGGGCCACCTGGGTGGGTGGCTCAGTCAGTTGAGCGTCCCATTCTTGATTTCAGCTCAGGTCATGATCCTGGGGTCTTGGGATCATGCTCAGCATGGAGCCTGCTTAAGACTTTCTCTCTCCCTCCCTCTGCCCCTCTTCCCTGTTTGTTTGCTCTCTTAAAAAAAGGGGGGGGATGGGACGCCTGGGTGGTTCAGTCGGTTGGGCGGCCGACTTCGGCTCGGGTCATGATCTCGCGGTCTGTGAGTTCGAGCCCTGCGTCGGGCTCTGTGCTGACAGCTCAGAGCCTGGAGCCTGTTTCGGATTCTGTGTCTCCCTCTCTCTGACCCTCCCCCGTTCATGCTCTGTCTCTCTCATCTCAAAAATAAATAAACGTTAAAAAAAAAATTTTTTTTTTTGAAAAAGGTGGGGGGGCGCCTGAGTGGCTCAGTCGGTTAAGCGACTTCGGCTCAGGTCATGGTCTCGCGGTTCATGAGTTCGAGCCCTGCATCGGGCTCTGTGCTGACAGCTCAGAGCCTGGAGCCTGCCTCGGATTCTGTGTCTCCCTCTCTGCCCCTGCCATGCTCATGCTCTGTTTCTCTCTGTCTCAAAAATAAATAAACATTAAAAAAAATTTTTTTAAAAAAAGGAGGGGAACCTGGGTAGCTCAGTTGGTTAAGCATCCGACTTCGGCTCAGGTCATGGTCTCATAGTTCATGGGTTCGAGCCCTGCATCCGGTTCTGTGCTGACAGCTCAGAGCCTGGAGCCTGGTTCGGATTCTGTGTGTGTGTGTCTCTCTCTCTCCCTGCCCCTTCCCAACTCTCTCTCTCTCAAAAATCAACATTAAAAAATGTATATTTTTTTTTAAAAGGGTTTTATTTTTACATAATATCTTTACCCAACGTGGAGCTCAAACTCACCACCCTGAGACCAAGAGTCACAGGCTCCACCGACTGAGTCAGCCAGACACCCCTCCTTCTTTTTATTTATTTATTTATTTTTTTTTAAGTTTTTTTTTTAATTTTTTTTTTTTTAACGTTTATTTATTTTTGAGACAGAGAGAGACACAGCATGAACGAAGGAGGGGCAGAGAGAGAGGGAGACACAGAATCGGAAGCAAGCTCCAGGCTCTGAGCCATCAGCCCAGAGCCCGACGCGGGGCTCGAACTCTCGGACCGCGAGATCGTGACCTGAGCTGAAGTCGGATGCTTAACCGACTGAGCCACCCAGGCGCCCCACCCCTCCTTCTTTTTTAAGGCCAAATACTATTCCACTGTTTATACACCAGCTCTTTAGCCATTCATCTGCTAATGATCGCCTGGGCTGCAGTGAACATAGGGGCACAGATATCTTTTCCAGTTACTTTTTTCATTTTCTTCACACAAATACCCAGAAGTGGAATAGCTAATCATGTGATAGTTCTATCCTTAATTCTTTTCTTTTTTTTTTTTTTAACGTTTATTTATTTTTGAAAGAGAGCGCACGCACGGGGACATGTGAGCGAAGGAGGGGCAGAGAGAGAAGGAAACACAGAATCTGAAGCAGGCTCCAGGCTCTGTACTGATGGCTCAGAGCCCGACATGGGGGTTGAACTCACCAGCCGTGAGATCGTGACCTGAGCTGAGGTTGGATGGTTAACCGACTGAGCCACCCAGGTACCTGTCCCAGGAACACTTCTTAAGGAGGACTGGGCCACAGGGGGTCAGTCCGTTAAGCGCCCAACTCTTGACTTTGGCTCAGGTCATGACCTCGTGGTTCGTGAGATTGAACCCCACGTTGGGCTCTGTGTTGGCAGTGCAGTGCCTGCTTAGAATTCTCTGTCTCTCTTCCTCTCTTTCTGACTCTCCCATGCACGAATGTGCTCGCTCTCTCTCTCACAAAATAAATAAACTTAAAAAAAGGGGGGGGGGGCTGCTGGGAGGTTGGAGTCTCCAGGCCTAACCTACTGCATACTCCTTTCCCACCCACCCCCAGGTCCAGGAGCTCCAGGATTCCCTGATGAAGCTGGAGCCCTTTCCACTTCCCTCCCGTGGCCAAGCAGGTGGCTCGGGCAGTGGCTCCAGCAGTTCTGGGGTAGATGAAGAGCCCTGGGGGACTCAGGTGAGTGTGGGAAGCTCAAAACCACAATCTTGAGATCTGTGGGATTTGGAGCAGTGAGACTGAAATCCTGGTCATGCAATCCAGTAGCTTCTGGGCTTGCAAAAGGCCTAAATCCGTGATTCTGGGCTCTCAATAACAATCCGGGTGAATCAAGTAACCTCTTTCTGGCAGGACCCCTTCTCCCTGACTCACCCCCTGCTCCGGCGCCTCCGGAGTGATTCCAGCACTCAGATGTTTGGGCCTCTCCGCACTCAACCCCTCGCCCCCGAGGTGCGCATCATGGAAAGCCAGACGGAACGGCTCCAGGGGTAAGGGCCACCCGTGCTGAGCTCGTAAGGGCACCGCTTCCTTCCCAGCTGGTCTATAAGCCCCAGTCTGGAGCTGGAATGGAGTGGGGAGGAGGATGGCAGTCAGTTGGGTCCTGGCTGCCCTGCGGGGCCTCTCACGTCCCCCCTTCCCTAACTTCGGAGGCAGGAGCATCGAGAAGCTCAAGTGTTTCAACCATCTGCTGTCAGCCGTGCTGCAGGGGTACAAGGGCCGGTGTGAAGGCCTCAGCATGCAGCTGGGCCAGCGGGAGGCTGAAGCCACAGCACTGCGTCTGGCCTTGCAGTACAGGTCAGTGCATCCCACCCATGGTATCACTGGTGTGGAAGGGAATGGGCACGCTCAGGAGGAACCCCCATCCCAGAGGGAGTCAGGGCCCTTGCAGGAAAGCACTTTCCCACTTAGTCCAAGGGTGCTGAAGGAGTTTACATGCTCCCAGGGGCGGGGGCTGGGGGACGAAGTGAAGGATCCAGGAGCAAGTGGGGACGTCACCCACGCAAGATGGAGCCAGGTGTCCCAGAGCACTCAGAATCAGTGTCTCACAGTGAGCACTGTGAGGAGGCGTATGGAGTCCTGCTCACTCTCCGGGAGGCAGATTCGGGAGCAAGAGAGGAAGCCCCTATGAGGGACCTGGAGGTGGCTGAGAAGGAGGCTCAGAGGCTGCTGGCACACGAGGAGGCTGCCATGGATGGAGGGACACCACGGAATCCACAGCCAAGGTACCCCTGGGAACCTTGAGAACTGGGAGGGCCAGTGAGTGGGGTTCTTATTAGAGAATGGGCCTCCCACAGCTGGCTTCGTGTTGGGGTTTGGCCTGGCCGTGCCCAGCAAAGTTGGTGTAGGGGCTCTCCGTGGTTGGTTGGCCTGAGGCCCGGGTAGAGCTGGCTGGTGGCTACTCAAGAAAGTTGGCATGGGTGGTTGACAGCCGCTGGGATTGGTATGGGACCCACCAGGGATGGCTTGATGATGGATGACGGTGCCTACTGATTAGAACTGGCATGATGGTGTTTAATGGGGTTGGCTTGATGCTGGTACGCGTGGGGCTTAGCATGACGTTGCCAAATAGAGTCGGCCAGCTGAGCAATGGTACCCATTGTGTTGGCGTGATGGCATCCATCATGTTGGCATAAGTGATAGGGCCTCTTGAGTTGGTGTGGTGGCTTCCACTACGATGGCATGAGCAACAGTAATCATTGACACGATGGTGTTCACTGCATTGTCTTGATGAATAATGGTGCCCATTGGGGTTTATATTATGGTGTCCGTCATGTTGGTATAACAGCACTCACCACAGACGGCATAGAACCCATCACGGTCCGTAAGACGGAAGAAGGCAAAGCCCACCAGGGTTGGCATGAAGTTAGCACAACTATGGCCACACGTGTTGACATTAGACCCCTCTTCGGTTTCCTGTAGCCCCGAGGGCAGCAGTGTGGATCGGCCCACACCACAGGAGCTGGCTACCCAGCTCTGGGGCTATGTCCAGCGTCTCCAGGAGCGCCGTGCTCTGGTGAAGATTCCCCCAGAGCCTGGCCCAACCTTGGCACCCATGCCCACTGTGCCCCATGAGGAGGCCATGGTGCAGGCCATTCTGGGGACCCAGCCTGGCCCAGTCCTACCCCGGTTGGAGAAGATGCAGATCCAGCGGGACCTGGCGGCCACACGGGTACACATGGGCAGCGGGCACCGTGTCGGTCTTTTCTGGTGGGACAAAGCCCTTTGCTGAGGCTTAGAGGGAGGATTAGGGGACCAAGTAGCAAAGGAGAGTTCTACCTGGCTGGGGGCAGACTTCCTGGAGGGAAGGGAATCGGAGCCTGGGATTTTGAGGGATGAATAGGACTTTGTCTTCTGGAATTCAGTTTCTCAGAAGATTCTGAATGTAGCTTTCCCAAATTTCCTTCCTATGGAAAGGAGATGGTGGCAGGGGGACATAGTCTGAGGTTTATACCCTGGCATGAAAGATCTGAGGTTCTAGAGTTGGAGAAACTCCAGACGCTTCCTGAGATGCCACTTGACCTCGTCTAAGATATTTGTGCTCTCTGAACGACGATTTCTATAGCTGTCGTTTGTAGGAGATGATAGTTCCCACCATACAAGATCATGGTGAGGGTTTGAGTTCTTGCCTGACCAGTCCTCACTGGGTGCCTCCTGGGCCTTCAGTTTCCCCAGATCCCAGAGGCCCAAATTCTCTGCCCACTTCTTGTTCTCTCAGGAGACTCTGGCAGAACTGATGCTGCGGCTACAGTTGATGAGGCGGGAGAAGCGGGGTCTGGAGCTGAAGGAGGCTGCCCTCCGGGCCCAGGGCCCAGCCCATGTGCTCCTGCTAGAGCAGCTGCGGTGGGAACAGGCACAGCTCCGGACCGGTGGGGCCAACAGTAGTGGTGGGGACAGCAGTGGAGGCGGGAGCAGTGGAGACGAAGAGGAGTCGTCTCAGGTGAGTGGCCCTTCCTGGACCTGGTGGGGATAGCCATATACTGCTGGCTATGTGGCCCTGGTCAATCCCAGACTCCTCTGAGCCTTGGCTTGCATTTCTGCACCAAGACATGTGTTGAAAGGTTAGAGCGCATGTCAAAGTTTAGGGGAGCCTGGCTGGCTCAGTCGGTTAAGCGTCCAACTTCAGCTCAGGTCATGATCTCACGGTGCATGGGTTCAAGCCCTACATCGGGCTCTGTGCTGACAGCTCAGGACCTGGAGCCCGCTTCCGATTCTGTGTCTCCCCCTCTCTCTGCTGCTTCCCTCTCTGCTCACGCTCCATCTCTCTCTTAAAAATAAATAAACATTAAAAAAAAATGCACGTCAAAGTTCATACCTGTACTTTGGGTTTTTGTTTTGTTTTCTCTGAAGGTCTGGAGCCCAATAAGCCCCAAGGCGTTTAGCGTCTTCCACTCAAACCTGTACCTCCTGCTTCCCACCCCCAGGGTTATTCATACTCTGGCGGCATCGCCCCTCCAACAGCCCCAGCCCGCGCTTCGTGTCTTCTTAAATTTTTGGCTCTAGCTTCCACCCTGAGGACTTCCCTTTTGCCCCTTCCTATCTAATCATGTCTGTCCTCTGCTTAAAGCCTTCAGCAGCTTATAGAACCCTCCTTTGGATCACCCCTGCTACCTCCAAGCCTTTGTAGGTGCTGTGCCCCCGCCAGGAACACTGGTCATCTCCCTCTTTGTCTAATTAAGCCCATGATCTCTTGCAGGTCTGTGCTCAGATATCACCTGCCTCCAGATGAGATTCCCCGTTAGGGAGTCGTTTTGTCCTCATTAGGGTTTCTCATCAGACTGGGGGCTTCGTGAGGGCAGGGGCTGTGGCTGCCACAGCCTGGGTGACTTCAACGTCCGGCTTGGGCTGAACACACGCTCCACCTGAGCCAATGTCACTTTCCTCCCTTCTGCCTCCCACAGGGCCCTCCGGCTGTTCGTGGTGGCAGCAGGGGCATTGATGGAGGCCAGGTGGGCAAAGCGCAGGGCCCGGAGATTCTAGCCCAGGAACTAGCAGCGTCACTTCACCGGTGTGTGTCTCGGTCCCGGGCTGGGACGGATGGGTTGGGCGGGTCTATGTGAGAATCCCCGGGGGCACTGTGTGCCGCAGAGGGCCGGCCATCCATCTGCTTACAGGTGTGTTCACCTGGGAATACAGGTGGGTAGGTGGAGGGAAGGAAGACTGGATTGGCTGTGGCCATGAGCTCCTCTCTCCTCACCCCTGCACCAGGGCCCTGAGCCTGCGGGAGCAGCTGCAGTCTCTGCGGGAGGAACTGGAACAGGTGGCTCAGAAGGGGCGAGCCAGACGTGCTCAGAGTGCCGAGCTGAACAACGATTTATGCAAGGCTCACAGGTGGGTCTCCCTTCCCTGTACTCCCCCCCACTCCCCGCCCCGTGACCTCAGAAGTGTCCCTGGCTCTCTCTGGCCTGCAGCCTTCCCCTGTAAGGTAGGTGGCAGGTCCAATCCATCCCGTGCCTCCCCTGATACCCAGTGTTTGCCGGCCCCTTTCTGAACGGGACCCCAGGAAAACTCAGGCTCGGAGAGCTCCCGTCTGGTGCTGGGAACACATAGCTCCTGATTTGGTGGGAGGGGGCGCTGTTTCCTGGCTCAGCCTACTCATCCCCTCCAGTGCCCTGGTCCTGTTCTTCCGAGGTGCCCACCGGAAGCAGGAAGAGCAACGGAGGAAGCTGGAACAGCAGGTGGCACTAATGGAGGTTCGACAGGCAGAGGAACTGGAAATGCTAGAAGCCACCGTAAGGGCGCTGGGGAGGCCCAGACCGTCTCGTCCACCTCCCCGGCTGGGAGAGACCTTTCTGTAGGCCCCATTCTGGCTGTGTCTGGGTGTAGCAGACAATTAGGGCAGGCCACATCATAAACTGTCCTGGAGTGATACTGTATCATGTGTGACCTTGAATGTCGGGACCTGTTGGGTGAGATGGGACACTTGGGCGTCTGGAACCTGATGGAGGGGTGGCTGGGCATTTGGGAAGGGCTCCAGGTCTTTGGCCTGGCACCCCGTGGCATGTGAATGTGATATGTCAGCGGGATCATGCCAGAGGTCATGACAAACCTAGGGCTGGCTCAAGGATTCAGGGGTCAGTGAGGCTGCATTGCCAGAACTGAAATGCCAACACTCAGCTGCCTCCAGAAGCCCTGGGAGGGGTTCACGGGGAGATGCTGGGTTTGGCCTGGCAGATGCTCCCAAGAGGAAAATGCCCACATCTCTGAAGGAAGACTGAGGGCCTATCGGTTCAGGGTGTAGAAAATTTGCTGGGAGAGTAATCGCTCCCAAAGGTGGAGGAGGAATCAGAGGGCTTTGGAACTTGTATTCAAAGAATACGGAGCTCAGTAAGATAAAGGGCTTTGGGGTTGGGGGCACAGCAAAGGCAAAAAAACCTGTAAGTGGTCACTCAGGGACAAGGACTAACTAAGAGAGGGCACACAAGGGTGGGCAAGGAGGCACATCTCGCCCTTCAGGGGCTGGAAGGCCCCTGGCCTGGCTAAATGCCAGCTTTCACCTGCCCGCGATGGGAGCTGTTAGTGTCAGGTTAATGGCAGGCAGCTAATTAGCATGTCGTTTGCATAGGCCACACCTCCTGGAGAGGGGGCTGAGGTGAGACCCGCCAGCCAGATTACTGGCCAGCTATTCCCCTCCTGGGTAAAGGCTGAAACCCAAGCCGCGGATTGGAAAGGTTTTCATCCCCAGCCTGGTGGTGGTGATTCCCAGCCCACACCTGTGCAGGTGTGTATGGTGACTGCCTTTCCCAAGGGAGGGCAAGGTGGGCCCGGGACCGACTTCAGGCCCGTCAGGGGCCTGGACTCAACCCGGACTTCCTGACGCACAACTCCTCAGGGATCACTGGGGCTGGTGACCTTCGGACCGTGCAGTCTCTCTGAAGGACACCCAGGTTTGAAGAAAGCAGGGAAACTGAGGAGGGCAAGGTCCTGAGGAGGGTCAGAGGAGCCGACCTTATCCCCTTTTGTCTGTGGCCAAGAATGCAAGAGTGACTTCAAGCCCCCCAGTCCCACCAGTTTGCCCGCGGTAGGGGGAGGGCGCAAAGGGAGGCAAGGTCACCTGTTGAAGGGTGGGGAATGAGTTCGCGCTGTTGGAGGGGTCTGGGGCTGGTTCTCAGGCCGCCGGGAGCCGGGTCTGGCCGTTCCCACGGGTGCCCCCTCGGCAGATGGGCCCTGGCCTCTTTGTCCGCGGTCCGCAGCCGCCGCAAGGTCAAATGTCACCGCGGGGCCGCGGGCAGGGGTCAAGGGGGCGGGGCCGGACTTCGACCCACCCCCAGGAGGGCCCCAGGGGTTCAGGGGCCCTGGCGCTACTAGGGAGGGCCCAGGCGGCCGCCAAGGGGTTGGACCAACGGGAGGTTCTAGGATCTGCAGCGGATATTTCCCTAGTCTCCAAAACGGTCCCAGACGGCCACTTCTGAGCCTCACCTCCCCCGGACTCTTGTCCCTCAAACCCCAGGTCCCTGCCCCCTGCCCTCTCCAGCCCCTCTTCTGAGTCCCTTCCCGGGACCTTCTCTCCCTTCCGAGACGTAACCCCTCCAACTAAGAATCCTGGAAAGCCCAGAGCGGGGACCTAGGACCCCTGCCGTCACCCCAAAAAACCAGCCAGCATCTCCACGTTCCCAGGCAGCCCAGAAACAAATGGTCCGCTCCAACCATCCAGACCCTCTCCTCCAGCAGGGGCTTACAAGGGCAGAGAATTCCACTCCAGTCGGTCCCACGGAAAGTCCTTGCTCATGTCTAACTCCAGTCCTTCTTGCTTCCTGTACTTGCTAAAACCTCCTCTAGCTCGCACCCAGCCAGATTCTCCCTGGGAGGTCCAGAGGCCCGGGGCTGGGTGTGTGGTGCCTGGCTTTTCAGAACCTTGGTATCCTCTTAAATGTTGCATGATGTCCAAGCTCTCCCCAACCCCCCACCCAAGGTGTCCCCTCAGATGTAATCTGGAGAAGGGGATACCCTTTCCCATGGCCCTTTCCAGCGAGGGGAGGGGAGAGGGCAGAGGGCAGTTCTCCTGCCCCGCAGCCCTCAGAGGCCCAGCCACGTGCCCTGGTGTCTAGCTCTGGGCCCAGGGCCCAGGGCCCAGGGCAGGGCAGAAGATAAGGCCTACAACTGGACCTGCGGGACTCCAAGGTGAAAGGTCACCGTAGGAAGGGCTTTTCCAGCTGGTTAAATGTTAACAGGCCCAGAGCTAGAGGCTCAGGCTTCCCCAGCCCAGGGCTGCCTGGGCAGGAGTTGGGGTGGGGGCACGACAAAGAAAGGGTGCTTAATAAATGTTGGTAGGCCCAACGGGTCGGGGGGGGGGGGGGGGGGGGGGGGGGGGGAGCCCCGGGCGGGGGGGGGGGGGTCTGTAAGCCAGCCGCAACTGAGAAGCTCCAGGGAGCCTGGAAGAGACATCTGCAGTCCAGCCGGTGGCCTGGCCAAGCCCTTTATGTGAAGCACAGAAAAGGAAATTAAAGAGGAAAAGGGGCAGGCCGCAGTAGGGATGGTGGGCATTCCTGCTGCCTCCTGCCTCCCGCCTAGCTGGGCGGGTGGGTGCCCTGCCCCCAGAGGCCTAAAATTCTGGAGGGGGCCCCTGACCTCGCGTCCCCGCAGGCCGCAGACCACAACATCCCTTGGCCCTGGAGATTCCCAGCACCAGGTGTTAGCTCAAGCTGAGAAAGGGTGGGGTGGGGGTCGGACGCGGCGACTTTCTGGAAGAGGAAGCAAACACAATCCATCAAGCAACTGTGCAAAGAAATGCCCCAGGGTGTGTGTGTGTGTGTGTGTGTGTGTGTGTGTGTGCGCGCTGCGCAGGGGCGTGCCCCCCGGGTGCAATTGGCCCCCCATTATTGCTTCTGCGGGGAATGGAGGGGTAAGGTTCTGAGGGGCTCCTCGAGGGCGGTTGAGCGACGCATCGTCCAAGGCCGGAGGTGGAGGGGAGGGCTTTGGAGAGACATCTTGGCGAGGCTGCGGAAGGGCAGAGGGCAGCGGCGGCCCAGGCTCCTGCCGCGGCCCGGCAGGGGTTAAGGCTGGAGTCGGGCGAGGGCGGGGGTAGGGGGAGAAGGAGGGGGGGGGAGGGTCAGGCCGAGCGGCCCCGTGCTCCGCCCTCGCCCCTCCCGCCTGCCCGGGCGCCGGGCGCCGAGCGAGGCCACCCATGCCCTTATAAGGGTGGCCGTCGCCGGGGCAACGAGCGCCCGCCCCCAGCCCGCGGCGCGCGCCCCTGCCCCCGCCCCCGCCCCCCGCCCGCCCCGCGAATGGAACGTTGTGTGTCAAACCGGCCGCAGCGCGAGGCCGGCGCGCGGGGTCGGCGGCGGCGGCGAGAGCGAGGCTCGGGCCCAGGCGCAGGCCCAGGCCGGGCAGGCGCGGCCGCAGAGGGGGCGGCAGCTCGGGAAGCGCCGGACCGCAGCCTTGCAGGCCCCGAGCGGCCGCCTGGGGACTCGGGGAGGCCAGGGGGCGCGGCGACCGGCCCCGGCGCGCGCCTGCCGCCCCTCCCCCGCGCAGCGGGCGGCCGCGTAACTTGCGGCCAAACTTTCCCCCCGGCCTCCCGCGCTCAGATGGCGGGCCGCTAAGTTGGCCGCAGCCCCCAGCCAAGCGGCGGCCAGGCCAGAGGGCGCCCCCTGCGCAGCCTGGGCCGGGCCATGGCCCGCGCGCCCCCGCCGGGGCCCCAGGGCGGCGGGGCGCGAGTCCCCGGGGCCCCCGGCTCGCGCCTCTAGTGCGCCCCCCCTCGGCCCCAGGCCCGGCCCCGCGCACGCGTGGGAAAGTTGGCCTGGAACCGGCCCGACCAGTTCTGCCTGGGCGCGCGGACCGGCCGCAGGAAGTTGGTGCAAAACTTTTTTGGGGGGTGCAGCCGGTGCCCCCCCGCGCGCCGGGCCCGGATGCGTGCCGGGTAGGGTCCCCCCGGGCCGAGAGGGGTGCCCGGAGGGAGGAGCACGGAGGGGGCGCCCCGGCCCCGCTGCCCTGGGGCTATGGCCATGGTGACCGGCGGCTGGGGCGGCCCCGGCAGCGGCGGCGGCGACACGAACGGCGTGGATAAGGCGGGCGGCTACCCGCGCGCGGCCGAGGAAGACTCGGCCTCACCTCCCGGCGCCGCCAGCGACGCTGAGCCGGGCGACGAAGAGCGGCCAGGGCTGCAGGTGGACTGCGTGGTGTGCGGGGACAAGTCGAGCGGCAAGCACTACGGCGTCTTCACCTGCGAGGGCTGCAAGAGCTTCTTCAAGCGGAGCATCCGCCGCAACCTCAGCTACACCTGCCGGTGAGCCCCCTATCAGCGCACCGCCGCTGTGCACCCGGCCCCGGCTTGAGCCGGGCTTCTGACCTGCTCGGTCACCTTGGGCCTGGCGCTGACCTTCCCTGGGCCTCCACTCCCCCTCTGAGATAGGGGCACAGCCCCCTCTCCCCACCTCCATTCCATTCCTGGGATTGTGTATACAGTCGGCGCTGTATCGATGCAGGTCCCCCCCGTCAGGTGGTCCCTTGCGGCTTCCGCCTCAGTTCATTGCTCCTTCTCCCTCCCTCCCTTTTCTCCGGAGAGGGGTGATCTCCGCGCGGGGAGGGGTTGGGGGTGCTGTCAGGGGTGGGGCCCTAACCCCAGGGCATCCCTTCTCTTGGGGATCTCGGTGTGCAGGGGACCCCTCGGGAATCGAACGTGGAACTTGGACTGTGGAGCTCGCAGCGTCCAGGGGCCATTGTCTGCGGCCGCGCGGATCGATACGGCGCGCCCTTGGGGTCAAATATCACTTCCAAAGTCGCCCTGGCCACCGAGGCGGCGGCGGCGGCGGGAGCGAGGCCGGGGTGGCACAGGGCGGCCTCTTTCGCATGAGGAGCCCTGCTGTGGGGAGAGATGGGCTTGTCCATCCGGGGGGGACTCCCCCCACCCTGCTCTCACCCTGGGCCTTGGGTCACCGGAAACCGCCGCTGCAGGGCTGGGAGGGCGGCGGGATCTGACCACACCTCGGCTGCTCCAACCCTTCCCCCACCAGGAGTGGGTGCAGACCTGGGGCTGCTGGAAAATCCCTGAAACTTCAGTCGTCTCTGACAGGGTGGGGGTGAATGTTTCCAAGAAGGAGCCCTGGGCTGTCCTGGGTTGGAGTCCCCGCTGACAGGGTGTGGCCTTGCTAGTTTCTTTGGTTGGTGCTGAGGTTGGGTGTCTAGCCCAGGGCCCTCTTCCTATCGCTCTTCCATGAATGCCTTTTTGCTCCATTGACAGGCTCCTACTCTGCTTCCCAGCATGAACATGCATAGGCTCTGCCGAGCCAGTATGGAGAGTCCCATTTTCCAGATGTGCAAAACTGAGGCCCACAGAGGTCCCGGCACTGCCCTGGCAGGGAAGTGCACTGGCAGGGGCGAGACCCTGCCCCATGTGGGGCTTAGCAAGGGGAACTGGGGTTGGGAAGAGGGTAGGAGCTGAGTCCTGGTCAGGGTGTCCCCGGGGAGAGGGCAGCCGATGGAGGGCTTGTTGGTGAGGCCAAAGGGCGGGGCCCCAGGTCCCAGAGGCTGGAGTTTGGCCCCAGGTCTGCGGTCAGGGCCTTGTCTGGGGTAGCTCTGTGTGTGTGTGTGTGTGTGTGAGAGAGAGAGAGAGAGAGAGCGCGCTGGCTTACTCCCTCCTCCAGTGCTAACTGGGCCACCAGACTTTGGCCTCATTCTTGTTGCTGGAATAACTGCCTGATCTCTGGCCAGGTCTTTGGGGAGGGCAAGGGAGGAGCTTAGGTGGTTTTAGGGTCCCAGGGGCTCTCTGAGGGTGGGAGCGGGGAGCACCAAGACAGGGGAGGGAGGAGTTGTTTGGGGTGAAGTCACTGCTCCTCTCTGAGCCTCAGATAGATTCAGCAAGGTTCCCTCAGGGCCTCGCCTGGGTGATTTGATGCCAGTCCCCCAAAGCGACCCCAGCTCCAATCCCAGCTCTCTTCCAGCCTGGAGGAGACACAGTGAGACACAGACGCTCTCTGCCTGTGGAGTCTGGGCTGGGCCAGAGGGAGGGGACGGGTCTGAAGTCCCAGGCCGGAGCGAGGGGCTCTGCCCGAGGTTCAGGGAGGGCTGCCTGGAGGAGGCCCGTGGAAGGTGAACCTTGAAGCAGGAGGGGCTTGGCAGGTAGAGGAGGTGAAGGGCACTCCCGCAGAGAGCGTGGCCCAGACGCACACTCAGTGGCAGGTTAGGGGAGCCGCATCGTAGGTGGAAACCACCCAGGCATGGGAGAAGTTAGAGCTGTGTGGATCTCAAGTGCTGGACTGAGGGCGACAGGGAACCAAGGAGGGTATGTGGGCAAGGGAGGGCAGTGATCAAATCGGACCAAAGGCCAGAAGCCCAGGGAGGAGGCTGAGCAGGGTCATGGGGTTGGGCAGAGCCCTGTGCTCTTTAGGGGGGATAACAGGTGGAACTTACCGTTGCCCCGTCTGGAGGGACAGGAGGTCTGTCCCAACCCCACAGCTGGGGAAGTTGAGGCAGAAGCTTCAGGACCTCCCCTGAGGTCAGGGGCCCTGAGCTGGGCCCCTGCCTGCCTGCCCTAGGCCTAGCTGTTTCCACCCGGCTGCCCAGGACCCTCCCACTGCCTGCCTGCTGGGCTTTGTTCTGGTTCTGCCTGAGCTCCCTCCACCCTACCAGGGCCTCTTCCTGGGGGCTCAGGCCAGGCAGCGGACAGAGGCCCTGGCTTAGAAGCTGGTGCTTTGGGATCTGGGTCCTTGGAGACCCCCAGGGCCTCAGCTCTCCTGAGCCTGCCATTGAAGCGCCCCAGCGTGAGCTTGGGTCCTGATGCCCTCCCCAAAGGCCCCCCAGAATCCCCCAGACACAGTGCATCCCACGTGGAGTGGGCATCGGGCCTCCCATTTCCAGCTGAGGCAACTGAGGTTCGGCGGAGAAGTTGCCGCCCCATGGTTGGGGCTGCGTGTCTTTAGCTGAGATGTGTTTGCTTTTCAACTCGATTGAACGTTTGTTTCACTCTGTGACTGTCGCTGGGTATCCTCTTGGTGCCCAGATGGGACGCTAGGGGTGTCTGCCCCACGTCTGGGCCTTGGAGAGCCCTGAGTCCGGGATAGAGAGACACAGAAGGAGCGCAGGGGCTGGGGGCCAAGGGTTCGAGGAAGTGCTGGGGAAATTTGAAAGACAAGGGCCTGAACCTTCCTGCTTGGGACTGACCCTGGATGGGGAGCTCATGGTCTTGCAAGGCAGGGCCACCTTCCCCTCCCTGGAACCGGCAGTTACCCTGAGGGCCACCCAGAAGAAGCTTCTCAGGCTCAGCTGGCAGTTGGAAGGTCTTCCCAGAGGAGGTGTGGGGTCTTCAAGGGAAGAGAGGAGTTTATTCGTTCGTTCGTTCGTTCACTCATTCATTTATTCATTGATGGTGGTCTTGTGCAGGGTGATAATACTGGGGCCCTACTGTGCCCATACCAGGATCGGCCCTGGCCTGGCCCCTAGTCTCTTAGTTAACTCACAAAGCCCGGCTCCCTGTCCGCGTACCTTTGCCGTTCTGACATTGCCTTTGGGACAAAGACCCCACCCCTTGGGCCAAGCAATGAGCAGGTACTATGAAACTGGGCTTTGGTATTTTTACATTTCCAACCTTTTGCTCTTGGGCACTCTCTGCCTGGAGTCGCCTCTCCGTTCTGGGGAACTAACTTCTGGGCAGCCTTCACAACCCCGTGCCAACACACCCTCCCCAGTGGGCCATTCTCCTTTGCCACAGACTCCATTCGTCACCACCTGCTCCCAGCTGCCCTTCTCCCCTTTGCAGGCTTAGCCCCTGTGCCCCTTTGGGGATACCTGTGCAGCCTGGGGTAGGGGGGCACTGGTATTTCTGGGGCGTAGCCCTCAACGGTGGCTTATGGGGTGGCTCAGGGAGCAGGATGTGGGTGTCACGGCGACCCTCCCGCATGCCTGTAGGTCTAACCGTGACTGCCAGATTGACCAGCATCACCGGAACCAGTGCCAGTACTGTCGCCTGAAGAAGTGCTTCCGGGTGGGCATGAGGAAGGAGGGTGAGTACCCGCTGGTGTGGGACAGGCAGAGGGTGAACCAGCAGCCCTCCCCTCTCTTCCCTCTCTTGGGGGCCTGGGAGCCATGGAGGGTGGGGTCTGGCGCCTGTTAACCTTGTTACCACCGATCCCAAGATCCCGTGGGCCTCAGTCTGGCCCCGGGGCTGGAGGAATCCGATTATCTGTGGTCACCTGGCGGCCGCGGCGGAACTGGGGACGCGAGGGACACCCTGATTCAGGCCCATGTTAGGACTGTTCTGCTCCCCAGCTCCTCTTCTCCAGGCCTCCTGGCCTCGGAGTCACATTCCTTGGTCCTGACACCTTGGTGGCTCCTTTGCCCCCTAGGTGGCCAACGCATTCCGAATAAGGATGTGTTGTTTGTTTTGTTTTGTTTTGTTTTGTTTTGATTGCTTTCCTCCATCCTCCACTCCTGGCTTTGTGCTTGCCCAAGGCAGGAACTCGCCGATTAAGGCAAAGGGCAGCTTACCCTTCCGCCTGGCCCCGGGCACTGGGAGCCAGAGGGAGGCTCAGCCCCTTGTTTCTGCCCTGGGGACTTGAGTGGACACGTGCCGGGCAGCTGGGTCCAGACCTGGACCAAGCACTCTTAGAATTCAGTTGGAATCCAGAGACTTCCACACGGAGCCTGGTGGGCTTGGGAGCTAAATCTGGCTCATTGGACCAGAATCCCATGCTGGGCTTCCTGTCTTGGCCCCGGACTCTCATGGGCCAGTTTGGCAGTTCTCCCCTGCATCTTGAATCTCTCCTGCTCTAAAGTTGGTTTCTTCTCTGCTGGCCTCTGTGCAAGAAGCTGGCAATGGCTGCTCAGTCTTTCCCTTAAAACTGATTACTCTCTTTGGTCCTGCTAAATTTGGAGACGGTTTGCACCACCCCCACAACCTGGATTTTGCCTCCACTTGTTCATTTGACCTAAACTGCTGATACACCTCAGATCTCCAAAGTCTCAGGAGTGGGAAGTAATCATAATCCCAGCTCATGCCCCAAGCACAGTCCTATCTCAGGGCCTTTGCACAGGCTGTGCCTTCTGCCTGGAGCACCCTAGATGCCTGCATGGCTTCCTCACTGCTTTTAAGATTTGCTTAAAGGACACCTCCTCAGAGAAGCCCTCCTGATTACTCTTCACCGGCCCCCTTTATTTTGCACCATCTGCCTTGCTCTGTAATTTATTTGCTGCTCTCCCACCAGAATACATATCTACTCTTTGAGGGCAGGGACTTCTGTCTGTCTTGTTTTCTGACATATTCCCAGGGCCTAGAACACAGAGGGTACTTAATAAACGTTTTTTGGCTTGAATTACTACCCGTTTAGCCCTTACTATATGCCTAGTGCTGTTCTAAGCAAGTTAGGTAGATTCTCATTAATTTAGTGATTGGTGTCATCGCCGGTATTACCACCTGCATCGCACAGATGGGGAAACTGAGCACAGAGAGCAGAGAAGTGAGGCTGTTCGCTAGGGTCAGAGCAGTAGAGTTGGGTTGAGACTCGAACCCATGCAGTGTGGGCTGAATGAAGAGGAAGGGCTGGGGAAGGGGTTCTCAGGAAGTAGGAACAGTAAGTGCAAAGGCTCTGAGGTAGGAACAAGGCTGGGTGATGGATGAATGCTGGAGGTAGGGTTTAGAACTGAGCGAGCAAAGAGGGAAGGAACAGGTCACTCCCTGGGGGCCAGGATGTTGAGCTGGGATTCACTCTCTGGCCTTATCCAGCTACACCCTTATGATAGTGGATCCTGAGACTTAGAAATCACGTGGAACCTCCAGCCTAAGCCCTCACTTCCCAGCTCTGCTCTACCAGCCCCTGGCTCCCACCCACATTCTATTTCCCACTCATTCCATGGCTGGTTGACCAGGAGTTCATGGAGAGGAGACAGGGCATGCCAGCTCATTAAAAGATCATTACCTAGTTTCTGTCTGGCCCTCAGCTCAGTCTGCCCCTCCGTCCCACCCGTCCTGGCACAGGTCAGGTGAGCATGCGGCCACCCTGCCTCCTCTTTGTGCCTCAGTTTCCTTCTTCCCATCTACCTGAATCTTGGGGACACTGACTGAAGCCAGCAGTGGATTCTCCCCTCTTAATGGGCAAGATAGTAATTTAATGTTTATTGAGCACCTACTATGTAGGGTAGGACTCCACTCCTGGGGTCACTGCAGACCAAGGAGACCTGCCCTAGGGAGCTATGACCTGGGGGTGGGGGTGGGGTTGGGAGCTAGAGAAAAGATCCCGTCTCCATAGGAGAGATCACTTGCTTAAGGATAGGCTGGCCAGGAGCCCTGAGTAGTGTGAAGGTGACCCCTCTCTGGCCCCATTGTCAGTTCCAGACTCCCATGATTGACAGATGGGGACATGATGGATGGATCAAGCCTCCATGGCTGCTGAGTGGAGCTCACACCGTCCAGAGGGAGGGGGCCAGGCATGAATTAGTCTTTATCTAATGGTCCCATCCCAACCCCCGCCCCATGCTCCTCTGCAAGAAGTGGGGGTGGGAGCGGTGGCTGGACCGGGGCTTAGGCTGAGGGCACAGGGCAGAGCAGGGTGGGGCCTGCAGGACCCAGGACCGGGGGTCCCTGGTCTCCCAATAAACTGTGCACCCATGGGGTGGGGTTGGAGGTCCAGGGAGAGCCTGGGTGTGGGGAGCCTTTGAGGGGAGGGGTTGAGTGACCCTCTGATGACTTTATCTTTCCCCCTCTTTTCCTCCCCGCCTCCCCCCCCCCCCCCCCCGGCGGGGCACGCAACCCCTCCCCTCAAAGGCTCCCCCCACCCATTCTCCCCCCGCCCCCCCCCCCCCCCCCCATGACTCTGGATACCCACTTTCCCTCTTGTTCCTTCCCTCCCTCTCCTCCCTCTTCCTGCCACCTCCCTCTTCCCTCTCTGGCCTCTCAATGTCCCTCAATCCCTTTCCCGTACCCTTTGTCGCCATTCCACCTCCCGGATCCCCCTCCCCCCTCCCCTCCCGGTTCCCTGCGGCGGCGGCGGCGGCGGCGGCGGCGGCGGCGGCGGCGTGGGGGCACCTATCTCTCCTCCCTCTGCTCCTGCCCCCTTCCCTTCCCTCCTTCCCATCTGCATTCAATCCCCGCAGCCGTGCAGCGCGGCCGCATCCCGCACTCCCTGCCCGGCGCCGTGGCCGCCTCCTCCGGCAGCCCCCCGGGCTCGGCGCTGGCGGCGGCGGCGGGCGGAGACCTTTTCCCCGGACAGCCGGTGTCGGAGCTGATCGCGCAGCTGCTGCGCGCCGAGCCCTACCCCGCGGCGGCCGGGCGCTTCGGCGCGGGCGCGGCGGGCGCGTTCGGCGCCGGGGGCGGCGCGGCGGGCGCCGTGCTGGGCATCGACAACGTGTGCGAGCTGGCGGCGCGGCTGCTCTTCAGCACCGTGGAGTGGGCGCGCCACGCGCCCTTCTTCCCCGAGCTGCCCGTGGCCGACCAGGTGGCGCTGCTGCGCCTCAGCTGGAGCGAGCTCTTCGTGCTGAACGCGGCGCAGGCTGCGCTGCCCCTGCACACGGCGCCGCTGCTGGCCGCCGCCGGTCTGCACGCCGCGCCCATGGCCGCCGAGCGCGCCGTGGCCTTCATGGACCAGGTGCGCGCCTTCCAGGAGCAGGTGGACAAGCTGGGCCGCCTGCAGGTCGACTCGGCCGAGTACGGCTGCCTCAAGGCCATCGCGCTCTTCACGCCCGGTGAGACGCGCTCCGATGCGCTCCGGCTCGAGCAGGCGGTCTCCGAGGCCGCGGGAGGGTGGGGGGCGACCCGGACCCTGACCCCGGCCCCCACAGCCCTCCACTCCCTGACCCTCGGGCTGCCGGACCTGGCGCCCTGCACATGCCTGAGCTTTGATGGGGGACAGTGGAGGAGGTGATTGATGCAGGCAGGGTGGCCCCCTGATGCCCCCACGCCCCTGATCCCAGGTCTCCCTAAGAACCCAGAGCTGGGCCTGGGCCCGTGACTCAAGTCCCCACAGCCTCTCTCCCTGATTCCCAGGCTCCCTGAGACTCCCACCTTCCACCCCCTCATCAAGGTGCTTTTCGTGCTGAGGGCAGAATGAGAGGTGGGGGGGATGCGGGAGGCAGGTCCCCGACATCTGGTTCTGGCCCGAAGTCCCTGATCTTTGTCCTCCCCAACTCCTGACCTTGTTCTTCCCTCTTACTGCGCAGCTGTGGAGGGCTGCCTGGCAGGGATACCCTGACAACTGGTTCTGGCCTCCCCTGAGCTTTCCACTCCTCGATTCCTGGGCCCCCAGACTTCCCGACCCAGGGCTCCCAAACTGCCCCCGAGGCGGCCTCCTGGCAGCCCGGTCGTCTGGGATTGCCTTGGGATTAGGCAGGGGCTGGTTTTGGAGTCCCTCCCGCTGTGGGCGGGGCTAGGGCGGGGCTGTTCCAATACCTTCCTAGTCATTAGTTAACTGGCTTAGTAAAGTCCTACCTTAGTCCAAAGACTGGTGGCATAGCTGGCTCTGCTCTCTGGAAGGTTCTGGATCCCACTAGGTGTCTTCATGGGGTCAGGAATGCAAGAACCAGACCCAGACCATTCTGAGAGGTGGCTTTCATTTGATAAATATGGCTTTGCCCCTCTTTCCCCCAGAATATTCCTTTTCTGCCCCATCCTTCACAGGGCTCCAATTTAGATGCTGTCACATTCACTGACACCCCAGGCCCCCCTGTCCGAATATTCTCTCTGGGCTTTGCCTTCTTTCCCAACTCCCCTCCCCAGCTTCTCTTCCCCTTGAGCCCGATTAGAACTTGTCACCCTGCCAAAGGCCTGTCTGAGCTTCTCTATCCCTTCTTGACACATCACTGCCCACCCTCCTGTGTTATTGTCCCCAGTTGAGGCCACCTCAGTCTCTTGAGGACTGACACTGCCTGAGATATCCTATTTGTGCCTCAGGCCTCCGTTTCCCACCTCCTGGGTGCCCCCCTCCCTCCACACCCCGAGCCCTGAGTGGTACCCCCCAGTCACCCCCTGGAGCCTTGCGTTTTCCTGCCACTTCTCACCCAACTGACCTTGCCCATGTCTCCCCAGATGCCTGCGGCCTCTCGGACCCAGCACACGTGGAAAGCCTGCAGGAGAAGGCGCAGGTGGCCCTCACCGAGTACGTGCGGGCCCAGTACCCGTCCCAGCCGCAGCGTTTTGGGCGTCTGCTGCTGCGGCTCCCCGCCCTGCGTGCTGTCCCCGCCTCCCTCATCTCCCAGTTGTTTTTCATGCGCCTGGTGGGCAAGACGCCCATCGAGACGCTGATCCGAGACATGCTGCTGTCAGGAAGTACCTTCAACTGGCCTTATGGCTCAGGCCAGTGACTTCACGGGGCCCGGTGCGCTGTGGCTGGGTCTGCAGACCTCAAGGGATACGGATGCTTCGGCCTCGGGCGGGGCCCCCCAGCGGAGGACCCTGGCTTCTCTTCTCAGACTCCTATTTTTTAAAGACTGTGAAATGTTTGTCTTCTCTGTTTTTTAAATGATCATGAAACCAAAAAGAGAGTGCTTGTCCAGGCGCCAGCCCCGGCCTCCTCAGAACTCCTGGCCAAAATAAGAAGGGGAGGGACTGAGGGCTCCCCTCCTGGGACAGCCTGTAGCTCAGCGCCCCAAGCACGAACTTTTGGGACGGTGGGGGTTGGCTTCCCTGGTGTGATGGACAAAGGCCTGGTGGCCGGACTAGCTGGGCGGCCGCAGCCGGGCAGGGGTAGTATCTATCAGGCAGACCCTCTGGACACGTAATCCACGTTGGACACTACATGATGAATGAATCAAGGCCAATAATAAAGCTATTTCCTAACTGCACGGCCTCCATCATCTATCTTCCCGAGGGGAGGGGAGAATGGGGGGCGGCCTACCATGGCCACCTGCTCCCAGCCTCCTGGAACACCCACAGCCTAACGACAGTCCTACTTGCTGTTTGTTTGTTTTTTTGTACGGTTTTGTGGGAAACAAGCCGGGGGCGGGGAGGGGACCCCCGTGGTCAGCTAGTGTGTCCGTAGGAGCTGAGTACTAAATACTGCAGATGACTCGGGTTCAGATTCAGGCCCTGGCCTATGAAGGTAAGCCTCATAGATTCACACAGGCCCTGGACCAAACACCTTACTGTTAACCTTTGGTCAGCCTTTAATCATGGTGTCTGAGCCCTGGTGTCCTCTGGAGAAACATTCGGGGTGGTTCTGCCACCTGATCTCAGCCTAGACAGTGCCCTCCACCCCCCCTAGCCACAGCAGTTGGTTCAGGGAGGGCACGGGGCCCAGAACCGGCCACTGAGACTTGATGGCGGGATTTGGAAGCTGTAACTGAAAGCAGAGCCAAAAGAGGAAGACCAACTTCCCAGGATGCCTTTGAAGCCCCTGGATCAAGCCATTCCTGAAACCTTTCGGCGCATCCGTTCCACGAGCCGAGATTTACTCTTTGGGGCCTGAGTCAGTCTGAGTTTGGTTTCTTCTCACATGTAACTAAAAAACTTTCAGAGATTGGCATTTGGAAGGTGGGACGGCTAAGGACAAACTGAAACGTAGACTTAGGTCGATGTGGGGAGAGGCAAGGCACCATGGACCTTGCCGTCCTGGTCTCAGAAGTTTGTGGCCCGGCCCTGGTGGCAAAGGTGCCTGTGGGATTGACTGGCGGGACTGTGGCTCGAGGGGTGGGTAGTTAGGGCCTAGATGGCGGAGGCAGGAGGGTGGCACTCTTGGCCCTGCTGAGGTCTTGTCGGGAAGACAAAGATGCCCCTGTGAAAACGGGGAAGAACTCTGGTCTTGCCCCACAGGCTGGGCCTGTGCTCAGCCCTTAAACCTCCTCCAAAATGCTCCCCATTAGCACCCAGTCTCCTTCACGTCCATATTGTTGGAGGCCTGGGAACTTGAATCCGTCTGCTGTGGAATAAAGGAGGGTCTCGTGGGTATGCTCTGCCCTCCGACGGGACTAAAGTAGGTACGGGATGGAGAGGATACTGGGCTCCCATCAGAGGGTGGGCTGTTTTGGCCCCGAGTCAGCATCTCCCATGATGTCCTGCAGGTAAGCGAATGTCACTCCCGTTGGGCTGGACAGCGATGCTCTGTTAGATTCACAGGACATCTGAGAACTGAGCAGGACCATTCTGTCCGTCCTGCTCTCCAGTCCCTGGGCCAGAGACCTGGATGTCTGTCTCGGCCTGACTGCAGAACTCCTACACCTCCTACAAAACCCCACCCATATGGCCCTTGAAGACGACGTCTTGAGGCTCTGGTTAAGACTGTCATCCAGTCTTTTGTTATTCCTCTTACCACACCGGGCCCAGGCCCATGGTCCCTGAGCGTAGAGACTCCATGACTACTGGTTCTGGGACTGAGGACTCTGCGACTGAGTGGCTGACCCTGCCTTCCCTGCCTGTAGTATGCCTCCCTGATGGTCCCCATCCCCTTTGCTCCCCTGGCACCCCAGCCCCCACCCACCCTACTCAGGGCCCGGCATGGGGTGGGCACCCTGCGACTCTCTCCCAGAGCCAGGCACAAGAGCTGTACTCACACAGTGCCTGGCATCAGTCACTGCCCGGCCTACAGTGCCCCAGTAGAAGCGGAGATTTTTTAAGGGCTCATGTATCCGGGGTGGCCTCAGGGACTCCAGCAGGGCTCCTGGGCTGAGTCCGCCCCCTTCAGGAGGTCCCCAGTACTGCACCACATGAATTTTGTATCACGCCCACGGAGCAAGACTAGGGAAGGTCCTCTGCCAGTCCTGCCTCTGTTACTGGACCTGCCGAGACTTGTGGCTCCTGGGGCTCCCCTAGACCAGGCCTGGCTGAGCAGGTGATGCCGGATGTCATCCCCTCAGCTTCCCACCAGAAGACCACATGCGGTTCTTGGAGGAGAGGGAGCTCTCCGGACAGACAAGGGTTCACAGCCTGCCTGGACAAGTCTCTTTTCCAGAGCCTTGAGTTTTTAACTCTGGAAAATGGAGTAACGATTGTTTTGGTGACAACTGAGTGAAATCAGGAATGTTAAACGGCTGTACACAGTAGGCATTTAATAAATGTTTATTACACTGGGATGGAAACGAGGAAAGACCTGCTTCCAGGGGATGGGCTGAGATCTGGGCTCAGGGCCTGGGGTCCCAGAGGAGGTTCTGGGAAGGCTTCCTGGAAGAGGGGGCCATCAGAGCTAGGTCTCAAGGGCTGAGGCATTTGCAAAAGCTACCCCAGGAAGGGGTAGCAGCAGGAGCCGAGGCCAGGAGGTAGGAAGAGAGGCAAGGGCAGGGCGGGCCCCCCCACCCCGATGTGTCCCTCTGCCTGTCTGCCGGGGCGCTCAGAAGTACACGGAACTCTTCTGGTCTCCTTGCTCATCAAATTTCTGGATCTGTATCTTGAGGTGCCTTAGTTTGCCCTTCAGGTAGTGGCAGCGAGCCTGCTTGTCCAGGAAGCTGGGGTCCTGGGCAGGGCAAGAGCCAGGAAAGTCCTTGTAGCAGTCTGGCCTACGGCCCTCAGCTGCTCAACCCTCTGCCTTTTCCTCTCTGAGCCTCAGTTTTCTTTCCTTGAAACTGGGCACACTGAGCCTCATGGGAACGTCATGGGTGCAAAGCCCAGGCTGTGGGATTCAGGAGGCATGACTCACCGTCTGTTTCTTCATAAATTCCCTCCAGACTCGGGCGGCAAGTTGGGCCTCCTTCTGCAAGTGGAAAGGGGAGGGGTGGGGTGGGGTGGCTCACGGAATGCTGAACCCAAGGAGGGATGGGGAAACTGAGGCTCAGATGGACAAAGTGACCCGTCTAGTGAGGACTTCAAGGGCTGACTTTGGCCCCCGTGCTGTGGTGCCCACCCAGCCTAGAGGAGAAAGAGGCCCAGGGACCTGGACCCAGGGGGTGTCCCAGAGTCCAGGGTCCATCACCGGGAAGGGCTGTGGGACGGGGGTTTCTCCCGCCGCTGACCTGGCTTCGGGGCCTCGGCAGTGAGTTCAGCAAGGTCTCCAGCTGTTGGAGTTTTGCCCGGGCACAGCCCACCTCTTGCTGGAGCTCCAAGAACTCTGTGTACTGGTCCTGGAAGACTGCAACATAGCGGCTCCGTTCCCTCTCACTCCTCACTTGTGGGTACTTACTGCGGGGTTCAAGTGGGTCAGAGTATGAGTGTGAAGAACCCGTCCCACTCCCCCAATCCGTTTAATTTGTTTTCCTTTGCCCATGTTGGGCTCCCTGCCCCCCAACACCCCTTTTCTTTTCTCTTCTTACTATCTGGTAAACTTTTACCACTTGTCAAAGCCCCAGCCTCAGTGCACCTTCCCTGTTCCCAGGCATCAGGAACAACGTGGGGGACACTCACAGCTCATAGTCGGGCACTGGGTGGGGCCTTGGCCTACGCCCCCCAGGGATGGCTTCAATAGGCTTCTTGGTGCCCAAGAGGGCCCGGGAGGGCAGCTCATCCTCAAACACAATCTTCTTGGGTCTGGCCCTGTGAGCTCCTGGTTGAGGCGCGCGCAGAGCGCGGGGAGGGCTGGTTTCCTGGACTGGAGGCACCAGTCGCTGCAGGTGCCGCAGGAATCATGGTTTGGAGTTAACCAGGGTATGGGGAAGCCGGAATCCCTCAAACGGCGGGGAAGGAATCTTTTGCCTAGGTTCGGCCTGGGAGCCCTCCTCCCGTCCAGACTCACCGGGGGCCCAGGGCCAGGCGGGCGGGTCTGCAGGTCCCCCCGATAGCCGCGGGTCTTGGGGCTCTCCCGGGTAGGCATCCGCCTCGGGGAGGCGCCGCTCGGGCGTCCCTGGGGCGGCGGGCGGGTCTTGCGAGGGACGCCGCGGCCCGCGCGTGGCGGGGGTGGTCGGCGAGCTGCCTGTGGACGCGACAGAAGGACGCGCCTGGAGGCGGGCAAGGTCGGACCACGCACCGGCAGGTGGACCGGGAGCGGCCAACTCTCCGCGGACCCGCGAGCTCTCCGGCTCCGTTGCTATTTGCATAGACGCGCTCGATTGGCTCTCAGAGCAGCCCGCCCCTGGCTGCGTAACCCGGAAAAGCACTACGCCCGTGACGTCACCGCGTACCCTGAGCCGGCCAGGCTCCAGTTAACCCCCGAGAAGCCGCAGCCTCGCCCACTACGGCGCGTGCAAGCCCTCGGACACCGCCCCCGCGAAGGCCCCCCCCCCCCCCCCCCCCGGGACCTCCGCCCCAGCGGCAGTCCGCAGGGACCGCTCCCGTCCGGGGTCACCTGTCCCAGCGTCCGGGTCTCCGAGCCTGGGTCCGCTCCCGGAGAGGCGCCTGAGTCCCGGTTGTGCATTAACTTCTAAGGCTGGACACAACCGGAGGGGTCGCTTCACAGGGCGGGGCGGGTCCTAGCGGGATTGGGCGGGGTTGGCGGGGTGGGGGCGGGGCCCGGCGATGAGGGAAGAGGATCCTCCTTTGAATCGCGGGTTCGAGTCCAACCGAGCCGGTGACTCACCTCCGAGTCTCAGTTTTTTGGCCTGAAACACCGGTGGTTTTGGCAAACCTGTACTTATCTACTTACTCAGAAATTATATTTTAAAACTATTTCTCTAATCACTAGATTATTATTCTCTGACCTGCTGTAAGAGAAATACTGGTTTTCCTACAACTTTTGTAACTCCAGTGCTATTATGGTTTCCCACAAGTATGTTTTCAGAGTGTTAAATCTTGACTCATCTGGTGAGAGAAAAAGCCCAGAAACGATTTGTCTGTTTTCTTGCAAATTTGTTGTTGTTGATTTTTGGGAGCTCTTTGTTTAGCAAGGATGGTGCTCAACCAAATAGTGTGTCTTCTCCTTTTACTATTATAAACGAGGTCTTTCAATACGTTTACTTTTTTTTTTTTCCCATGAGGGAAACAAAGTATTCGTAAGTCCTTTTCTGTTTTACTTAATTCACTTACTGAAACAGTTTTTTATTTGGGTTTTTCATGTAGACAGTCGTATCATCCGCAAATAACTCTGCCTTTTTTTCTCATTTCTTCTTTCTTGTCTAGTTGTATTGACCAGCACTTCCAGACAAATCTCTGGGGGAGTTGGGTGAACTGTGGGCCTCCCCCCATCTCCCCCTTCCTCACTTTGATGGCAGAATTGCCTGTATTTATTCATTAAATTCAATGCTGTCTTTGGCTTGAGATTTTTCAGTTAAATGAGGGGAATATCTATCTTTGCCTAATGTTTATTGAGAGATGTTGAGTAATGGACACCATACGGTCCAAAGTGCCATTGATTCACCCCACGATTTTGTTTCCTGATGTGTTAATGTGGCTATGTTGACCCATCTCTGCAACTTAGGTGTGAGCCTTCTTTAAGATCTGGTTTTTTCCCCCCAATTTTATTTATTTATTTATTTTTTACTTTTTTTTTCAACGTTTATTTTTGGGACAGAGAGAGACAGAGCATGAACGGGGGAGGGGCAGAGAGAGAGGGAGGGGCAGAGAGAGAGGGAGACACAGAATCGGAAACAGGCTCCAGGCTCTGAGCCATCAGCCCAGAGCCCGACGCGGGGCTCGAACTCACGGACCGCGAGATCGTGACCTGGTTGAAGTTGGACGCCCAACCGGCTGCGCCACCCAGGCGCCCCCCCCCCCCACATTTTATTTTTAAGTAATCTCTATGCCCAGTGTGGGACTCGAACTCACAAACCTGAGATCAAGAGTTGCGTGCTCTACTGAGCCAACCAGGTGCTCCTTAAGATCTATTTAAAAAAAAATTTTTTTTCTTAACATTTATTTATTTTTGAGAAGAGAGAGACAGAGCATGAGCGGGGGAGGAGAGAGGAAGAGGGAGACACAGAATCCGAAGCAGGCTCCAGGCTCCGAGCTGTCAGCACAGAGCCCGATGCGGGGCTCGAACTCACGGACCGCGAGATCATGACCCGAGCTGAAGTCGGACGCTCAACCCACTGAGCCGCCCTGGCGCCCCAATCATCTTCAGTTTCAAGGAAAGCCCAGCACTGACACTCCCTCCTCCAGGCCGACCTCCAGGCATAGCCCCATTTCTCCCCCACCCTCCCCTTGATCCCACAGGGCCGAAGGCACTGTTGGCCTTCGACTCCACCAGACCGGAGGCTCCTGGGGCTTCTTGGGACCTGGCCTTTTGCAGCGTGGGGTAGGTACCAGGGGGGAATCCGAGGGGGATGGTCCTCTGAGTCCCTTCCCACACTGACCTTTCCTCTCCGGCTGGTGCATCCTCTGTGGCTCTCAGGAACCCCCAAAGACCCTCCCGTATTGTTGCCTAGCCCAAAGGGCACCCCTGGACACGGGTGGAGGGCGGACGGATGCGGGGGGCCAGCACAGCTCTTTATTTGAGTTTGGGCATGATGCGGATGAAGAGCACCATGCTGACGAAGATGAAGCAGACGATAACAAGCATGGCCCAGAGCAGCCAGTTGACCGACTTCTGCGTGTGTTGCTCCAGCCGCTCCGACTCTGTCTTCAGCTTCTCCAGGTTCTGGTCAGCCATCTTGAGTGAGTGCGACAGGGTCTGGGGGGGCGGGCGGGGAGAGGGTCAGCGGGACTGCGGCCAAGCGTGGCCTCTCGCCACCACCCTGCGGCAAGTCCCCGCCTCTCGGCCCTGGCTGGTACTGCGCCCTCTGCTGGGAAGTCCACTTTTGCCTTCCGTCAGACTCCTTGATCCAGCAAAGCCCTGGCCCCCACGCCCCTCTGCTGGGAAGCCTTGTCTGGCGTCCCAGGGCAGAGGCTGGACAGGCCCCACAGTCCTCACACCTGGTTGTCCTTCTTAATGACGCTCTGCGCGGCCAGTGTGTTGGTCTTGAGGCTCCGGGCCAGGCCTAGCATCTCCTCTGCCAGCTTCTCCTGGAGGTTCTGATGTCGCTGCAGGACGAGGTCTAGTTCGGCTGCCGACTGTTTCTCATCCCCTGGCCTGGGCCCTGCCACCCCACTGCCCTCACACGTGGGCGGACAGGCGGGCGTGGGATAGGAAGAGACCAACATGTTCCCAAGGAACCCAGAGGTTATGGCTCCGGCCATGGCCCTCCTTGGGCCTCAGTTTTCCCCTTCTTTACTTTGGCTTTTAGGAAGAACATCCCCACAAGTGGCTTCTGATCGATGGTTTAGATGCTTGTGGTGGCCCTCATGGTTTGGTGCCTCAGTGGCCCAAGGTTCATCCAGCGCCCCATACCGCCCCCCCCCCCCCCCCCAGTGCTCCCCAAGGGCTGAAGACACTCACGTTCTCTTCCTCACATCCAGCTCGGGCTCTGTAAGTGAAAAAGGCCAAGCAGGAAGAAGGAGAGGATTGGTTTCCCGTTTTCCAACTTCCTGATCATCGCCTGTGCTGTGTCTGCTACTCATAATGTTGTTTCCTGTCTTGTCTGCTGCCCAGTGAGCTCCTGATCATGCTTCAAAGCTCTAGGTCAAATGCCCTCTCTTTTAAGAAGTTTTCCTCATCCTTATCTGGGCTCCCCCAGGCCCCAGGTCCCTCTGCTAGCCTAACCTGTGGGCTGGGTGTATCCGGCTTTATTTCCTCTGGGGCCCACCTCCTCTGTCCTGGCACCCCCATCAGGCTTAACTAGGTGATGCCCCTGGGGATGTATGTGCTCTCTGGGCTGTGAAGACCGTGGAGGAGGCAGGTGAAAGAGGCAGCACATGTCTTGTCCCAGACAGTTAAGCCTCAAGTCCTGTTTTATTCAGGTTGACTCACCTCCAGCAGAGTCCTATGGGAAAGAGAGAGAGGTATGAAGTCACCTACCTGGTAATGTCCCCAAACTGTCCTTTCTGCTTTCGGAAACTCCCCACTCTTAGGGCCCTGGGCAAGTCCCATGACCTCTGTGCCTCAGTTTCTTCATATTGAAGGGTTTACCTGACCCACGTAAAGTGTTCAAAAGGACACCTGTCATCCTATTTTACAGGTGAAAAAACTCGTCCACTTGTGGCAAGATGAGATAAACTCAGTCTGTCTGTGGCAAACTTGTCTATCTGTTGCTCTGGGCCAACTCGGGGGCTTAACGAGATAGGTGCCATTTTCGCCTTGTACCAAACTCCTAGATATCTAGCAAAGTCCTGTCTAGGCCCTTCTGTTGGGAAGCCTACTGTGGGCCCAGGGTGCAGGTTGTTGGGCCCCTTAGGGTCCCTGCACCTGCCAGGGTGGGGTTGTTCTGGCTACGCACAAGCACTAATCTCCTGTCCCTGACCAAAGGGTTCCCAGGGATCAGGGAGAAAGCCCTACCGTGCCTAGCAGCTCACTCCGCATTTCGCTGGTGTACCGTGCCCGGGACTGCAGATGCACTGTCTTCGTGGCGGGTACCCGCTCCCTGGCTGTGGTTGGTACACGGCCAGGGGCCAGGAACTGGTTGGCTAGTGCTTTCTCTGAGGAGGAGGTCTGCAGAAGAGGGAAAAGGGGTCACCGGACGGGCAGGTCCTGGGCAGGTGAGCATGATGAGGACCCCTGCTCACCAGCTTCTCCGCCTGCAGCATCCCCTTCAGGAAATCGACCTTGCGGGAATATTCATTGATCACCTCGGAGGCCGGTTTGCTGGAAGGTGAGAAGAGGAAAAAGAAAACCTGCCCAGTGCCTCCAGTTCTGGGAAGGGTGTCAGCAGGGGCTGGAGCCCAGGGATTCCCCAACAGGGGCTGGCCTTCAGGCCTCCACTCCCATCCCTGATTTGAAGCCCCTGTAGCCGCCGGCACTCACCTTGCCTGGGTTTTCAGGGCCTGCAGCATGTCCTCGAGAGCTCCCACGTACTGGGGAGGGAGAGTGGGGTGTAAGCCTGGTTCCCCCCCCCCCCCCCATCCTCTCACTAATAACGCTCAAAGGTGGGGTGGTCAGAGCCATCAAGGGGCGGGACCAGGACGGGGGCAGGACTGAAAAGGGAGGAGCCACGTCCCAGGGGGGCGGGGCCAGCTGAGCTTCAGGGAAGGGGGCGGGAGCTGCAGGTGGACGTGGCGGAGCCGACCGGAAGGGGCGTGGCCAGAGCGGCCGTTGGGACTGGGGAGTCGGGCCCGGTGGCCGTCAGCCCCGTAGGCCGCCTTCTGGAAGTCGAGTTGTACTCGGAAGTACAGGTTTCCCTCACCTTTTCCAGACGCCACTCGTCCGGGTCCCGCTTCTCCGCTGCCATCGTTTCGCAGCGGCAGAGCAGCCGCACCAGGTTCAGCTCCAGCCTCGACGCTGCCATCCCCTCTCGGCGGTACCCGGTCCCTTCCGCCGGCGCCATCTTGGGAAAGGTCGGAAGCGCCCTCGTTTTGACCTCTTCCGGTCGCGTCCGCCGCTCGCTCGCTGTTCCATCTTTGTTTGGGGCGGAAGTAACGTCTTATTTCAAGAAGGGGCGCTGTGCTGTCCATGTTTATTCAGGACTGAATCGCTTTTTTTTTTTTTTTTTTTCCCCCCTCGCAGGCGTCTTAGCTCTTCCGGGAGGGTTGAAAGGACCGGATCCTTCGAGGTCAGGTTCATGTGCAATACGTCCTCTGCTTATTCTTTTCTTTCTGATCGGAATTCCTTCCCCCACACCCACTCCTGTCTGGGTTCTTCTCATACTGAGCTCTTCCGTATCCAGGCAGCCTTCCCGGTTCTTCCTGGGGTACGGCCCTGGGACTAAGGAATCCGCGGCTTAGGGGCCCATCCAGTTTGTGATTATGTTCTTCCGGGTCTGACGCTGACTCCACACCCCCCCCACCCCCGCCCCCGCCGTGGCCTTGAGCGAGGTTTCTTAATTTTTCTGGGCTCGGTTCCTCCTTTGGGTGGAACTTTGGGTGGTGTGACAAAGCCTGCCTCCAGGGGAACATTAGCTAGCCCTGGGGTGAGAGGTGGGGCGGGGTCGCCCCTAACCCACCAGGCCTCATGGAGAGAACCCCACCTGGGTCCCCAGCCCTCCAGCTGAGGCCCATTCTGTGAGCTCCTCCCACCCCAGGCTCGCAGACCGGGTGAGGAGGGGGGACTTTAGAGGGACTAGAGCCTGGCATGCAGCCCTCATCCATCTTCCCACTCCTCACGTCACTTGTGTCCTGGTCACACCTGTGGGCCTGGTGTTCTTGAGAAATACTATGAAGGAGAGGAAACCCAGGGGAGATGAAGGAATCCAGGGGGCAGATGAGGCAGGTTCTGAATCCCAGCCCTGTCCCATCCCAAATACGTGGCCTTGGACAAGCCTCTCAACTCTCTGTCATGTGCAGTCTGGACTAGGGCTCTTCACTGTCCCCCACCCCACCCCCATGGGCCCCACCTGCCAGCAGGTTCCCACAACTGCCCATCTGATTTGCAGCCTGGGAGCTGGTCTGAGAGGGGATGGTGGGGGTGTGTGGTTTCTAGCTCTGTTGGGCTCACCAGGAACCGATCCCTTCATAGGGCAGATGGCCCCTACAGCTGACATTTAAGCCCTACCTGGGGAGAGGCTGGGTGCTGAAACAGGGCACCAGGAGGCAGCTCCCAGGACAACAGGCTCTGCCAGCCCCTCACCCCCATTTCCAGATCAATTAACAAGCCCTTCCAGCAAGCCCACCACTCTAGCGCCCGGAGTGCGTGTGAAATTCCAGCAGCAGCATTTGCGGGACAATCGAGGCAGGTCCTCCCAGGCCGGGGGGCACATCCCCCTGCCCTGCACCCCTTTTGGCTGAGGTCACAGGGGGGACCCCTCCCCCACCCCACCTGTCAACCCCTGCTCCTCCGACTCTGAACCAGTCCGAGCAGGAATTGCACGCAAACACTTTTCAGGCACTTTTTATTTCACACGGCTCGTGGGGCACCTGGGGCACCTCTCGTACCAGACCTGTGGCCGTGTGTCTGGGGAGCGACCCAGGCCTGAGAGAGAGGAAGCCCCACTCCGGAGATCCCCCAGGCTGTCACTGTTGACCAGTAGGAATGTACAACCCCAGGCCTTGCCCTCCCTGCCGGTGAGTGGTCCTGAGTCGCGGCTCCTGTTCGCCACACGGAACGGGCGGCGTGCCAAGGATGGCCTCCTCCAGCCTCCTGAGTCCAGGGCGTGGTGGACAGAAGAGTGACGGCCACATTCAAGTCTCCCTGGGATGTGAGGTCTGTGGTGCTGCGGGCGGAGGCTGCCTACCACCCTGTGTCCTGACTCCAACCACCAGCCTTGATCCCCAGAGAGGCTCCAACGCTCCCTCAAGTGCATGCCAGCCAGGTGGCCGGTTGCCAGCTGGGCCAGAGGAAGAGTCTGAGACGGACTTGGGGCAGTCAGGTGCCCCAAGGGTCCAAAGCCCCTGCGCACGGTCCTGGCCCTCAGACCACGGGCCCTGAGCCGTCCTCAGTGCGAGTCTGGGCCTCCTCCGTGTGGCGGCTGTTGCAGGCTTTGCTCCAAAGACTCATGTCCAGGTTACAAGGGCGATGCAGGGCGTTAATATAAAAGTTTGTACATACACGTATAAAAAACAATTTGGTCTCTTGTTAAGGCTGTTACAGTTTGAAGTTATGTAAACCACGCACGAAGAAACAGTTACCATAAAAACAAAAAGGGAGGTGGGAGATGCCAGGCTGCCCACCGTGATTTGGTGCTCTGGGTGGGCGTGTCTGTGTGACGTGGGGGCCCAGCAAGGGCGACCGGGCCTCGGCTGGCCTCTCCCCGCCTGGACTCCGCACTCGGAGCTGACGCCCACCTCACACTGCTTTCGGAGCTTTTCATTCGGAATCCTCGGCCAAATGCTGGCTCTGCAGCTCCCGCCCAGCTCCGGCATTGGGTCGTCCTCAGACACGCGGCCTCTGGCACTGTGTGGGCCCTCAGCCGTTGGCCTGGCCCGGGGTGGGGGGCAGGCAGTAGGTCGGGGGGTCCGAGTACCTCCGCTTGGCCCCGGGAGGCTGGGCGTCCTCGTCCGGGGGCTCCCGAGTGCCCCGCGCGGGCAGGTGCGTGCCGGGTGTGATATACACAGAGTGCACCTGGTCCGGGCGGCGGGCGGGCGGCTCTCGGCGCCTCACTAGGGCAGCACCCTCCTGGGCACCCGGTGCCCGGCCAGGGAGGTGGGAGGGTAGGCCGGGTGGGAGCTTGATGTTGGCTGTGGGCATGATGGGGGTCCGCCGGGGGGTCTTCACTCTGACCGTCACGAAGGACGACGGCCTTCGTCGTGGAGGGGCGGCTGCCACGGGGAGGGGGCTCAGGGCGGGCGCGCCGGGGCTGGGGAGAGCAGGCGCGGGGGGCCCTTTTGAGAGACAGACGGCAGGGTTACTGCAGCTTCAGGGCCAGTAGATGGACCCTTGCCCCAGGGCCTGCCGGTGGTGGACACGGGAAGGAGAAAAGCAGACGCCGCCTTAATACTGACCTTCTGAGGCCCCCCGCCCGGCCCGCTCTTCCAACAGGCTCTCGGTGCTGGCCGACGTTTCCGAGTCCAGGTTTTCCTCGTCGGAGCCCCGAGGGTCCAGCTCCGGCAGCCGGTAGGTGATGTCCTCCCTGGGGATGAGGGGGTCACGGTGTCTAAGGCTGTTCCCAAGGTGAAAGACCACCCCTCCAGAGTGCCAGCCGCCGGGTAGGGGGCAGAACAGGCCTTCCTGGTCCTGGATGGGAGTCCCTGCTCCCAGCACCCCCAATACCCGTCCCCAAATCACACCTGGCCCGGAGAAACTCATGGGAGGGATGTGTCAGGCTGCTGAGGGAAGGCCCTGTACTGAGCTAGTGACCTGCTTCTGCCTCAGGGCCTTTGCAAGTGTTGTTCCCTCTGCCTGGAGTGCCCTGCCTTGTTCCTAAGACTAGGGTGGCCAGGTGGCCCGGGTCACACCTGTTCTCCTGGCATGTTAATGGTGCCCTATTCACACGTCTTGGCGGGACGACAGATTGGTCACTCCAGTTAAGACCAACTTCCAGGCAAAGTTTGGGCATTACCCCTCTGCTGCCCCTTCTTTCTTCGTGGGCCACCACGGTTCCCGGTGGCCAAGTGTGGGGTTTAAACAGAGCCCTAGGCTGCGTGTCAGGACAGCAGCACCCACAAGGTGGGTACTGGATGGCGGGAATGAGCCTAGCCCGTCAGCCTCCTAACTGCCAGGTCCGCTATGGCAGAGGGGCCTGGGGGTGGGGGCCGGACGGCAGAGCCGAGGGCAGGAAGGGGGCAGAGACACTTGCTTCTCCTCCTTGATGGACTGGATCCGCTCAATGAGGATCTCCTTCTCGCGGTCCTCGTCACCGCTGGGCACTTCCTCTTCTGGCAGCACCCCGAGATCCTCCAGGCCGCCCGCACTGCTTCCCCGGGTCTTGGGGCTCTTGTTCTGCAACAGACAAACGGCAGGTCTGGCTGGCCCCTCTGGACGGTGGGCTCAGTGCTCACGGGAGTGAGAGGGTGGTGTGAACGGCTCTGGGAGAGATTAGTTCTGATGTGGAAAGGTGGGCTTAGTGAGGCTGCTCCGGGGATCAGGTGGGGACCGAGTGGCCGGTGCTAGGCTGATTAGTCATCCTCAGCGCAGGTGGGCAGCAGGCGACGGGCCTCCCCCAGCATGCACTTCCAGAAGGTTAGGACACGCTCAGTCTATCCTAGGAGACCACGGGCACGAGGTGAACCCAGCATGCACCACGCCCGGAGACATGCAGGGTGGGCCCGCGGAACATGTACATACCAGGACCCCCTCATAGGGAGACGAAAACCCCAGTTTGAGAGGCCATGGCTGGGAAAGAGATGAACAGAGGGTGACCACACAGGGCCACGATCACCACACGGTGTAAGTCACGGACACCGGAGCCACATCTGGCTGCGGGAACAAGGATGGGGTCCTCCCCCGGGAGCCCCAGACCTGCCTCCCCCTCAGCCCCCACCCCCACTGTAGGGCCACTTCTGCTGTGGGAAGTCTTCCCCATAGGTGGGGCTGGTGGATGACCTGAACCATCACCAAGCGGGTGCCAGGTCCCCTGCTGCCCTTCGAGGGGCACTCGGCATGAGGCTGGGGGAGGGAGGCGGTCGTTTAGCCGATGTGGGGGACCTGGCTCCCAACCTTGCTCCCATGAGGCCCCTGGCCAGGCAGCTTGTGGCCGAGGGTGGGCAGGGAGCGCAAGGAGTGATGGCGTGAGGCCCCGCCCCACGCCCCAGCCCCGCCCACCGGCCCCGCCCACCCCTCCACTCACAGTGTTCTGTCGCAGGAGGGAGAGTCTGCGGAAGGCGATGCTCTCCGCGGCTTCCAGCTGGCTGATCTCCTCCATCTTCACCTTGTACTTCCTCATCTGTTCCTTGATCAGCATCTCCACGCACCTGCGGAGAAGGTGACTCAGTCACTGCCCCCAGGACGGCCAGCGTCAGGGCCTGGCGTCTAGAGAGGCACTGGCCGGAGACTGGGGCACGGCGGCCAGGCAGAGATCCAGAGACCAGGCAGGGCCACAGACACAGCCGTGGGCTGTGTCATCTCGGTGCCAGCTCACCGTGTGACCTCGTGCGGCTCACTCCACCTCTCTGAGCCTGAGCCTCGGACTCAACCAGCCTGGTTTGAAGGAGGAGGTACAGTACGCGGATCAGAGTGAACCGATCCCTCACAGTCACCCTGCAGGGTGGGGGTTCTCCCACCTCCCGTGGAAGCATGAGGAACGGGGAGGCTGAGCGATTTGTCACAGGGGCCGCGGGCAAGCAACCCCAAGGGCTCCAGAAGGTGCACTGTGAGTGGTTAAGTGTGTGGGGAGCTCAGCCTGCGGTGGTCGGTGGGGGGAGGGCGGGCAGCTCAGCCCGAAGAAAGAATCACAGCTCAGGTCTCCCGACATCTTGACCACATGAGGAAAAAAAGGAGCAAAGAGTGTGGCGGAAGAGGCCGGAAGGAACTCTGTCGACACCACGCAGCTACTGGGGTAGCGTCAGGGCCACCCAAGAAACCGCCTAGGGTGACACGTTCTTATTTTTACAATTCGAAGCCTGAACAATGTCCTCTCGGTCGCTGATGTCTAACGACTTTCTTCGGAATTCTTTTGAAGAACTTTGAAAACTTTTGAAGATCGCGCAGTGGGGAGAAGGGGAAGAACCCCCCAGGCCACTGCTGCTTTTCCTGACGGCTTTCGTTGCTAACCAGAGGCCGAGAACACGGGGCTTTGCCGTCTTTCTCCTCCTTTTTGTGTTCTCCAGCCTCAAAAGCATTCGGAAGTGATGCCCTAGCTGCCGGAGGAGACGGCGCGGGGGCCCTGGCGCCTGGCACTCACGTGGTGACCTTGAGGACATCCTTCATGCTGGTCAGTGGGTCTGAGTTGTCAGGGCAGCGCAGGAGGCAGGGCGCGAAGATGATAGCGAGAGCACTGGGCGACATGCGGTTCACGTCCTCGAGCAGGGCCACCCTGCGTGGTGAGCGGCAGTTAGGGGTGGCCAGGGAGCCCCGAGACTGGAGGCCAGGACCCTGGGGCCGCTGCCAGGAAAAGTGCCTCCAGACCCTGGAGGTGGAGGCTAGCACCTCGCTTCCATGGGGCAGAGAGCCACCACAGGAGAGTGTGGGGGGCCCCTCCCCGCCCCCCGCCCCCAACCCGGGCCCGGGGCCTGGGGTGCAACCACCAGAGAACGCTGGCCCAGGGAACACTGTGGCGGGGCTCCTGACGGGGACCCCCACCCCACGAGAGCAGGTGGCACTTGCTTGACGAGGTGGAAGATGAGCCGCTCCAGTGAGTTGTGGTTGGCCTCAGGCAGGTGCTCCAGGACGGTGTAGATGGCGGCCAGCTGCTCCTGCTTTCCCGGCAGCTCTGGAAGGGCCCAGGGCGTCAGCTCCCCATGGCGCTGGCCCCCACATGTTCCCGGGGCTCAGGGGAGCCCCCCCCCCGCCACATGGGGCCAGATGCAGGGCCACAGAGGGGTCCTGGCCCTGTCCTAGGCTGGGGACCCGCACCGGGCCGGCTGCTTTGAGCCTTGGCTTCTCAGCTGTGCCTCCCCGATTAGCCACAGTGAGCGCGTGTGGTTCCAACCCTGGCCGTGGCCACCTGCCCTGCCCTCGCTGCTGCCGTGGGACTCACCTACGGCTCGGAGGAAGTCGCCGTACTGGGCAAAAGTCATGAGGGGCTCAGGCAGCTCCCGAAGCCACTGCTTGAGCACGCCGGTGATGGCATGGATGGGGAAGTTCTCCAGCTTGACGGCCGCGGGGTCTGCGGGGAGGCGGGGGGCGGGGCTGGTGAGCGCAGGCAGGGGGGCTGTGCCCCAGCCCCCTCGTGCCCACTCCCCCTGGACACCCACCTGTCTGCAGTGCCTGTCGGAGCTCCCGCGTGCGGTTGGCAGCGCCCGACTTGCGGTAGAGGCCCTCGGTGTACAGGCCGTGCATCTCCACATGTTCCAGAAGCTTCTCCAGCACAACAGGCACTGAGGCCTTGTCACTGGTCAGGCTGTCCACACACACGCCGAAGTGGCCCGGCTCGGCGCCTGGCTCGCTCTGCAGTACCAGAGGTGGGGGGGGGGGGGTGGTCAGGTCTCCTGTGTGGGCTCTACCCTCCCTGCCCCTCATGCCTCCCACAGGCTGCTGGGGGCGCCCGGCTGGGGAGGTGAGCTTGCTGGCCGCTGGGCAGGGGCTCCCCCTGCGGAGCGGCCCCAGCTGCCTCAGGGTGGTTGGTCCTGCTTCCGCTGCAGCTCCAGTGCTTGGGACCCTGCCTCCCTCACGCAGAGTTGGGGATGCCCTCCTGGGTCTCGGGTGGGGCAGGGCTGGGGGTCTGAGACGCACGTATAAGCCCAGTCCTGTCTCAGGGGACCCCGAGGGGCTCTGACAGAACAGGGGCTGCAAACCAGCCCCTCGTCTGACACCCTACACTGGCCTGGCACCAAGCATACCCTCTCCTCCACATCGCTCGGGAGGGCCTCCCCTAGGTGTTCCGGAAAGTTCCCGGCCCGCTCACCTTTCTCCTGCATGCGTAGGCGCAGTAGGTCTGAATCTTGGGCACACACTTCTTGTGGCAGGTCATCTTGCACACTAGGAGGTAAGGGGGGGGGGTGGTCACAGATGATGCATCGAGGACCCCGGTTTCCCGAGGCCGCCTGCCCTGTCGGCCAGGGACCAGCTGACCAGCTTCTAAATTAGAGTCCTACGAATCCCTGCCCTGATGCCCAGGCGAGGAAGCCACGTGGGCAGATGTTCACAGCTGGTGACTGTCTGTGGCCTCAGAGTCTGGCTGGCGGGACAGGAGCAAGGTCTCGGGACGGGGGAGGTGGGGGGCAGGGGCATACTTGAGAGAGGAAATTGCCTGAGGCCAAAAAGGAGAGGGCAGCCAGTGTCCTTGTCTCAGGACGGTGACAACTGCCTGGGTATTTTTTTTTTTTTTTAACATTTTTATTTATTTTTGAGAGAGTGTGAGCGGGGGAGGGGCAGAGAGAAAGCGAGACACAGAATCGGAAGCACTGCCTGGGTATCTGTGATGGACATGAGGGGACAGATCGCTCTTTACACAGGGACTGAGGAGACAGGAGACCCCGGGCAGAAGAGAGAGAGGCCCAGGGAGAGAAGGCCGATCACTGCAGGAAAATATAACAGCCAGAGACCGACTGACCCGGCCCCGGCCTCCTGCCAGCTGGGTCATCCTGGGCTGTATGTTTCTCGGGGTTCCTGTGGGACTGACTGACCTCGCCTGGCACATGAGGGAGGGACTCGGGGGGTCGAGAGAGGCGCTGGAGTTCAGGCAGCAGGGGCAGTGTGTTGACAGGCTTGGAGGAAGGACGTGGGGTAACCTGCTGAGGTGGAGGGCAGGCTGCAGAGGTGGCTGGGGGCCTCAGGGCTGGCTGAGAATCGGGATCTGCCCCAGGGTGACAGCGGGAGGTCTGAGTGTGTGAGGTGTGGCGAGGGCAGTGTTCCAGAAAGATCCACCCTGTGGCTCGAGTGAAGGCCCTGGTGCACGGTGAGGGGTTGGGGACATGGTGGGGGATCAGGGGGCCTGGTAGGAGGGTCCCAGGGCAAGGTGAGGGTCAGGGGGTGCGGTAGCTGAGCCAAAGATGTTGTGGAGGGCTCTTGGGCATGGGGAAGGGTCAGGGGCTGCAGTGGGAGGGTCCGGAGGTGTGGTGGAGGGTCAGGGGGAGTGGTGACAGCGTTAGGGGACGCGGGGGGGTTGGGGCACTCACCGCTGCAGAGCAGGGCCTTGTCCATGAGCCAGATGTAGGAGAGACACTGCTCACACGACTGAGGGATGCTCACCTGGTAGCTGGCGAATACGTGCCCATTGTGTTGCTGGACCTGGGGGCGGTGGAGGAGGGCGCTGAGCGGCGAGGGCAGACCCTCCACGGTCTCACCACGGGGCCGCCCAGCGTGCACGCGGCCCGTGGCATATCGGGGCCGAGGTTCCCATTCATGGCCGGGTTCCCTAGGGCTGGGCGGGACAACACGCTCACACACACGCTCTCTCGCACGCGTGCAAATACTCACAGCGCGGTCCTGCTTCCGCTTCTTCTTCTGGGCTTTGCTCTGCTGTGAGGGGGCACAGAGGCGAAGTCTGTGTGGGCCCCGGGAGCGCCCCCGCCTGCCCCCGTCCCCGAAGCCGCGCCACCAACCTTGGGCGGCTCGAAGTCATTCTTGGTGTGTCCGCGGGTGAACTCGTCGAGCAGCGACTGGAAAAGGTTGAGGACCAAGTTGGTGTCCTTCTCCCCGCGCTCGGCCGCCAGGTTGTTCACGACAATCTGGTAGTTCTCCATCAGGTCCTTGTAGCCGACGTGGATCTTCCCATTCTGCAGGGATGCAGGCGTGACCGGGGGGGAAAGACAGAAGGGGGAGGTGCCCGGGAGAGGCCATGGGGATCCCCACAGGGGCCCTCGCCAGGGCTGGGGGCTGCACGTACGGGGACAGAGTACATGGTTTTGAGGTTGCTCCTGAACTTCTCGGTGGCTTCGATGAATAAACTCTCAGTGGGGGTCTTCTGGGACCGCAGGTCGTTTATCTGCAGGAAGAAAGAGATGCGCTGACCCTGAGTGACCTCAGGTTTTGCAGCTGATTGGTGGCTGTTCCGCTCTGTCCCAAGTCCTTCCCTGGCTCCTCTGGGAAAAAATCTAGGCCCTCTGGCTAATCCCGGTCTTTCCAGTCCCCTTAGGTCGGGTTTACACCACCCAACATTTGGGGCTGGATCACACTGGGGGCTGTTGACCAGCACCCCTGGCCCCCACGCCCCAGATGCCAGTAGCACTCCCCAGTCAGGACAGTCAAAAATGTCTGCAGATGTCCCAGAGTGTCCCCTGGGGCAGGACCATCTCTGGTTGAAAACCACTGGTCTAGCTGGGGCCCTTCCTGCCAGCCCTCACAGGCACTTAATACCGAGCCACGCCCCGGATCCATGCCGTGGTTACTAATTCAGCTCCACTGTATACACTAAGCACTCAATCAGCATCTGCCCTGAGACCCAGCGTGTTTCGTAAAAGTGTATTTTTTTTTTTCCTTTTAAATTTCTAATGTTTATTTTTGGGAGAGAGACAGGGCATAAGCGGGGGAGGGTTGGAGAGAGAGGGAGACACAGAATCCAAAGCGGGCTCCGGGCTCTGAGCGGTCAGCACAGAGCCTGATGCGGGGCTCGAACTTACAAACTGTGAGATCATGACCTGAGCTGAAGTTGGATGCCCAACTGACTGAGCCACCCAGGTGCCCCGGTTCTACATTTCCTGTGCAGTCCCTGTATTAAGACACGCTGACCTTTTTTTTTTTTTTTTTTTTTTTTTTAAAGTAAGCTCCATGCCCAGCGTGGGGCTTGAACCCACGACCCTGAGATCAAGAGTCACATGCTCTACCACCTGAGCCAGCACCTCAAGACCCACTGAGTTTTTACACGAGATGTAAACATCTGTGGTGAGCAACAGGAACACCGGCTGCAGGTGTCCTCACGTGAGCCCAGGGAGGGGTTCTCATCTGGTTTCCGGAACTTTCTGTGCCGGCACTGTGCACCTGGATTTTCTGTTCCCGGCGCACGAAGGGCTGTGGTGTGGCGGCTCAGAAAACGGCCGGGTGGTGAAAACCCTTCTGGGGAGGCCCAGCTCTGACACTGTGTGTGTCCCCCCAACCCTGTACGTGCCCCTGGGTGACCCACCTTGTTGAGCAGGAACTCATCCAGGTACTTGAGCTCGTTGGCGTTGGTGATCTGGCGGAACACCGACTCCCGCCACTTCTCTGACACCGTGATTCTGCCGATCTTGAGGTTTCGGTTCTTCTTCCCTTTGCCTCCTGGCTCCTTGGCGTGCTTCTCCCCGGCTGCGTGGCGGTGCTGGTGGCTGGAGGAGGCTGGAGGGAGAAGGAGCAGCTGGTGAGGTGGGTGCTGGGGGAGGCAGGGTCACACACACAGAGAACCAGGACCCTGCCCTGCTGCGAACCGGGGTCTGCAGCCAGAAAGTGCCCTGGTGGGGCTGGGACCAGCCCTCAAGCCCTGTGCCCAAGGCCCCACCTGGAGGCAGCACACGTCCCCAGGGACCCTGGCGGCTCCACCATCCATCCCTGAGGCTGCCGGCAACCAACCTTCTAGATTCTTCTTGGTGGCAGCAGCTTCCAGCACCGTGTGCCCTGGCACTGTGTTCTCAGTTTCCTCCACACCCTCCAGGCTGGCTTTTTTATCCTTGTTCTTGTGCAAGAAAAGTCTTTTAAAAGTGGATCTGTAGGGGAAAGTAAGGGGTTTCATTTAAGCCTCTGGAAATGACCACGGAAGCAAGGCTGAAGGAAAGGTCCTCTTACTTATAAAGAGACAAAATAACGCTTTTCTTGGTTGTCAACGCAATGAGGTCCTACTAAAAATGAGATTGGTTTGTGTGAACTGACAAGGGGGGTCAGGTGAAAAAGCAAGATGCAGGGAAGCCACCACAGCATGACCCCATTCTCATTAAGAAAAAAAAAAAAAAAAAAAAAAAAAAAATAGAACTTACCCTCTGCCCCCTTAATGTGTTTTTACGGGCCCAAGTTTCAGGGGGAAAAAAAATCAAATACATGCCAAATCATACACTGAATGGTGTGCCCCCCAAAAGATGTGTCCATGTGCTAAATAACGCTCAGGACCTGGGGGTGTGACTTTATTTGGGAAAAGGGTCTTTGCAGGGGCGCCGGTGGCTCGGTCGGTTAAGTGTCTCACTCTTGGTTTTGGCTCAGGTCATGGCCTCGTGGTTTCTTTCTTTCTTTTTTTTATTTTTATGTTTATTCATTTTTGAAGGACAGAGAGAGACAGAGCCCAAGCAGGGGAGGGGCAGAGAGAAGGGGAGACACAGAATCCGAAGCAGACTCCAGGCTCTGAACCGTCAGCACAGAGCCCGACTCGGGGCTCGAGCTCACGAACCGTGAGACCGTGACCTGAGCCGGAGTCGGCTGCTCGACCTACTGAGCCACCCAGGCGCCCCAATGACCTTGTGGTTTCTTGAATGTGAGCCCCGCGTCAGGCTCCACGCTGGCAGCACGGGGCCCGCTTGGGATTCTCTCCCCGCCCCCCACCTTGTACTGTCTCTGTAGATCTCAAAAAAAAGTCTCTGCAGATGTGACTAAGTTCTATGTGCCACGATCTGAATGTGTTTGTGACCCCAAATTCGTATGCTGAAGTCTAATCCCCAGTGTGACGGTATTAGGGGGCTGATTAGATCACGGGGGTAGAGTCCCTATAAATGGGACTAACGCCCTTACAAAAAGGGCCCCAGGGAGTTCCCTTGCCCTTCCTGCCACATGAGGCCCCCTGAGAAGATGCCATCTGTGAACCAGGAAGTGGCCCCCACCACATACTGCATCTCCTGGTACCTTGGTCTTGAACTCCTAGCCCCCAGAACCGTAAGAAACACATGTGGCTCAAGCCACTTAGTCTGTGGTAGTTTTGTTAGAGCAGATGCTAAATGAAGCACTTGGAGCTGAGACCATCCGGAATACCCCGTTGGGCCTTAAATCCAGTGACAAGTATCCTCATAAGAGACAGAGAAAGAGAAAACACAGAGGAGAGAAGAATGTCAGAGAGAGAAGCCGGGGGCGGAGATGGGCTGATGCAGCCACAAGCCAAGGACACCCGGAGCCCCCAGGAACCGGAAGAGGCGAGGAAGGGCCCTTCCCCAGGGCCGTCCGAGGGAGCCGCCCTGCGGACACCCTGATCTCGGACTCGTGGCCGCCAGGACCGTGAGAAGTGAATTCCAGTCGTTGGAAGCCCCCCTGGTTTGTGGGGCTTCGTTCTGCCTGCCTCTCCAAGCCTGTGCCGGCCCTTCCTCCGCCTCCCGTCTCGGCGTTAGGATCAAAGCCCCGCCCGTCCCATGGCCCATCCTCTCTGCTCTGTGATGGAACCATCTGGAGCAGTTCTGTGGAGCTTTGTGGGGACAGAGCCTTGGCCCAGTTTCTTCCATCCCAGGACCCAGGAGGGGTTTCTAAGGTAGAGGGGGCTGGATTTGGATACCATAACAAGTCAAAGGGAAACCGTCTCTCTGTGGACCCAGAGGAGGGGACCCAGACTGGCCCCAGACTTTAGTGGGAGTCATCAGGCTGGCGAGTGGCCACGCTGGCACATGAGGGGGGCGTGACCCGGGCTCTGTGAGGGATCTCTCGTCCCAGGCTGAGCGAACACCTGCCCCACCGTGCATCCTAACTGCCGTCAGTTCAGGAGACCAGACTGCTCTGAGATGGGAGGCCGTGGCAGGGACCCTGGGCATCCCCTGGTGACTTGAGCCACCTCCAGACCCCACACTTACTTAGAGTCTGCCTGGGAGCCTGGGGACAGCCCGGAATCTGTGCCGGCAGAAGCGTCGCCCGACTTCTTCTTCTGGACGGCCAGCTTCTTGGTGCCGGCCTCCCCGTCCACCGTTTCTGTAGAAGGCTGCCAGAGAACAGGGCTGGGTGAGCAAAGGCAGGCAGGACCTGCTGGAGGGAAAGCGGGGATGCTCCGCTCCCCGTGCACTCCATCCACCGACTTCCCTTCTCTTTTACGTTGCCCTTCGGGCAGAGCCAGGGCGCCCCGGGCAGAAGCGGGTTTGGCCCCTGAGAGGTGGCAGCTGCAGCCTGAAGCTTTACCTGAGTCTTGGTGTGGGACGGGGACAGGAGGAGCTTGGAGACGTCGCTCGTGGATAAGGAAATGCGCCTCTCCCTGTGAGATCACAGAAATGTGGCTTTTATTTACAAGAGCGAGTTGGACGGTTTTGGTGGTCCTGACTTGGGTGGGAGGGGACCAGGGATGCCGCTGGGTGCTCCCCAGTGTGCCGGACGGCCCAGCCCAGACAAGGAGCCCGACACAGGTGTCAGTGTGCGAGGCCCAGAAAGCCCGACCTAACAGCCCACATCCTCCTCCAGCCCTTTCGCCCTCTGGCCAAGCAGGTCTCTGGGAGGTCGGGCTGGCGACTCGGGAGTCATCGGTATGCAGCTAACTAAGGGTCAAGAGTTGGGCCCCTCTTCAATTCCTGGGTGAGTGCGATCACCCCTAATCTCTGCCGAGGAAACAGAAACCCAGGCGGGCCGGGGAGTGGGGTGTTGCCCCAAGACGCTGCTTCCCACGAAGCCAGGGGATTTCTGTATGAACACAGCTCGCTGTGGCGGGGGCCTCAGGGTCCCAGCTGGCCCCAGGCTCAGCGGCTCCTGCCAGACGCCTCCCCTCCACCTTCCTCTGCCCCTTCTCTCCTCCGTCCTCAGGGCTCCCACACTCAGAGCCACTCACATGTTTTTGGGACGTGCGGCACTGCCCTGGTCCTGCGGCCAGGAATCTGTGTGTCCCTCCACCCTGCCCGCCCAACCCAGCCTGGCACCCCGGGTGTTCAGACAAAGGAGGGCCCGGGGCTTACTCTGTGGGTGTGAGAGTGGCCTCCATAGCCCGGTACCGCTCGCTGAGGTCCAGGGACTGGCTCAGCATGGTGCTGGAACTGGCGGCCATCAGCTTCTTGCCCCGCCAGAGCTCCACGGCGCTGGCCAGCCGCTCAGAGTCCGGGTCCCGGTACCGCTGGATCTGGGTGGAGCCTCCGGGGCTCTCGGGCCTGTCCTGTGCCCTCAGGTCACCACCGAGCTTGCTCTTGTCCTTGGGAGTCTCAGGGGTGGTGCTGGGGGTGGGCTCGCTGACCCTACTGTCCAAGGCTAGGCTGGTTGGCCGTTCCACGTGGCCAGGCGTTGGGTCCCCACCCTGGGGCACCTTCGGGGTTTCTCCGGGCAGCTGGCACGGTGGCTCCTCCGGCTGCTGCTTAAAAGCGTTCTCTGCCTCCGTCCCCAAGTCTGAAAGGGTTTCATCTTCTCTGCTCTCCTTTCTGTCTTCTGGGAGGCTCTCTTCTTGCTCGAGGATGGCCCTTCCAGAAGGCTCTCTGAGAGCAATCTCTTCCTTGCAGGACTGGATGTGTTTGTTCTGGAGCTTCACGTGCTCCAGCCCTCTCTGCCGCCGTGACTCTCGCTTCTCTCGGCTGCTGGGCACCTTCTCGTGACTTTCAGCCGTGTTCTTCTGGGGTGCGGGAGGTTTCTCCAGGCTGGGGACCTCCTCCGGTGGGGAGCTCTCTGCCAGGGGCTCATCGCTTGGCCACACCTCGGGCTCCACTGCCGAAGGCTCCCTGTCCTCCGATGGTTCCGGGCCCTGCCTGGGCATCTGCTCCTGCTCGGCCACCTGGCCTGGCCCTCCCTCCGCTGTTTCTTCCCTCAGGGCTTGCTGGGCCTCCCTCTCCTTCTCTTCAGCCTTCTGCTTCTCTGCGACCATCTGCCTGAAGCTGGTGTGAGGCGTTAAGGGGGAAATTTCAGGAACAAACATGCATGCCACCTCCAGAACCCACGCAGGGCATCAGGGGCCCCCGTGCCACCCGTGGGCTAGGGGCCAGGCTCTGCCTCTGTTAAATGGGGTAACCCTGGCCCTCGGAGAGTCTTCTGGAAATGTGGAAACTCTTCAGCTACGAAAGGGGGATACAGGAGGTGGCCCCTTATTGTCATGGCCACCTCTGCCCTGGGTCTCCCCACCGTGGGAAGGATCTGTTAAGAAATCCCTGAGTTCCTTTGGGGTCCCTGGCTGGGTGGACGCCTGAGATTCACGTATAAGAATGGGGCAAGGGGAACCGGCTATGGGCTGGTCCTAACAACCTGAACCCTCCACCTCTGAAGCCAAGTGTTTCATTAAGGGGCCCAGGGAGGGCAGGTGCAGCGAAGGGGGGGTGGGGGGGTGGGTGGTCTCCAGTGGAGAGCCAGCCTGGCCAACAGTGACCTCTGTCTTCATCTACAGGTGCTGCCCACCAGCCCTGGAGCATCTCTCTCTCTGGGGCCGCGCGTGCCCAGACGGCTAGACTCCTGCCAGCCCCTCCCGGCTTCCCTGCGCCTAGAATCACGTCCTGATGGCTCCGCTGGCCAGAAGCCATCTCAGGCAGCTCTCGGGCGGGTGGAACGTTCGGGGCTGGGGGGAGCTGGGGGGCGAAGGGGGGCCTGGCTCTGCTCACCTCTTGCGCTGCAGGTGACCCCGGCAGAGGCTCTGCAGGCGGACGATACTCTGTCTTTGGTGCCGGTAGGCCACCCGTTGCCGGTAGCCCCTCCACGCAGCCTGGAGGTACACAGCGGCCTGCGTCCTCTCCAGCGTCCGGCGGACACGGTAGGACCGCCAGCAGGCCTGGGGGCGGAGCGGGCATTCAGGGACCCGGCACGTGGGCCCCCCCGGCTGCCCCCACCCCCAGCCCTGCAGGGGGCCGCCCGGTACCTGGATGGCGACGGCCGCCTGCCTCATCTGCAGGAAGTGGCGGCGTTCCAGCACCATCCGGAACCAGCTCTGGAGGAGCAGGATCTTCCGCACGACCTCCCGGTGCAGCGTCTCCTGCAGGGCTTGCCGCTCGGTCTCCTTCAGGAAAACCTGGCGGGCGGGGGGTGGGGTGGGGGGGTGGGTGGGGGTGGGCACAGGAGGGGTCAGCACAGCCCCCAGAATCCCCGTGCCCGGGAGGTCTCTGCACAGCCCACCCTGGAAGGGCGTGAGACCAAGCTGGCGTGCTGACCGACCCGACCACGGGGAGCTTTTTAATACGGTGAGAGAATTCACGTACCGTGAAACTAACCATTTCAGCACAGTTCAATGGCATTTGGTACGTTCGTGACAATGGTGCAAACATCGTTACTGTCTGGCTCCAGAACATTTCCACCACCCCCAGAAGAGGCCCATACCCATTAGCGGTCATCCCCCTGGCCCTCTCCCCCCAGCCCCTGGCCACCACTAATCTGCTTTCTCTGGATTTGCCTGTTCTGGATGTTTCATATATGTGGGATCACACACTACAGGCTTTTGTGTCTGGCTTCTTCTCTCGCTCACAACGTTGTCAAGGCTCATCCATATCATAACCTGTATCGGAGCCGTACCACATTGCATTGTATGGGTGGCCCGCGTGTTTTGAATCCGTTCATCAGCTGATGAACGGATGGCTTCTTTCTACCTTCTGGCTATTGTGACTCGTGCCCCTGTGAACACGCGTGTATGAGGATTTGTTGGGACGCTTTGTTTCCAGGTCTTTTGGGTCCATACGTGCGGACTGAATTGCTGGGTCACGTGGTAACTCTAGGATTGCCTTGCTGGGGAACTGTGCGGGGACTTTTCACATCAGATGAAGCCCTAACGGGAGCTGACCTTACCGCTGTTGGACGGAGACAGTGGCTGGTGCCACAACATTAAGAAGCAACCAGCATGTACCTAGAGGTGGGAGACGGCGTCTGGAAGGAGCACAAGGGAATGAGACCTTCTGCCAGACATTAAGAGGTAGCAACTGGCCCCTGAGTCCCCTGCAGTAACCCTAGGCTATGTGTGAGGAAGCAGGAAAACAGGAGTGACGCCTGGGCCCCGCCCCTTAGAGGCACCCTTTGCCTTCTGGGAAGAAACATGCGCTGGGCCCCAAAAAAGACACTTCCGCAGCAGAGTCCCTTGTCTTTCAGGCCGTGGGAGGACCCTGTGGACGCTGGAAGCCCCCCGAGGGGCCGGAGTCCTGACCTTGGTCTTCCCGATCTGGTAGCTCCTCTTGTCTATGTCCATCTTTTCCAGCAGGGCAGAGATGACCTCCCTGCAGGGCTGGGCGTTCTTGGGCAGCAGCACCTGGAACTGCTCTGTGAAATCCTGGGGGATTGTGGCCAAGAAAAGAGAATCTCTGCTGAGCGCCACCAGCAAGGATAGGGTGCTCCAGCGAATCCCAAATTTCCGAAGCCGGGACCTGGTTTGACCTGAATGGCACTGACCAAGCTAAAATCTCGGACTCTCTGCAGCAGCCTAAAGCTTAGGAAAGACTGCCACACACACAGAGCACCAGGGTCTTTCAGCCACTTCCTGAGTGAGCCACTCAGGATGAGAAAAAAGAGGCAGGCCATGATGGAGCCATGTCCCCGAGGCCATATGGGGACAGCTGGATTGGGGACCAGGTGCCACTGGCTTCAGGCCCGGGGCACACGTCAGTGCTCATACAGGTGGTGCCAGTTCAGGGCACGAGCCAGGGGTTCTCAACCTAGGCCAGCTTATCACCGGGGACGTGTGGCGATGTCGGGAGACATCCAGGGTTCTCCCAACTTGGGAGTGGTGGGTGTTACTGACATCGAGTGGGTGGAGACCCAGGGATGCTGCTCAACATCCCATAATGCACAGGGCAGCCCCTGCAGCGAATGACCTGGTGGCCCTCAGTGTCAACGGTACGGCAGATGAGAAACTGCTCTAGGAATTTGGTCTTTGCCAACTTGAGGTTACTAATGATCCTTTGTGGGTTTTTTTCCTTCTTGTTCTTTCTTCTTTATTTATCTTGAGAGAGAGAGAGAGAGACAGAGAGCGCGTGCACATGCATAAACACACGTGGCGAAGTGGCAGAGAGGGAGAGAATCCCAAGCAGGCTCTGCACCATTAGCGTGGAGCCTGATGTGGGGCTCGAACTCAAACCATGAGATCGTGACCAGAGCTGAAGTCGGATGTCTAACCGACTGAGCCACCCAGGCACCTCTGATCCTTTTGTGTTTCTTTTGTTTTGTTTTCTTTTTTTTTTGAGAGAGAGAGCAGGGAAGGGGCAGAGAGAGAGGAGGAGAGAGAATCCCAAGCAGGCTCCATATTGTGAGCACATAGCCTGGTGTGGGGCTTGATCTCATGAACCATGAGATCATGACTAGAGCTGAAGTAGGACGTCTAACCAACTGAGCCACCCAGGCACCTCTGATCCTTTTGTTTTTCTTTTCTTTTCTCTTCTTTTGAGAGAGAGAGAGAGAGAGAGAGAGCAGGCAAGGGGCAGAGAGAGAGGAGGAGAGAGAATCCCAAGCAGGCTCCATACTGTGAGCACACAACCTGATGGGGGGCTTGAACTCATGAACCATGAGATCATGAGCAGAGCTGAAGTCAGATGTCTAACTGACTGAGCCACCCAGGCACCTCTGATCCTTTTGTGTTTCTTTTTTTTTTTTTTTTTTAAATTTTTTTTTTTCAACGTTTTTTATTTATTTTTGGGACAGAGAGAGACAGAGCATGAACGGGGGAGAGGCAGAGAGAGAGGGAGACACAGAATCGGAAACAGGCTCCAGGCTCCGAGCCATCAGCCCAGAGCCTGACGCGGAGCTCGAACTCACGGACCGCGAGATCGTGACCTGGCTGAAGTCGGACGCTTAACCGACTGCGCCACCCAGGCGCCCCTCCTTTTGTGTTTCTAAAAAGCCCAGGGAGCCATCTATGAAGTCATCACCTCCCGGGGCTCAGTTTCCGCATTGGCAAAACAGAAGCCAGGACCGCCTGCTGTTGGTTTGGCAGAATAAAAGAGATGGGTATAAAAGCGTCTGTCGCCGAAGATGCTCAACAGAGGGCAGAGCTGTGCAGGGATCTGCTCCTGTAATTCCCTCTTCCCGGCTTGGCTTTATAACTCTGTATCCTTCCAGGCTTGGCCTGGGCCCAGCCACCTCTTCCAAGAAAACTTGCTCCCTCTCCCCACCCCGACCTCTGAAATGACTGGTATAAATGCCAACAGGGCCGGAGCAGAGAAGCCCTGGCACAGAGTAACCCCCTGGGCTCGTGTTCCAGAGAAGCGCTCTCTCTCAAAGAGGGAGGTGGCCAGCCCTCTGCCCTGTCACGACGGCCACGAGTGTGTGGCTTACCTGGAACGTGTACTTGGCACTGTAGCCTGACCTCCGGATCCGCACTGTCTCCAGCATGCCCGTGTAGCGTAGCTGCTGTAGCACCAGCTCGTCGTCGAAACACAGCTCTTTCTGAAACGGAATATGAGCCATCAGGACAGGTGCCAGCTGCGGGACAATCAAGCGTCGGCAGCCGGGGATGGGGATCTGTAGGCACGAGATCCTGTAGGATTCTGGACATGAGCATGGTCCGGGAGCCCACACGGGGCCCCCCGCCGGCTGGTCAGAATGTCCCCAGCACGGCAGCCGCGGGCACCTGGAGGACCCATCTTTCCTTGTTCCAGACATTCTTTTTGGAATAAAGAGCTGGGGCTGCTCAGCACTGGTGCTTAAGGTATTCATCTCTTCTGGAAAATCTGGCATCTGAGCTGCTCTATTCCCTGGTGTCTGGGAGACAGATGCCATTTCTCACTGCTCAATTTAGGATAATTTGCTGCGAAGAGTTATTTCTTAAGGACTCCAATCAAAACCTGTGTTGAGCTCGTACTCTGTGCCAGGCCCTGGGGTAAACACTAAGGATTTGGCTAAGAGGGGAATAAGGTCTGGAGGTGGGAGCCAGGCGCATATGTGAATGGGGCAGACACTGCCTGGGCCCCCCTGGGAAGTGTCCAACGGGAGAGGGGGCCCTGGGCCAGGTCCTGAGGAGGGAACAGGCAGGAGGAGGAGGGCGGGGAGCAGCCAGGTAAAGGCCCAGAAGAGGACGGTCCCAGGAGCAGGGGAGAGCCAGGGAAATGGGAAGAGTAGACAAAGGGGGTAGGTCCAGATCCTGAACAGCCCCCAGCCACGCTCCCAAGGGGGCAGAATGGCCAGCGGACCCCTGGGGCAAAGGAAGCCTGGCAGTGAGGGCTGAGCCCACTACTAGGGGCCCCCGTGGTGCTCCACTGAGTCTTTCCAGAAGCTTTCAGATCAAATGAACAGCAGCCTCTATGCTCCTGCCGTGTGATCTCACCCTCTCCCTTCTGCTACATTTTCTGCACTGGCTGATCCAGGGGTGTACTGACACGCTTGACCTGTCCTTTCTTGAGCAAACCTCTGGGGCCCCTCCATGTTCCAGACGATGTCGCTGCTGTTGGTTGGCCACCTGGCTGCCCTCGGCAGGCTATTTACCGTTCCTGGAACCTGGCTGAACACTTGGTTCCTTGAGGCTTTTCATGGCCCCCAAGAGGCCACGGCAACACAGGAATACCCCCCGCTGAGCCACCAGACCTTGGCCTTCACTTCCCCAAGACACTGGAGCTACTCACCTTCTCGGCATTAGAGCGGATGCAGCGGATAAAGAAGGGCTCCGCCTTCCCCAGTGTCTCCAGGAGCTTGTTAAGGGACGTCTGGGGAAAGAGGGAGAAGGTCTTGAGCTGGGACCCCCCCACCCCCACCCCCAAGAGGCACACTGCTCAGTGGGAGGGGACCCAGGTCACTTGCTGGCATCAGTAGTGATGCAGGACACGGGAGGTTGTAGGTGGACATTCTGACTAGAGGCTGAACTACCTCTGGGAGCCCCAAGAGAGCGGTAGGGTCCCCAGAGCTGACAGCTGTCATCTTCCCAGGGTCTCCTAGCTCTTTGTCTCAGCAGGAGTGTTAGGGGGAGTGGGACCAAACTTCTGGGCATTTAAAATGCTAGACAGCTTCAGAAAGAAACACAGATACAGTGACTTTGGTCTTTGGCCTGCTATTAACAAAAAGGATTTTCAGGAGCTTCCAGGTGAGGTAATTTGCCAAAAAGGCCAAGGTGGGCACAAAAGACTCAGAATGAAAAAGAGGAAAGGGACAAAAAAGCTAATGGTGAGGGTTAGTGGCAGCCATTGAACCCCCTTTAAAAAAAAAAAAATATGCCTCTGAGCTTCCTGGCAGCCAAGGAGAAAAGGGAAACATGACGTAACATCATAACATGTTAATCCGTTATTTTAACTCGATGGTTCAAAACAGGGGTGATTCTGCCTCACCTCCAGAGCACATGGCCATGACTGGGAACATTTTTGGCTGCCACAACTGGAAGATGCTACTGTGCACCCCAGAATGCACGGGATGACCCCCACCGTGGAGAATGATCCAGCCCCAAATGTCAAACAATGCTGAGGCCACGAAGCCCTAGGGTAATAATTTGTTGGGTCTGTTGTGGCCAAGTCACGGGCGCATCGGGTTGAGTCTAGCGTCACCTCTGGCCTCTCTCGGCTGCCCACCTGGAACTGGGCGCTGATGCTCGGCGGTTTCTTTTTCTTGTGTAGGTGCAGCAGGGACTTGGTGGTGCGATCGTGCAGCGTCATGCTGATGATGAGCTTCAGCGACTTGGAGTCCAGCAGGTTCTAGGACAGACACATGGGGGTCTGGCCTGCCCTCCTGGGGTCCCAGTGGGCACTGGGAGGCATTGTAGATGCCCCAGAGCCAGGACTGTGTTCCGGGGAGGGGGGGCAGTTCTTGGGATCAGTCTCGGGGCAGGGCTGCTGGAGGGTAGGGGATGGTGGGCCTGGTGGGAGGCGGGGACCGCCCTGGGGCCGAACCTGGGCTTTACCCTGCACATGGTGCCGGCTCTGGAAGGACTGATTACAGCCTCTTTGGCAGCCCGAGTGCCCGGAAGCCAAGGGCTCCAGCGTGCCACCTCCCTCCTGTCGAGCTCCAGGACCGCCAAGTCTCCTGCACTTCCGCAGGAGCTTATCCGGCTGGTCTGGTCCCCCCACCATGTATGCCAACACTTAGTAGCAGCTGACAAGAGGAACAGCACCGTCCCATCCGCTGGATGCCCTGAGGGGTTTTTCTCACTTTTGCAGACTTCCTGATCCGTCCGCACACCGTGTGTGGAGACTAGGCAGAGGCTGGACGCACTCTGGCCAAGGCCGGCTACTGGGGTCTTGGCTGCTGGCAACGCACGGTTGCCCCCTTCCTGGTGGGGCTTCCCTGGCTGAAGGGCATCCTCTCCCAGACAGGCCAGGAAGGTGCTGCACCCTGTCCCGCCCTCCGGAGGTGGCTGGTAGCTAAAGACCCCCAAAGTGGGGGTAGGACAGAAGGGTCCATTGCCTCTGGGCAGGAAAAGCTCTGTGGTGCTGTTCACGCCCCTAGGCTCCTGTGGGATGAGGCCGAGCCCACCTCCTCGCTCAGTTCCCCCGCCCCAGCCTGCTTCTCCCCTCCACACGCTTCTGCAAATAGCCTATCCCCATCACGCGCCCTGCTTCCCGGAAGCCCAAAGGCAGCTCCAAATCATTTCCACGCGAGCACTTATTTTTGGAGGGGAGCGGGGGGCAGGGGGTGATGGGGGGAAGAGGAAGGGACTACAGAGCTGGAGAAGTTAAAAGTGCCTCCTCCCCCTCTCCCCCTCCCATCTTCCTCCCATTTTCCGGAAGGCAAGTTGAGCCAGGCGCTCTCAAGACAGGCAAAAGCAAGGAGGTGGCCTCGGACGGTGTCGCGAACGTTTACCTTTGGAATGAGCTGCTTTTGTTTGATACCTTTACTTTTCCTGTCAAAATATTAAAAATGGTTTTGTGAACAGAGGGAACACGGTGTCCATAGGTTTGGGTTAGTTCAGCAAGCCACGCCTTGCGGGTTAGAGGGAGCGGAGTGAGAGCAGAGAAAGCACAGTCGGGAGGCACAAGTGCAACGAGGCGCCCCCCCCCCCCCCCCCGCCCCGGGCCGCCCCCGCGCACGTGTGGGGGGCTTCTGTAGCTGGACGTGAACTTTACCGGGCCAGCGGCGGCCCCCGAAGCGGCAGGGGCACCTAGCCTGGGGCCACTCGGATGTCCGGGGGGCAAGAGGGGCCGCTGGTGATCGGTAGGGCAGAACGTGCATCTGTACGGGGCCAGCTACAGATCTCAAAAAATGCCCCAAACGGAGCTTTGAGGGACCCTGCGCGGTTCTGATGCCGGCCGGGCGTCCTGGCTTTACTCGCTACACATTGGGAAATGCCAAGTAGGCCCACAGAGCCTCTTTGGGACCCCCTGGCAAGTGGAGCGGGGGCGGGGGGGGGGGGTCTGCCCTGCAAAGAACTGCAGCGGGGTTTGGGTAGGAGCGCTTTTCAGACTCACAATGGTGGGAAGGAAAAAAACAAAAGCCAATCTTTGGGGGCAAGGGAAGGGGTACAGTAGGCCCCTCATTCTCAGACACTTTACGGAAACCTTGCAGGCGAAAGAAAAGTTTTTTTATAACTTGCGGGGCGGCTCGCTTTGGAAAGCAGCCGAGGAGAGGGTGCCCCACAGATCAGCAAGACGCTTGGCTGTGAGCTTCGCTGTGCGTCAGGTGCGACCTCGATCCCCAGGAATGAAAACAAATTTGAAAACCCGTGCCCTTGCGGGCACAAGCTCTGCTCTCTGCTGGCTGGGGCCCGGAGCGGCCACGGGCGTCCCACCAACCGAGGCGGCCGCCCGCCAGGTGCTCTGAGAGTCGCGACCCTTGCTTTGGACACAGAGGCCGATTGCTCAGAGCACTCAGGCCACATGGCGGGTTAGCCAGAGCGAGACCGCGTCCAAACCTAGTTTGTGTGGCTTCTGGGCCCTTCCTACCACGTCGCACTGCTGTCCACACAGAGCAGGGCCACGGAGGCTCCGCCTTTGACAGCTTTTTTACAAGCGCACGGTGGCAAGAGGTGGGAAAAGACGAGGCCTGCTCTCTGCACGCCTGGGGGCAGAACAAGAGATGCTTTGTGGGAGGGGCGTTCCTGCAAGGCTGCGCCGGGAGCTGGCAAGGGCTAGGGGCACAGGGCAGACGCTGGGGCAGGCGTGTTACGAGCGCCATTGAGCAAAGGCTGGTGTATGCACGGAGCCATGAGACGTCACATTGGCAGCGGCCGACTCAGCATTACGGGCAGCCCGCAGGCCGGGGGTCCTGGGAGCGAGGGGGGGGCGGCCGTTGCACTTGTTGCGGGGTCAGGGGGACAGGGAGGGAGGCGCCGCAGCCTTGGGGGGGGGGACTCACAGGATGAAGGTGCGGGGTTTCTGGAGCCGACTGAGGGACTGGAGAAGCCTACGGGGGTCCTCACCCTGCCAGGGCAATCCTTTGATGGTCTTGATGATTTGGTCATGCAAATCGCTGAGAGTGGGGAGGGGGAGGGGCGCAGTGACAGGGAGAAGACCGAGTTAGAGCAGCAGGCCCGCCACCTTGGGGTCCCCAGCACGGTCGGGACCCTCCCCAGGCCACTGGAGCCGAAACATGCAGCTGGCGAGCGTGTGCGCCACTGTCTCTCCATCCTGCACTGGGGAGGGGGGGCGGGGTTCGGCCAAGAGTGGCTCCCCCTTCTCTGGGAGGGCCAGGGTCGCTCCAGGCAGAATGGGTTTTGCAACCTGGCGGCTCAGATCACTGAAAAAGGCCTCACGTAGAACAGGCTTCTGGAATCTGTGACAAGGCATCAGGGGCTACTGAAAAGAAAGGACCAGAGGGTGCCAGTGGGAGGTAGCCCCTCGGATTTTCTTGATGATTCTGTGGCCACACATCAATCTCCGTGTCGGCTTTGAGAAAGGCCTCAGGAGGAGCAGACCAGGATTCGCACGGTGGTTTTCCACCAGCGGCTTGAGATGCTACCCTCCGGGCAAGGCATTTATGTTTTGGAGACATAAATGGTTGACATTTATGGAGACATTTATGGTTGTCATGACTTGGGGCGGGGGGGTGCTCCTGGCATCTGGCCAGGATGCTGTTCGACCCCCTCCAGTACAAGGGACGGTCCCACCACAGAGAGTGGCCCGGCCCACTGGTGAGGGTGGGAAACCCTAGTTGAAGGAGATCTTTGCCCCAAAGAAGTCAATCTCATTCACTTCCTTTTGTTCAATTCCTGGGGGTTCAGGGCGGAGCGTACGTTCCGGGCCCACACTTCGGCACCAACGCGTGAGAACAAGAATGAATCAGAGATGAAAATCAGATGCTCTGAAAGTGAGGATTCATGAAGGATGTCTAGATGACAAACGTCCTCATGGGGTTTCTGGGAACGAGGTGCCGGTGACTGCGGGAGGAGTCGGGAGGTTCTGGTTTTGTTTTGTTTCTTTCTAAAAATTCCTCATTCCAGTTATTTCAAAAACATGTTTAAGCTCTGGGCAGTTGGCCTGGAAAGACCCCGATCGGCAGTCCCCTGTCTGTGTTCCATGCACCATGCCTAGGGCCTGGACAGCCACACTTACCTCTGCTCCCTCGCCCTCCAGGGAGGCACAGAGCAAAGACAACAGAGGGGTCACATTTCACCTCCACCCCCTGAGCGGTCAGCGCAGCGCCCAGAGCTCTGGACAAGGCCTATGGCTTCAACCCGCGCTCCCCTCCCTGCTTCCCGACCCCGCTAAATCTGGCTAGAGTGCCCCCAGCAGGCCCCGGCACCCCCTAGCCTGCGGATTCCCACTCCTGGCCCTGGACGCCACACTGAGCGCCTGGGGACTGCGGCTCCTCTGTGTGCCTTCCTGGTCTCGGGTTCGAAGGCCCTTGCTTCTCCTTACTTCTTGCTTTCATAGAAAGCAATGATGTGTCCTCAAAAGCGTTAATATCGAATCTGTGTAAACTAAATGCGTTCCTGGAGTGGTGACCCGCAGCCTAGGGGCCAGGCCCTGGGGAGACTGGCGTCGCTTCAGCGGATGCGGGTCGGGGGCCACGTTCGGTCTTTGTGGTGGGGGGAAAACACACAAGCAAATAAAGAGAGGTGTTCGTTTTTCTCTTGCCCCCCTTTGGGTGAAAAAGCGGATTTAAAAATGTACCTCGTAAAATCAGGAAAAGGACATGCTGTGCTTTCAGACAAATGACTTAGGGTCACTTGCCTCGGTAGCTAGTTCCACCTCCAACGTGTACGTTGTTATGAATCTCTTGAAGAGGTTTTTGTTGTGAAGGGCTCAAACATAAAACGATCTTTTCAAGTTTCAATATTTACTGGCCTGCTCCTTGGGTATTTGTGAGTGTTGAGAAAGAGGTTGGGAACTTGGCTGCCGCAGGGCCTTTGCATGTGCCGCCCGCACCTGCCAGCACACCCTGCCTGCCTCGTCTGGCTCAACTGGTCCCTTCTCAGTGCAGCCTGCCTGGCTCTCTCAAGACACCAGAAGTGTCCCTCCCCTGGCTTTGTCATTGCCTTGGATGTCTGTCCAGTATGGCCTATTTTTTTTTTTTTTTTGTAACCCCACCTTCCTGAGAGTACACGCTGCTCACTTCTACATTCAGTACAAACTGGGGTATGTGGGAGGCCCGTGGCCACAAAATACTCTCATCGTCTTGCGTGTAATGACGCATACTGTGTTTCTGATGGCACATGAAGTAACTCGGCATATCTCTTTCAGGACACCCCGGCCAGCCTAGGGCAGGATGTGCTCTTCAATCAAGCCTGTTGCTCGGTGCAACCAGCAGCTTCTCGGCCCCACCCGCCAATGGCCATGACCGGCCGTGAAAAGAATCCTTTGTAAAGTGAGCCGTGCAACATCTCCCGAAAGCAGCTGATGCATGGAGGCCCGTCTTTCTGTGTGCAGAAAAGCGGCAACCAGATGCCATTTGTTTCTGGGTCCTTTTTGATTCACGTGGCTGTTGAGTTCCTTATCCAGGTCAACCCCAACCTGGGTTCAGGGTGTAGGGTTTCTGGCATTGTTTGAAACAATGACTGCCACCACATACTAGCTTCGGTTTGGACAAATCAAGGTCTCGCTCACCGGTACAGTTTTTCCGACGGGGTGCCGGGTCCTCTCTGCTGCTCTCCCAGGTGACTGTGGGTGCCCGGGCTGCCCAGACCTGCTGGGGACACAGAGCAGAGGGAGTTGGAGGCGGGGGTTGCCTGGGGACTTGAAGGCCCTTTGTCTTTTTCACAAAGGCTTTGATCCCGACTTAACTCATTAAAAAACAAACAAACAAACAAAAAAACCCCCCAAAACACGGGCTGACTCAGTCAGTCGGGTGTGCAACTCTTGATCGTGGGGTTGGGAGTTTGAGCCCCATGCTGGGTGTAGTGATTACTTAAAAATAAAATCTTAAAAAAAAAACCAAAACAAAAATAGTCCCTCAAATTTGGGCAGAGCAGGGAACTATGAAGTGTTTGATTTCCCCCAAACAGCACTATTTAGTCCCTTTCTACAAAAAATGTTTTTTACTTATTTTTGAGAGGGTGCAAGCCAGAGAGGGGAAGGGAGGGAGGGGAATAGACAGCAACGAGCCCGACGCGGGGCTCGAACTCACGGACTACGAGATCGTGGCCTGAGCCGAAGTCGGACGCTCGACCCACTGAGCCACCCAGGGGCCCCTATTCCTACTTCTCATACAGGCTCGATCCTCTCGATCCTCCTTCTAATCAAGGCCCTCTGTCAAATGGAACCCCGTGGCTGGGATCTGGGGCCGAGCTCCCTGGGGGGGGCCACTCAGCTGTTCTGGGCCTTGGGTCGTCCCTACAGAAGATACAGGAACGTGACTTCCTGCCTTGAGAGGATGGTGGGAATGAATCACACACCCCGGTGCGGAATTTCTGTTTGGGACGATCAGAGCTCCGGAGCAACGACACGGTGAACGTGCCAAAAGACTGAGGGTCCCCCTCTCGCCGGCGACACGTGGGCCCCTCCTACCTGCGGCCTTCTCCGCCCTCTCGGCCCGCAGGCGCCCGGCCTCCCGGAGCACGGCCATGGCCCGGATGGCGGCCCGGAGCACAGCCCAGCGGAACACGGCCACGGGGTCCATGCCGATGAGCTCCCGCACGTAGGAGCTGTCGCTGCCCCGCAGGAGGGCCACGATGTCCGGCCGCATGTAGTCCATGTTCTTTTCCCGGAAGTCCTGGTGGGGGAAGGAGGTGGGTGGTCACTCGCCTGTGACCGCCAAGGTCCTGGGGGCCTGGTGGGGCGGGGCCCATCTCCACAACACACAGGCGGGTCCTGTCCCCAGGGCCTTTGATGGTAAGAGCCAGGGATTTGGGGCTGGGTCTGAGGGTCCTGGACACTCGCTCCGCACAATCTGATCAAGGGGATGGACCGAGCAGACGCCAGGAGGTAAGGGGCCTCCAGGGCATCCCCCTGTCCCTGTGCCGCCTCCCCGGCAGAGAAGGACCGGAGTGGTCACGGCAACGGACAGACGCGTACCTTGATCTGATATTTCACTTTCCCCGCAAAGTGCTGAATGATGAACGCCGGCTCCATGACGGGGGTGCCAAGGAAGTACCTGTTGTCTTCATGCTGCTGTTTGAACTTGGCCAGCAGCGTCTGGCTCGTGGCATGGGGAAAGCTGGGAGGAGGATTGGGAGCTTTTAGCTGCAGGAATAGCGGCGATCGCCGGCTCTGCATCTCTCACGGGCCCTCTGTGGGTGGAGGCCAGGGCCCTGGTGGCCCACGGGAACATTCGGCGCAGGCAAGACTGGGACGCGGGCCTCACCGCGGGCGGCTCCCAGGCATAATCCCAGGATGGGACTTCTGGTCTCAGATCTGTCTGTACCTGGATGCTGTGTTGTGGAGGGGGTCTTGCCCGCGCTCCCCTGTCATAGGGAGGGGCTGGGAGATGAGGGTGCCGCAGGGAGGGGGCAGGGAGGGCAGGATGAGGGACGTGTTGTAGCTGGCTATTTCTGCCCCCCAGGAAGGAAATGCTGCAGCTGGCTTTGGCCCACCCTGCCGCTGCCCAGCCGCATCGCAAACGCAGGCTGAACAACGTGCCTGACTCCCAATGCCGGACTCCACCACTTAATGGGGGCGGGGTGGCGGAGGGAGAGGGTCTACGGCTATGAAGCACACGGTTTCCAGGGCCGGTGAAAGGGTATGGAGTGAGGAACCTGCTCACCCAGGTGAAAAAACAAAAATACCAGTTTTGGGGTGCCTGGGTGGCTTAGTCGGCTAAGTGTCCGATTCAGCTCAGGTCATGATCTCGTGGTCCGTGAGTTCGAGCCCCGCGTTGGGCTCTGAGCTGACGGCTGGGAGCCTGGGGCCTGCTTGGGATTGTGTCTTCCTCTCTCTCTCTGCCCCTCCCCTGCTCACACTGTCTCTCTCAGAAATAAACATTAAAAATTAAAAAAAAAAAAACACAAAAAACCGGTTTCCCGTGCTATTTTAGAAAATCCCAATCAATGCAAAACAAACAAACAAACAAAAAAAAACCACGATGAACAAAAACAGCAAGATTTTAAACAAAGACAGATCGGACCCTGCTCAGCCCAGCCCTGCCTCACATCCAGATCCAGCTCTGGGTTTCCCGGGAGTGACGATTTAGCCCTTCCTAGCACCCTGCCTCTTCTTTCATCCAAACATTCTCGCCCTGGACCCCAGTTATGAATGGAGGTGTCTGTCCCCTGTCCCAGATGGGGACTTGGTCTGAGGCAGGAGGTGAGCCTGATTCAACCCAGCCCCGCAGGGGCTTCAGAAGCAGACAAGTGGTTGATAAGAAGTTGGTGACAGAAAGATGTGTCCGCATCCTGACCCTTGGAGCCTGGGAAAGTGACTTTATTCAGAAACAGGGTCTTTATGAATATAATTAGTAATTCAGATGAGGTCTTTAGGGTGGTGGATTGGAACATTTATTTATTTAAAAGTTTATTTATGGGGCATCTGGGTGGCTCAGTCGGTTAAGCCTCTGACTTGGGCTCAGGTCACGATCTCACGGTTCGTGAGTTCAAGCCCGCGTCGGGCTCTGTGCTGACAGCTTGGAGCCTGGAGCCTGCTTCGGGTTCTGTGTCTCTGTCCCTCTCTCTCTCTGCCCCTCATCTGCTTACAATCTGTCTCTCTCAAAAGTAAACATTAAAAAAATGGTTTATTTATTTATTTTGGGAGAGAAAGAGTAAAAGTGGGGGAGGAGCGAAAAGAGAGGGAGAGAGAATCCCAAGCCGGTCCTGCGCTGTCGAGTGCAGAGTAAGAGAGTCGGGGCTCAAACTCACAACCCAAAACCAAGAGTCAGATGCTCCACCGAGCCCCTGGAATCTTTCTAAGAAGAGGAGACGAGACAAAGAAGAGAGGGTGCCGTGACCGCAGAGGCAGAGATTGGGGTGATGCGGCCGCGAGCCAAGGAATGCCTGGGGCCCCCGGAAGCTGGGAGAGGTGAGGAAGGATCCTCCCCTAGAAGGTCTGGAAGGAGCACAGCCCTGCCGCCACCTTGATTTCGGCCCACTGATGCTGATTTTGCACTTCTGGCCTCTGGGACTGGGAGAGAGTATGTTTCTGCTGTTTCAAGCTGCCTGTGCTTTGTGGTCATTACAGGAGCTGCAGGAAGCGAATTCGGTGAGTGAATTTTGGGGACTCCAGCTAGGTGACCAAGCGGGAGGCACTTTACAAACAAAGTTTCCAGCATTCACTGTGTCCCGTGGACGAGGGGGTGCCAGGCTTAGCGGTAAATCCGGCATCTGGGCCCTGGATTCCGTGCACTGCCGTTTGCGAGGATGCATCACCCTGGAGCCCAGTTTCTAGACTCGGGCCCCAGGTCCCTTTCTTAAGAACTCCCAGATGCGGGTGTGTTTCAGAGTTCAGCCACTGCACGTGTTAACATTTCTGTGATGATTGCTACGTGCATGGATAGGTCAGGATTTGTGGTTAAGTGAGTGGGACGAACTCAGAAGTTCTTGGGGACGGTGTGGATTCAGGGTGAGGCTCCAGGGGCTCGGGAACCAGCTCTGTGCGGGCACCGGGCCGTGGACACTTACTTGCTCTCTTCGTCCAGCAGATAGAAGAGCCCGGTGGGTTTCTTGCTGATCAGATGGATGCAGCCGACGTTATCCGTATAGTCAATGTTGTGCCATGAGATCCCTTCGCTCTGGTATTCCTCCTGCGGGGTTCGGCGGTTAGCTGAGAATGTCACTATCTCATGGCTACGTGCGTGTTTACATAGTACACGTTGTATATACACACACTTACGTATGCGTGTACCTATTTACACATACACATGTAAATAACACAATACACGTTAAGACAGCAATGGAGATCTATTAGTTATTGCAAAAGCACTAGTAACAGGAAACAAGAATGCACGTGTTTAAACATCCATCACACAAGATGCTTAAGACTGCACTTAAAACGTCCCAGGGGGGTCAGTGAACTTTCTCTGTAAAGGGCCGTGGTAACGTGTTAAGCTTTATGAGCTAGACGGGGTCGGTCACGATTCTGCTGTTACAATGTCAAAGAGGCCACAGGTGATATGTAGCCAAGTGGGTGTGGCCAGGTGCCAATAAAGGTTTATTTACAACAACTGGCCGTGGGGCCAGATTCGACCTGTGAGTTACCATTTGCTGGCCTCTGCTGTGGAACTGCGATGTCCAATAATGCGAGTGACCTACGTTAACTTCAAATTTTCTTATAATCACAGTTAAAAACGTAAGGGGAGCCTGGGTGGCTCAGTCGGTTAAGTGTCCGACTTCAGCTCAGGTCATGATCTCACAGTTTGTGGGTTTGAGCCCCGCTTTGGGCTCTGGGCTGACAGCTCAGGGCCTGGAGGGCCTGCTTCGGATTCTGTGTCTCCCGCTCTCTGCCCCTCCCTTGCTCTCTCTCTCAAAAATAAATAAACATTAAAAAAAATAAAATAAAAAAAAATGTAAAAAGAAACTGGTGAAGTTAACTTTAATAATACACTTCATTTAGACCCAATATATCCAAACTACGATCCTGTCCACGTGTAAGCAATGTAAAAGATATTGATGAGGCGTTTTGTGTTGATAATCTTTTTCTTCCTCACTACGTGTGTGCAATTGGCAGTGTTTCACTCTTGCCACACGCCTCAATTTGGACCAGCCACATTTCGAGTGCTCAACAGCCAGAAAGAAAGTGTAACAGTAAAATCAGCTAGATATTTATGTAAACCCATCACTTCCCCCCCCCCCGCCAGAATCATCCGTGTAAAGGATAAATACATGGGTAAAGACGGCTGAGTGTTTGGTAGGGAAGAGACAGGTAAGCCAGACTGACAATATTCTTGACCAAAGCAGATCCTTCCAGGGCCACTGCACTGCTCTCCCATTGAATGGATTTTCGCATCTGAGCCGAGGGATGGTGCAAAATTGCCCCATAGACAAAAATATCCCCAAGGTCTGCCTCATCCAAGGCTGGGCAGGATTTTCCCACACTTTCTCTTTTGCAGAGAAAAATCCCAGGGCTGGTTCCTCCACAAACTGGGCCCCGAGGGAGATCCCGGGTCTGGCTCCTTCTGTCCCCGCCTTGGGCTGCACAGGCAACAAGACGGCCTTTCCTTACCTGTTCCAGTTTGAAAATGTGCTGGTTGAAATAATACTGAAGCTGCTCGTTGGCATAGTTGATGCAGAACTGTTCAAAGCTGTTCCTCTCGAAGTCTTCAAATCCGAATATGTCGAGGACCCCGATGGACAAGCACTGGGAAGACAGAGAAAATGGTTATTACTGGTGCATCCTCCTGTGAAGTGCCCTGTTTGGCTGCGAGGGCTCTGTGCTCGGCCGGACGCTCTGCTGTCACTGCCTCGGAATCCGTAACATGCGCACAAGGGGCCCCGTGTGTTCGTGGTGCACTGGGCCCTCTGGACTGCACCCCATCGGGTTCCTTGGGCCTGCCCCTCGGAGAAACCCGCCTCTCACCCGATACCACCCAGAGCCGCCTCGGTTCCCGACATCGCAGGCCATCTGCCGAGGCTGTGCGACACTGAGCACGCGGCCTTCCCCGACCCTGCCTGGTGGAGCAGGCAGGGGTGGGGGCTCTCACCGAGACACATTCTTCCATGTCTTTCTTGTTGAGGAGGGCGTGGTTGATCCGCAGCACGATCCAGTCGAACAGGGCGCTGTACAGGGACTTGGCCATGGAGTCGCGGGCAGTGATGGCCTGTGGGCACGAAGCAGAGAGTGTCGTACCTTGATGAGGTGGGCCCCGGGCCGCACCACGCGGAAGTCTGCACTCGCTGGAAAATCCAGGATGTGGCAATAAACGCCCAACTCTTCAGACACGCCTCCTGTCACTTTACACACCTCAGTCAGCGTGGACTCCCCGAGGCGAGGCGTGAACTATGAAGCCGACAGCCTAAGGTTTAGCAAAGGCTGTCTCTCCAGCAGCCTGGGGACTAAGGATGTAACACAGGCTCAGGGAGGGCGCCCGGCCTGCCCGTGGGGACAACCAGCCAAGAGGCCGAACTGGGCTTAAAGCCAGGTCCCCTGCGGTTCTGGGAGCATCATGGGGATGCCATCGTGTGCATAAAAGCAGTAATGCCTTTTAAATTAAAAAAAAAAAAAGGGGCACCTGGGTGGCTCAGTCGGTTAAGCATCCGACTTCGGCTCAGGTCATGATCTCACAGTTTGTGAGTTCGAGCCCCGCGTCGGGCTCTGTGCTGACAGCTCGGAGCCTGGAGCCTGCTTCGGATTCTGTGTCTCCCTCTCTCTCTGCCCCATCCCCACTCATGCTCTGTCTCTCTCTGTCTTAAAAGTAAGTAAAACATTAAAAAAAAAAAAAAAAAAGGTTTATTGAGGTCTAATTTGCATACGAGAAATAAGAAATTCCTTCTCCGTATGTACTCACATCTAAGTTGCGACAGATGTACCTGGCTGCAATCAAGACGTACAACACATGGCTTTCCTGGGTGGTTGTGGAAATGGGGCCACGAGGCCCATGCCTGGCACCTTGCCCTTGGCGTTGAGCCCCTAAGGGCTAGCGGCGCCGCTGGGGTCTCGGGTGTCCTGTAGCAACTTTCACATAACATCGCAGGGTACCTTTGCCCGTGGGGGTTCAGAATGTCCACGGTGCCTGTTTAAGATGCCCACGCGGCCTCCACCACCAACTAAAAATCCCCCCAGTGGCTAGGTACTTTCCTGCGGCCATCCAAGCGGCAGGTCCCATCGCTCTTGACATGTAAAAATGCAAGAAAAACACATTGCCGGGAAGATATCTTGGCTGGGGCAAAGGCCAGAGAGAGAGGCGCCTTATCAAGATTTAGGGACCCACGTAATGGTTGTAAAAGTCATGCTCTAGCCTGGGGGGGGGGGGTCAACTATCTTAAATGCTGGCTAGAAGGTCAGCAGTTTCCGATAGGAGGGCCAGACGGTCTCTGTGTTGTGATGGCCCAGCGCGGCCCGTGCAGTAGGAAAGCAGCACCGAAACAAATGGGTGCGGCTGTGTGCCCCTGAAACTTTATTTACAAAAGCAGGCGGTGGGCTGGATTTGGCCTGCGGGCTGCAGGTGGCCGTCCTCTGCTAGTGAAAACCAGCATGGGAACACCAAGACAAACACGTGCTTCAGATCGTGTGTCTCCCTCTCTCTCTGCCCCTCCTGTGGTCATGCTCTCTCACTCTCTCTTTCAAAAATAAATAAAAACATTCAAAAAAATTTTAGAGAGAGAGAAGGAGAGCATGTGTGCAAGCAGGGGGGAGGGGCAGAGGGAGGGAGAGAGAGAGGGAGAATCTCAAGCAGGCTCCATTGTCAGCGCGAAGGCTGATGCGGGGCTCGATCCCAAGACCCCAGGACTGTAACTTGAGCTGAAGTCGAGAGGCAGATGCTCAACCAACGGAGCCACCCAGGCGCCTCCTCCTCTGCCACTTTAAACATCGGAAAAAGACTATCCAGGCCCCCACCCTAAGTCATGGTTTGGGGCCTGGTGCCCCGTGAGAGCCCAGGGTTGCGCTCACCTCGCTGAGACTGTAGGGAAGGATGAGTTTGTCATTGGCCGTCACGGTTTTTCTTTTGGTCAGAACCTCCACCAGGATTTCTCGCTTCACCTGTTTCGAAGTCCAGGAGGGAGAGAAAGGGACGGGGGATAGAGGGCTTGTTGGGCAGGTCCTCCTGTCACCGAGGAAGGTGAGAGAAGGACCCCCAGCAGCTGTACTGAAAGTGTGCCTACGCCCACCCTGTGCTGTGTGCTATGCTCGCTGGGTTTCAGAACCGTTACACCCACAGGCTCGATGGCCCTGGGAGTATGGTCACACGGGCCCAGGTGTCACTGCGGGCCCGTGTGCAGCCTGCCAACCTGCATTTATAGATGTCGCTGGAAGGCGTGGGCTCCTGGCCTGTTCCCTCCTGACCACCAAGCCCCCTCCACCAGCTAGAGGCGGGGGGGGGGGGGGGGGGGGGTTGAGTGCCGGTGGGTAAGGGACTGGCAGGTCCAATGAGAAAACGACCTTGCTGATCAAAGTATGGCTTTAAGGGCCTTTCACAAGAGGGGCTGAGGGGGGAGGTAGCCATGCCCAGGAGGCAGTCCTTTAAAAATAAAGAAGGGATGCCCTTGAGGGCATTACGCTGAGTGAAATAAATCACACAGAGCAAAACGAGTACCGTATGATCTCACTTGTATGTGGAATCTAAAAAAAAAACAAAAACACACACCAGAAAAACCCCCCAAACTGTAATGATGTGTGGTGACAGATGTTAACGAGACTTATTGTGGTAATCATTTTGCAATACATACAAATAGCGGATCATTATGTTGCAACCTGAAACTAACGCGATGTTGGAGGGCAATTATACTTTGCTTAAAGAGAGAGAGAGAAAAACAGAAACGAGGAAGAGGCTTTGTACAGATGGCAGGGAGGAAGCAGGCGGACAAGCCCTGGCTCACAGAAGCGCAGCCACCGCGGCCAAGCCCAGCAAGCAGTACCTTCAGGAGCTGTGACAGGGTGTCCAGCACCTCGGGGGGCCCGACCTCCAGACCTTCGTCTCGGCCCGTGGCTCTCTTCTTGTACGTGACATTGCCCAGGTACAGGATGGCAGAGAGGACGGAAAAAATCCTGGGGGAGCAAAGGAGCCTGGGTTGGGGACGTTTCCAGAGTCGTAAGACGACAGAAGCTTCCAGCCAATTGGGCTGAATTCGTAAAACCAGCCAGGTTCGGTCAGAATATACGAAGTTTAAAAAAAAACAAAACATGTCCAGTCTCATGGTCAGGGACCCTTTGTGGAGCGAACGTGACTTCGGAGGCAGATGGCACACCTCCCCCCCCTCCCCCCCCGCCCAGTGGGGGGAGGGGGGGTTGGTTACAAACTTTTTGTATGGAGGCCTAACATGCATGAAAAAAAAAAAGTTCCAAAAACTACGTCACCATGCATAAAGAACAGGCAAAGAAAGCAAACAACTCTCAAGCGCAGAGCTTGATGAACTGTCGCAAAATATACGCAGCCCGGTAACTAGCACTCAGAGCAAGAAACAGAACATTCCAGGCACTGGAACCCACCCCAGGCCCTGCAGAGGAACTGCTGTCCTCGTAGCGAACGCTGTCCGTGAACTGGATGTCACGGACATGACATGAACGGAACGGACATTCCGTCCGTGAACGGATATGTACTTGTATCCGGCCTGTCGCTGGAACACTGTGGTGCGTGGGGGGGGGGGGGGGGGGGGGAAGGGGGGGCAACGCATGTTACCGCGTATAGACCTGGCTTCTGCATTCTTAGCATCTCAGCCTTGGCACTGCTGATGTGCGCGACCAAATCATTCTTGGCTGCGGAGGGCTGTCCCCTGCACCGCGGGGTGCCTCCGCCTACAAGATGCTGGTACAGCATTGTCCCTCCTCCCCCACCCCTACACAGTGCGATAACCAAAAATGTCTCCAGATACGGCGCCCCGGGAGAAGACCACTGCTGTGTCTGGAGTCCAGAGGTCCGCAATCTACGGTCCGTTATCGTCCGGCCTCTGAGCTAAGAATGGTTAAGTTTTTAAGAGTATGGTTAAGAAGCTAAACACAACACAGAGAAGAACGTGTAACAGGGACCGTCTGGCCCTCAAAATGGAAAATTTTACTATCTGACCCTTGACAGAAAGTTTGCCAACCCCTGCACCATATATAGCTGTTTATTTATTTAATCTCCTGCTGGTGGGCATTTGTGTGTGTGTGTGTGTGTGTGTGTGTGTGTGTGTGGCGGGTGGGGGGGGAATTCAATGTTTTTGGTTGTTAATAACGAGGCTGTCGTGTGCGTGTCTTTGAGTACACGTGCACATTTAGTTGTGCACACACAGCTCTGGTAGGGCCTGCAAACCCTTTTCCAAAGTGGCTGGCCTGACGTGTGCCCTTCCAGAAGCGTGCAAGTGCTCCCGCTGGGTGTACTGGCCATCGGGCAGGTGTGGAGAAGGCCCCCGTGTGGCTTCCAAAAACAATCAAAAAAAATTTTAATTGTGGTAAAAATACATGGCAGGGAACATTCAGGACCTTAACCACGTTTAAGCGTTAAGCACATCTGCGTTGTTGGGAGAAAGCCCCGTCGTCTTGTGTCTCCCAACGACTAATGACGAGCGAGCCCCTCTCCTCCTGTGCTCATCATCGCCAGGCAGCCCTCCTTAGTGCCTTAGTTCCTGCTGGGCCATCAGTCAGCTCTTAGGAAGTGCCCGGTAAGGTGGGTGGGGGGGGGGTGTCCTCGCAGGAGAAGGTGGGCCGGCCGGCCTGCCCACTTACTGCTTCTTGGTGGCAGGGAGGAAGCCCACCATCTCCATGGCCTGCTTGAGTCTTTCAAAGTCATGCTTCAGGTCTTCTCCATCTTCGATCTTCAAGTTATGCTGGAAAACAGTCAGTGGCACGCTGGGTATTTCTGGGCCGGTGAGGGTGGCGTGCAAGAAGGATTTTGGCTGGAACCGAGGGGGCAGGGCTCGGGACACGGGGGATGAATGGGCCCCTTTATGCCGCCTCCCTCTGGGCCGCCTCGGAGTCTGCTCGGAGGCCCAGCGAGGCCCAGGCAGACAGCCTCTGACCGCCCGGTGGCGCGTAAACAGCCCGTGGGGAACAGAGGCAGCGTTTGTGGCCAGGGCTCGGGGCTGTTTACCTGGTTGAGGTAGAAATAATCTTCAGGCTGCTTGAGCTGAAATTCTTGACGCTCTTCCTCGCTGACCCCAAGTAACAAGTAATAAAACACGTGGTAGTTCCTGTGGGTCCGAATGGGGAGGAAAAATGCGTTTTGGGGGGCCAAGCAGCAGTTACGCTTCAAGCCGCTACTAATACCGTTTATGGGGAGGAGGGCGCCTCGAATACGTACAAATTTGAGACAATACGTCGATTCCCGTTACGTCTTGAGAAGAAAATGAAGCTGTGAGCTTTGCCAGTGACTACGTTTCTGGGGCTGGGGGGCGGGGGCGTTACTCTGGGGAAAAGCCCGGAGGACGCACAAAAATAAGGGCAAAAGGTGGCTTTCAGGAGGTAGGAGTGCAAAGCTCGCGGCCACAGAGCAGCTCACTCCGGGGGGACGGGCCGCTGCCTCCCGTGGGGCCAAGCCACCTGCTTCTCTCCTTTGTGCGGGAAGAAGGCAGATACAGCGGGTCACTGAGAAAATTTCCTCTTACCTCTCATCCTTCTCTTGAGAGACCAGGCGAGACTTTTCCAGCAGGTATTTTTCCACCACAGCCCTGTCGTTAAAAGGAAAAAAAAAAAAAAAATGAAGGGAGAAAATGTTACCTTTTGATACACTTTTCTGGAAGGAACGGGTGTTGTCTGTTACACCATCAGGATGCCAGCTGTGGACTAACTTCCTTTGACCCAAGGTAAACCACGGGCACCTAAATCACCTCTAGAAATACGATCAGCCTACGGGCGCCTGGATGGCTCAGGTGTCTGACTCTTGTCAGGTCGTGATCCCAGGGTTGTGGGGTCGAGCCCCTCGTTGGGCTCTGCACTGAGCGTGGAGCCTGCTTGGGATTCTCTCTCTCTCCGCCCTTTTCTTCCTTGTGTGTGCACACATGCGTGTGCTCTCTCTTAAACATTAAAAAAAGAGAGATTCTCTCTCCGCCCCTCCCCTCCGAAAAAAAAAAAATCTAACTATAAGATGATAACAGGTTCATTTTCTACTTTTTCTACAGCTTTATTACCGATACAGACTGCGCGTGCTTCAACCGGGTGATTTTTGACTGGATCCTTCCATAATCTACACATTTTCTTTCGAGAGCTTTACCAGCGGTCCCTGATGTACGACAAGCTAAAAGCGTGTGAACTGGTGACTGGTGGTGACACCTGTGTGCCCGCCACCATGACCAAGTTTCCTGGGCCTTGGTCATCCCTCCCTGCCTCCCACCCCACCCCGAAACAGCCACCGATCGGCTCCGCTATAGATTAGTTTGCATTTTCTAGAATCTGAAAGAAATACGAGCACTTGGTCTATATACTGTGTCTGCCTTGTCACCTCAGCCCAATGATTCTAGGATTCAGCCACATGGGGGCACGTGCCAGAACTCCATTCCTTCTTATGGCTGGACCCGCCACATTGCGTCGGCCTGTTCATCAGCCGAGGGACCTTTGAATGTTTGCTGTGTGGCCCTAGGGCAGGGGCCAGGGACCTCTGCTGCCATACTCTGAATGCTGACAGCAGTAATGGCAAATTTTCCTTCAGCATCTTTCTTTTCTGTTAGTTTATTTACTTATTTTGAGGAGACAGAGAAAGCGCAGGCGTGAGTGGGGGGAGAGGCAGAGAGAGAGAGGAGAGAGAGAACTCCAAGCAGGCTCTGAGCTGTCAGCGAAAAGCCTGATGTGGGGCTCGAACTCATGAACCGTGAGATCGTGACCTGAGCCGAAGTCAGACGCTCAACTGACTGAGCCACCCACAAACCCCAGCGTCTACAACTTTCTAAGCACTGGTTTGCAAGGATTAGGTGCCCTGAATCCTTCCGCCCTGGGGGCGGGCACTGTGGCTTCCACTGATAGATGAGGTACTAAAAACTGAAGAGGCCACATGTTGCCTGGGACTCCACAGGAGGGAAGTGGCCTGGCGGGGACCCAAGCCTGCATTGGCCCTGCTCCCTGCACACTCTCTGGGGCCAGAGGGGCTGGTCTTTCACGGGTTCCACCATCACCACGGGTGGGAGCTGGAGGGCTATGCAGGCAACCCTTGTTTGAGCCTCTTGTGTTTTTAATTTTTTTTTTTAATGTTTTATTTATTTATTTTTTTTTAAAAGAGAAACAGAGATAGAGCATGAGCAGCGGAAGGGCAGAGAGAGAAGGAGACACAGAATCGGAAGCAGGCTCCAGGGTCCGAGCTGTCGGCACAGAGCCTGACGCGGGGCTCGAACTCACGAATTGTGAGATCATGACCGGAGCTGAAGTCCGATGCTCAACCGACTGAGACACCTAGGAGCCCCGGAGCCCACTGTGTTTTACAGGAGAGGCAGCTGGTGGCCGAGGGGTGGCAGGGTGGTGGTGGGGGGGGGGGGGGGGGGCAGCACCGGGCCTCTGATCCAGGGCTTTCTGGAGGCCACCTGCCTCTCTCTTCAGGACAACAGTCTTCTGTCTGCAGCCTTGCCTGGGACACATGCACACAAAACATGCACGGGTGGGGTTCCACGGGCTCAGCCTGTGTCCTCTCTTCTTTCAAGCCCATGTTTTTTCTATTTCTTGCCCCAGCTAGTAACTATTTTAGTTATCGGCGGCTTGTTCTCCTGGGGAGGGAGGCTGCATCTGGTTCTAGAATCAGACTCCTGTTTGAATCTACCCCTGTGGCCAATTCCCTGTGCTGTGTCAGCGTAAGGAGAGGACAGTGACCCTTCACTGGCACTGAGTTGTCGTTTGACGATGACAGCCCCTTCCCTTTCCTGATCATTTTTGAGGCCCCAGGCCCCTATGGCGGGTTTGTAGGGGGCCAGCGATCCCCCGACACGGAGCCACTGAACCCACAGGAAGACGAGGCCTTGCAGATTGGGGAACTGGAAGAAGCCTTGGACTGTCCCTGACCCTTAGCCTCCATAGGAAATGGCACTGAGAAGTGTCACCTCCCCAAAAGCAGAACCGGGTCTGGGCCTGCTCTTCTCCAGCTGGCCACGGCCACTCCCCGGACAGGAAGTGCACCTCCTCCTTGGAGCGTGGGCAGGCCATGGTCATGGGCCGAGGTGGGACTTCCTCTCCTGAATCTGAGGCCACACATATGACTTTCAGAAGTTGGTCTCTAAGATCCTGCCACCGAGGCCTCTGGCCCTGAGCTTGACGGGAGGCTGTGGCAGGAAGAACAGGCTGTACCAGTTAGCGGAGGGCCAGCCCTTGCTGGCGTACTGGGTCGCGAACGGTGGCCCCCAGAAGCAATGTCCACTTGGACCCTGTGAATGTCACCTTATTTGGAAAAAGGGTCTTTGGAGATGCAATTAAGGGAAGGATCTGGAGATACGATCATCCTCCATGATCAGGGTGAACCCTGAACCCAAGGACAAATGTCCTGAAAGGTAGAAGAGAATCACCGAGAGACACAGAGGAGAAGGCCACGTGATGCCACGTGGAAGCAGAGATTGGGGTAATGTGGCCACAAGCCAAGGCAGGCCTGGGGTCACCAGAAGCTGCAAGAGGGGCATGAAGAACCCTCTCCCGTGGCCTCCGGAGGGAGAGCTGCTGCCTACGTCTCGATTGTATCTTCAGGGCTGGGAGACAACAGACTCCTGTTTTTCGGAGCCCCCGGTTCGTGGCACTTTCTTAAGGCGGCCCCAGGACACCAAACACAGGCCACACAGAGGAGTGAGCTGGGAGTCCGGGACCCAGGAAAACATGAGGCAGCCTTCTGGCGTCTCTGGTCCCCTGACGGAGCCCCCAGGACTGCAGGCAAGGTATAATTCTGGGCATCTCCGGCTGGTCAGTTGCCCTGCAACGTGGGTGGGTGGCGGTGCCCGTGGAGGGGCCCAGCAGTGCTGGGCGGGGGGACCATTGGATGGTCTGTGGGGGGGGGCTGAGGAGCCAGAAGAGAAGTGTCATTACTGGGGGGTCCCTCACCCATACCACCGCCCCCTGGAGCCAGTGGGAAAAAGGAAAGAAGCCAGAGGCTGAAGGACTCGGGAAAACAACATTCCTGCTTGTGTCTTGAAAACGAACTGGCATTTGAAACGATCATCAGTCAGGTTAGAGGGACAGAAGAACCTATATAGTTTGGACGCCATCCCCGGGCCCTGCCACTTGAGGACTTCTCCATTCCCGAAATGCCGGAGCCTTCTCTAGGCCTCTAGTCCTGCTGCTTAGCTCTCCCCACATCGAACATTTGGGGCTTCTCACCCCGCTGCTCAGAGCATCACCTGGAACGGGTGTGTAGACCCTCACATCAGTATGTGGAAGCAGAGGGGCGCCTGGGGGGCTCAGTCGGTTGAGCGTCCGACTTTGGCTCAGGGCATGATCTTGAGGTTGACGAGTTCGAGCCCCGCATCAGGCTCCGTGCTGACGGCTCGGAGTCTGGAGCCTGCTTCGGATTCTGTGTCTCCCTCTCTCTCTCTGTCCCTCCCCCACTCATGCTCTGTCTCTCTCTGTCTCAAAAATAAATAAACATTAAAAAAAATTAAAAAAAAAAAGAATGTGGAAGCAGGGAGGATCCCTTTGAATAACCTTGGATTGTGCCAAGATGCCTTTTTTTTTTTTTTTTTTTTTTTTTTTTAAATTTTGAGAGAGTTTTATTGGCAAGGGCGCCCGCGTGGCTCAGTCAGTGAAGCGTCCAACTTTGGCTCAGGTCATGATCTCACGGTTCGTGAGTTCAAGTCCCACATTGGGCTCTCTGTCAGTGCAGAGCTCACTTCGGATCCGCTGTCCGTCCCCCTCTCTCTGCCCCGCCCTTGCTTGCTCTCTCTCTCTCTCTCTCTCAAAAATAAAATTAAAAAAAAGAGTTTTATTGGCCCTAAGACCTTTGCATAGTAAAAAATACCCAAAACACTGTGTAGTATTCAATCACAATTACGTTTTAACCAACTGCAACTACCCAGAATGCTTTTTTTTTCAGAATATATACTTAAAAAAAAATTTTTTTTTAACATTTATTCATTTTTTTTTTTTTTAAATTTTTTTTTTCAACGTTTATTGATTTTTGGGACAGAGAGAGACAGAGCATGAACGGAGGAGGGACAGAGTCTAGAGAGGGAGACACAGAATCGGAAACAGGCTCCAGGCTCCGAGCCATCAGCCCAGAGCCCGACGCGGGGCTCGAACTCACGGACCATGAGATCGTGACCTGGCTGAAGTCGGACGCTTAACCGACTGCGCCACCCAGGCGCCCCAACATTTATTCATTTTTGAGAGACACAGAGAAACAGAGTGTGAGCAGGGGTGGGGCAGAGAGAGAGAGGGAGACACAGAATCTGAAGCAGGGTCCAGGCTCCGAGCTATCAGCACAGAGCCGGAGGCAGGGCACAAACCCATGAACTCTGAGATCATGACATGAGCCTCCCAGGCACCTCCAGAATATATACTTTTTAAACAAGAAATCCTTCAGAATAGAATTCTTAAATGACATGGCTTAAATACTATGACAAGACAGATAATTCCTTATCACGTTAATTCGCTGCACACAACTGCCAGATATTTTCATAAGCATAACTGCTACACAGAGTGTAAATGAGCACGATTTCAACGTTACACATATAGCTCAGGTAACCATGCCTCCAGAACTCACATTTTTGGCACAAAATCCTGGTCTGTTTTAACTTCCACCAGGCAATCAAGTTCACAGCCCAGTTACCACCTACCCACTCACCCATCTACCTGATCCATCCATCCATCATGAATCCATCAACCTACGAACTCGGCCACCTATGAATTTATCCATCTAGCAATGAGCCTATCCACCTCCCCACCTCCCCAATCCATGAATCTATCCATCCAAGCATCCATCCATCCATCCATCCATCCATCCATCCATCCATCCAAGCATCCATCCATCCATCCATCCATCCATCCATCCATCACCCATCCAATGAATCCATCCACCCATCCATGAATCTATGCATCTATCCATTCACCCACATACCCAAGAACCTATCCATCTATCCATCTACCCACACACCCATGGATCAATCCATGAATCTATCTCCCCTTCCTCCCTCCCTCCCATCTAGCCATCTACCCACCCTTGAGTACTTCCCTGGACAACCGCTTCAACTTGCTACCCAGCATTACGTCTTTTCCGTCTTCTCCTGGCTAAAGGGGCACACGTTTGGCAAACTCCGTGGTCCGCAACAGCTTTGCCTGTGGTATCTCCAGAGCCACCAAATTCAAAACCTCATCGAGACCAAGACATAGCTTGGCGTGTCCTTGCCAGTTCTTGGCAGACTAGCACCTTCAGGTCATTGTACTTGCTTCTTGGGCACCAGGGCCCATGCTCCATGACCGGGGGACAGAGGTCCCGCCCCTCCTGCACCTACACCTCCCACTTTGACCCACAGTTCAGATCTTCACATCAATGACTTCGGAAAAAAAAAAAAATCACATTTGCGTCTCCGTACGATCCACACGTGTCTGCACGGCCGCAGTGTCAACACTGCGCTCCCAGGCTGGCTCTTCCTTACAGGGATGCCCCAGGACCCCAGACCAAGGCTGCTGGTACACAGCTAGATGCCTACCAACTCACCCTCTCACGATGCCACTCTCCAGGTAGTTGACTTGGATGAATTTCCCAAATCGACTGGAATTGTTGTTGTGGGCTGTTTTGGCATTCCCAAAAGCCTGTGAGGAAAACGGAAGCAGGTTTTCAGATCACGAGGATGAAATGTCTACACGCGCCTCGGCCTGGAGCCTCGGAGGTCCCCCTGGGCGCCGTGGACGCTCATTTGGCTGAAGTCACCCGGCGGCCCGAGAGCTGGAGAACCCGAAGGTGTGAGGCCCAGGTGGGCTCCACCATACTTAACGCTTTATCTCCGGGTTTGGGTTGGGTGAGGGGGGTGCAAGTGTTAAGTCTCGGATGTGAAAAAGGCCAATCAGCGGCATCCTTTTAAAGTTACAATTGTTCATACGGTGAACTCTGGCCCGTGGGCTAAATCCAGTCCGCTGCTTATTTTTGTACTGCCTGTGAGCCAAGAGTGGTTTTTACATTTGTAAATCATTAAAAACAAAACAAACAACAACAAAAAAAAAACAAAAAAAACCCAAGAAGAATATTATTTCCTGACACATGAAAATTCTATTCACATTTTCGTGTCTGTAAATGAAGTTTCATTGGTGGATAGCCAGGTCTGCTCATTTATGGATCTTTCACGGCTGCTTCTATACCATTAACAGCAGAGTAGCCGTGAGAGAGACCTGTGGGCCTGCAAAGCTGAAAATATTTACTATTTGGCCCTTTCTGAAAGGAGGTTGCTGGGCCCTGAGCTGAGATGGGCTCTGGGTTCCAGAAGAATATGAGGCTGGGTAGGAGGAAGCAGATGTGGAGACACGTCCCGTCCTGGAGGGGGTTCTGTAATTCTGTGGGATGGCAAGCCAGTTCACGGCAAATTTTTTCGAAGTTTATTTCTTTTGAGAGAGAGAGAAAGCAGGCAGACACAGTGGAGGGGGAGGGGGAGAGAGACGCAACCCTGAGCAGGCTCCGCACTGTCAGCGCAGAGACCGACTTGGGGCTCGAACTCATGAACCGTCAGCCAAAATCGAGAGTCGGTCACTTAACCGACTGAGCCACCCACGCGCCCTGGCAAGCTTTCTGACTGGAGTAAAACTGGCATAACATAAACTTAACCGTTTTAAAATAAGCAATTCAGTGGCATTTAGTACATTCCCCGTGTTGTGTAACTGTCACCTCTGTCTCATTCCAGAACATTTCCATCACCCCAAAAGGAGACCCCATCCCCGTTAGAACTCACTTCCCACCCCCCCTCCTGCCTCCTCCAGCCCCTGGCAGTCATCAATCTGCTTTCTGCCTCTATGGAATTGCCTGTTCGGGACATTTCACCTAGGTGGGAGCATACATACATTATGTAGCTTTTTTGTCTGGTGTCCCTCACTCCGCATGATGCTTTTGGGGTTCATTCTCATTGTGGCATGAATCAGGGCTTTATTTCCAATACATAGAGGAAAGTATGAATAGTGCATGGAGTCTGTGACTCAGTGGGGTCCCCCTGGAGCCTCCTAAGGGTCCACCACCCAGATTAAGACAAAGCACACACCCTGCCCAGGTTTTTGGGGTGCCCCCCTTTCCATGAGGTATCCAACAGCCCTAAGGGGTGAACAGGCAGGGGGAACATATGATAAAACCTTGGGGGAACGCAGGGCAGGGAAGGAGAAGGTGCTGGGGGGGGGTGTTCCCTGTTTTCAGGGAGAAAGACACTGGCAGAGGTGGGGGCCATGGGGCTGGGCAGATGAGGAGAGAAAGGCAGAACTGGTCATGGAGACTGGCGCTCAGCTGTCCAAGCCCTTGTGTCTCCAGGCGCCAAAGAAGAGGTGACATGGGGTGGGGTGATGCCCCCACTCAGACACAGAAAGGGAAGCCTGGTGGCCACAAGGAGGGTGTCAGGCCAACAATGTTCCAGTTCGAGAAGGCTGAGCTGTGTGGAAGGCTGGGAAGGCGTGAGGGCAGCGGGAAGGAAGTGGTAAGGCCACTGTCAAGGTCTGCAGGGGTTTGGGGGATGAGTGTAGGTGTGTGAGGGTCCGGTGGGCCAGGGGGATGAGGGTAGGGCAGGGAGAGGTGGAGAGGCTCGCAGGGGACTCAGGGACCGGGAGACGCGCCCACACGGAGAGCAAGCAGGATTTCCTTAAAGGCTTCATTCTGCAGAGAAATGGATGTAGCAGATCCCCAATCAGATCTTCTGGTGTCGCGATGTGAAGGCCCCACGAAGAAGCGTCTGCCGGGACACTTCCTTTGAGAAAGGCTCCAATCAGCAGAGCCCGGAACCAGGACAGCGGCACCGGGTTGTCAGGTGCCTGGCAGATGGGGATCACAGGACAAGCAACTTCCTGCCCCACTGCCCCAGGGGCTCCAGACCCCAAGAATGGGCCCTGCTGAAAGACCTGAGGCCAAGTCACCCAGCAGGAGAGGAACGATGAAGGAGGTGCCCCAGGGAGGCAACCTGGCCCAGTACCGGAAATGGGGGCTCTGCTCGGGGCAGGGGTGGCGGCTGGGCACTTTTGGGGTTGGGGGGCTCCCCACAGCCTCATGGAGGCAGAACCCAGTCTGAGGAGGCACTTTCCCAAGTCAGCGGCCACAGGGGCCCCTTCTTGTCTTCACAAATGCTTCCTTAGGACGTGTCCATTGGCCGGGTTTTGAAAGTCTTCGAAGAGCTGAGTTAAACACACGGGCTCTTCAGCCAGTGGGAACGACCAGGTCCTGACATGTGACTGAGCTGCCGGCCCAGTGGCTGGGTGACAACAGCCTGGGGCCAGGTCTGGGACTGCCTGCTCTCCCAAGTGTCTGTGGAACCCAGTGCAGGGTCCCCAGCCTCGGCACTGCTCATCCTTGGGGCTGGATCCTTCTCAGCGGTGGGGCCGTCCGTGTGCTGTTGGGTCCTGAGCAGCGTCCTTGGCCTCCACCTGCCAGAGGCCAGCAGCATCGGCGACAACCAAAAATGTCCCCAGAGCTGGCTGAACTTTGGGTAGCCCTGCTATATACAGAGGGAGGTACGACGGGTCTGCAAGGCTGGGTGGTCGAGGGCTCTGCGGGCCCTTCATCCCGTCCTGAGGGTCCCCACGTGCACTGCAGGCCTGTGGAGTCCTGTGAGGAAGCAAACTGTCTTTCTAGGTTGAATCCCTCGCTCCCCCCAAGTTTGGCCTTGGAATCGTGTTTTGTTTGTTTGTTTGTTTGGAATACAGGCTGTAGACTCCGCAAGTTCTGCTCTGGGAATCAGCGGGCAGTGGGTCCGCTGCCTCCCTTCATCCCTTACGAGACCCTGCGGGGTGGCATCGGAGCGGAGGACGGGCTAGGGCCCTCCCCCTGCGCCAAACGAAAATAAACTCGGTGAGCAAGCCCTCCTGCCTAACTACGAGCAGATGGGGAAGCGACGCCCGAGCCCGTGTGGGCTCCTTCCCCGGGGGACCAGGCCTCTTTCTGTGCTGCGGCCCCTGTAGTCGGGGCCCCGCTACAGAAGCTCACCAACAATGTGCACGCACAGCCCAAGAGCCCACAGCCGTCCCCCTTTTGAACTCGGGACAAGTCTCTGTGGGATTTCTAAGGAAACAGGGCTGGCGTCCTGGGGACCGCAAGAGGGAAAGTCTTCGGGATGTGAGGGCCCACCAGCCCCGTGCAGCCCAGGCTTTGGTGTGGGGGTGGGGGGGTGGGCAGTGACCTCATGTGTCTGGTATGCGGTCTCAGAACACTGCGACTTTTCAAAGCCAGTCTAAAAATATCCGGTTGCTGCTATTATACGTCCGAGGAGGAGGAAATGCCGGCCTGGCGCGCGCGGCCAGGGGAACTAACTATTATGTAGCTGCTCTGGGGGCTGGACCGGTGCACGCACGGGCTCAGAGCGCAAGACGGCACAAGGGAGGACGGGTGTGCACGGTGGTCATATGGGGCCCGGGGTGGATGGGGGGCGGGGAGGAAGCTGGATCAGGGTGCCAGCAATGATGCGATGTGATCTGGCATGGGGGCTGCGGAGGCCACATGCTAATGCTGCCTTCCCACCAGGCCAGAAAACCCACAGCGCTGGCAAAATGCTATGGGAGAACAGGCCTCTCCTTTCCTGGACACATTTTCCACCCCCCTCCTTATATAACATAAAAGTACACATCTCTAATACAAGTTGCACACTTTGGGAAGAAAAAAAAAAAAATGGAAGGAATCCTGATAGAAGAAGAAACCCATTAAGAGACGACTCTGTAGGGGCGCCTGGGTGGCTCGGTTGGTTAAGCGTCTGACTTCGGCTCACGTCATGATCTCACGGTCCGTGGGTTCATGCCCTGCGTCGGGCTCTGTGCTGACAGCTCGGAGCCTGGAGCCTGTTTCCGATTCTGGGTCTCCCTCTCTCTGTGACCCTCCCCCATTCATGCTCTGTCTCTCTCTGTCTCAAAAATAAATAAACGTTAAAAAAAAAAAAAAATTAAAAAATGTGAAGAAAAAATAAAAAAAAAAAAAAAGAGACGACTCTGTAATTTAAAATTCTCCAGGCACGGTTTTTAGGTCACACTAACAAAGGAGCAGCACCCCCGCCCTCCTTCTGATGGGGCAGATGACACCTGTGCCTACGGGGGGGCACGGTGTGCCCACCAGGCGCCACCCCCCCCACCCCCCACCCCGCCAAGGATGCCAAGAGTTGGAGGCCATCTGATTTTCTTCCAACTGTCCTGATCTTTGAGGTTCCTCTTTTGGGAAATTCAAAAAGGTTTCTTAATTTGGAGATATCGAGGCAGAGCCTCTCACTTAGGCAGAAATTTTAGAAGATACCTTTTCTATTGAAACAGGATGCCTCTGCTCCTGGCTGAGATGCGTGGTAAACATTTTAGGAAGGATGGTGATAGGATCACAGAACGACCCCGTGGGGAGTCCAGTCCCACGCCAGTCACGATTGGAGCTTCTGGCTCTTTCTTCTGCTCTAAGAGACACCTGTGCCAACCCCCATTTCAGAAGAGGAAACCGAGGCACAGAGAGGCCTGCCGACCTCCCGGAAGTCTGAGAGCAGGCAGGCGGTGCACGTGACCCTGGGTTGGAACCCAGTGTCCTCGTTCCCAGGCCATGCCCCATGCATTGGCCCCCTCAGTCCCCACAGCCTGGGCTCCTTCTTCAGACCTATTGTTGGTGCCTGCCTGTTCCAGCTGAGGCCGCTCCCCCTGGGCCTGGTGAGCAGGCAGGTGGATTCCCGAGCCCCTTCTGAGCTTACAACTCTGGTCTCTTGTGCATCCCGCACAAAAACCAAACAAGTCTCGATGGACCGTATCAGGAAAACACCGTTTTACTTTCAGATTTCAAAACCTAAAAGCCCCATGCGATGAGCTCACGAAGGCAAACGCACTTGCGTACCTCCCGTATTGCCAGGTGAGCCCCAAGGAGGGATTTCCCCTGTTGAGAAGTCCCCCAGGATCCCTGCCCGGGGTGGCTGTCCCTCCAGCCAGGCTGAGGTGGCCCAACCCAAGATAACTCTGCTGCTCCCAGATTTACTTGTGGCCATTCTTTCTCAGCGGAAAGTTCTAGCTTACTCTAATGGCTTTGTCTTAGTTGTGGGGTTGGCCTTCTGTTCTCCTGATCTTCTAGCCACAGGGACCTCACTTCCCAAGTGTTTGTGAGGCTTTGCACATAAGCTCTCATTCACTCATTCGTTCACCCATCCATCCACTTGACAATTTGTTGACTGGCTGCTGTGTGCCTGTAACTGTTCTAGCTTCAGAGAGCATCCTCCGTGATGAGGGTCTCAAGGGGATGCCTGCACGTCCGTGGATCGGGTGTCACCATTTCTAGGAGACCCCCGATCCGCCCAAGCAGGGTGGGCTGCCCACCGCCTTTTGTGGCCTTCCTGCTGCCCCTCCCTCTGCAATGCCACCTCTGGGTGAAGCCTCCGTCCCTGCCTCAGACCACGAGCCACACAGGGCTTCCGGATCTCTCGTGTCCAAGCCAAGACTGGGCGTGGGGACGGAGGAGTGGCTGGGGTTGCAGGCAGAGGCTGAAGTTGGTAAAAGAACATCAGCATATCTTAGCCAACAATGAAACCCAAAGATGGGGTCGAGAGAGACTGTCCCTCGCTTGCTGGCGCGCGGGAGCCGTCTTGATCGCGTCGTTGGTGGGGGCGGAGAACGCGACACCGAGATCAACTGGAAGCTGGTGCTGGTGGGACCAGACTTCTTTTGCTATATCTTTCAGGCATACTTTGCTACGTGAAACAGTGCTTGGCCTGCACCCACTGACGGGTTGTGCCCGTCTGGGGACATAGACAACAGTCATACATGGCAAGAGGCACCCGGAGATGTCCCGTGGGCTGGATGGAGCACAGAAGTGCCACAGGTAGTGTCTCTGCCCAGGTGGTCCATGGACGGAGGACCCTGGTGGGGGACTGCTCTGCCAGGTCTGCTGAGCAAACGGCCCGGTGGCATCCACTTGAACCTGGGGCTTTCCGGTGTGGAAATGCTCGGAAAATAACCCTGCGTGGGGTGGAGGGCTATTGCTGGTAGAAAGCCCAGGAAAACAGCTCTGTCTGCAGGGGATTCCAGTGGGTCCTGGTGGCTCTGGGGGAGGGCTGCAGGCCCAAGGCTACCCTTAGCAGGTGCCAACCGGGGGGGGGGGGGGGAGCAAATTAGTTCAAAGCTCTTGGGTTTCAGATTCCTCTCCAATAAAATGAGGGAGAGAACCTCTGACTTCCCAGGGTGTTTAAAGATGAAGTGAGACTGTGCGAACCACGGGCAGGCAAACTTGTTCTGTGAGGGGCCACGTACTAAAGATTGGGGTTTTGTCAAAGCGACTCAATTCTGCCACTGCAGGCCGAGGCAGTGACAGAGGCTCTGTACACGACTGGAACGTGGCTGTGCAGAGGACCCCCTCCTGATGCCCGGCAGGGTAGGGCGGCCGTGGGCACGGACCTCTCCTCAAGTTGGCAACTTATAGCCTGTTTCTGTACAGTCTGCGTGCTAAGAATGGTTTTCACGTTTTTAAACACTTGTTAAAAAGGGCGCCTGGGTGGCTTAGTCGGTTAAGCGTCCGACTTCGAGTTCGAGCCCCGCGTCGGGCTCTGGGCTGATGGCTCAGAGCCTGGAGCCTGCTTCCGATTCCGTGTCTCCCTCTCTCTCTGCCCCTCCCCCGTTCATGCTCTGTCTCTCTCTGTCTCAAAAATAAATAAACATTAAAAAAAAAAATAAACACTTGTTAAAAAAAAAAAAAAAAGAACATTTAAGAACATGTGAAAACGATATGAAATTCACCTTCCCGTGTCCATGAATAAAGTTCTGTCTAGCGCACAGCCATGTCCCGTGTCTGTTAACATACGGTCTGTGCCCGTTCTCGGACTACGGCGGCAGAGCTGAAAGTGACCCGGGGGTCCTTCACGAGACAAGCGTGCCGGCCACTGTTCTGGGGGCCCTCAGGTACATGGACGCTCAGACACAGGGTGGGTGAGCATCGTCTGGATGGACTGGTCTCCCCGGGCACAGCAAGGACACAGAGAAACAGGACCTTAAAGCACGGAGGGCCGGACAGGCCCGCAAGGTCCCAGGAAGTACAGAAGTAAGAAGTACAACGAAAGTGATTCTCACAGAACTGCCATGTGGGGAGCAGTGGAGGGGGTGGCCAGTTCTCAGGAGAGAAGATGCCAGGGGAGGACAAGGATGATGATGGGGGGGAGGGTGGTAATGCTGGTGAGAGGAGGGGGCCGTGGGGTGGGAGATAGGAGCCTCCCTGTCACTGCCAGCCTGCCCAGGAGGCACAGCTGGCTCAGGGGGCCTGCAGGTATGGGGCAGGAAGTGGAGGCTTTCCAGGGCCCCTGCTGACACCCTGCCTCTGCCTGGATTCTGTTCCCTTCCTGTTGCCCATGGGTCTTGGGGACAACCAGCAGCTCTCATCAACAGCCAGCTGCTGGATGGATGGACAAATGGACAGCAGGCATTTGCAGAGAGCCGAGGGATGATGGGATGTGACTCTCACCCTACCTCCGTGTCCCCAGTTTCTCACAGGCTCTGTCACTCTTATCTGGACTGGCACCAACAAACAGCTACAGACCTGGCCAGAAACACTGAAAACCAGCAAGGGCTCCTAGGGGGACCAAACCAAGGTCCTGGGGGACCAGAACAAGGAGGAGGAAGAACAGGACGAGGGGGAGGAGAAAACCAAGCATGAAACAAGTTATTGTATCTCATATTTCACTACATTTTTGTTTAGGTTATAATGAAACCACGTGCTAGATCATAGAAAGACTAAAGAACAGATCAAGCTTTGATAGGGAGAGGACTTGCTGGGTTCCTATTGCACCAAAAATATTTGAGGAATTCATCAAGATCCCCGCAGGCTCATCTTATCTGTTGTGACAGCCAAATCATTCTCTTGGGGGTTTACTTGGTCCTTTTTCTCAGGTTTTAGAGCTGGGAAATTAAGTCACTTTCATTTGTTCGTATTTATGAATGTAAAGTGCTTATGGCTATGAATTGTCCTCTTGGTACTGCTTTAAAGGGTCTTGTGGATTCTGATAATACATAGTTTTGGTCATTGATTTTTAGAAAATCTGTAATTTTGATTTATAGATCCCCCTTCACCCAAGAGTTAACAGAGACTTATGGTTTATTTTTCAAAAAAATCTCCATGTGGAAGGGCCTTTAAAAAATTAATTTCTGGGGGCGCTTGGGTAGCTTAGTTGGTTAAGTGTCCACCTTGGGCTCAGGTCATGATCTCACAGTTCGTGGGTTTGAGCCCTACATCCAACTCTGTGCTGACAGCTCAGGGCCTGGAGCCTGCTGTGTCTCCCTCTCTCTCTGTCCCTGCCCCACTCGTGCTCTGTCTCTCAAAAATAAACATTAAAAATTTTTTTAAAAATTAATTTCTAGTTTTATTCCATTGTTAAAAGTACTGCTTGTAGTGTTCCTACTTTTGGAAGTTTTAGATGCTTTCTCCGTGGCCTGATATAGGAATGAGTTTTGTGAATGCTCCATAAGTACTTAAGATTTATTCTCATATCACAGTCAAGGATTTGTGATATGGCCACAGATCTGGCTCAATACATGGTTTGGGCATATTACATGCCTGTGATTTGCTGTCCACTCGACCAGCCTCTTGCTATGTGTTCATATCTGTTTCTCCTGGTATCTTCTATAATTTCCACTTTGTAGTGACAGCATCTGTATTGTCTGGTGCAGACATTGGCAACTATTATGCCTTAAGTGTAAACTGAGGCTTTTGGCATTATGATGAATGTCGTCACATGTAACCTTCAGAGCCCCGAGCTCTGCCTTCGTGTCCATGGACCGCAGCTCTCTTCGCTCCTGTTTCTATCTGCCTGCTACATCTGGGCCTGTTTTTTTCATTCTTAGCACCCTGAACCACTTTGATTTAGGCGTGTCTTCTTCATAAACCACACAGTCGAACTCGGCTTGGTGAGCCAAGCTGAAAATCCTCTCCCTTTGGTAAGCAGATTGCACCCGGTCACATTTAACAGCACGATAGACTCGTTTCCTCCTGAAGCTCAGACTGCCATCATTAGCTCCCTTCCCCACCTGCTGCTCATGGAGGTGACCGAAGTCACTCATGAGTGACTGAAGTCGGAGCAAAATCCGGGTCACGTGAGGACGTCCTGGAATCCTGAACCTTTTCAACCTCACTTTGCAACTGATTTGCATGGCGTTTGTGCAGCGGGACGTACCCAGGAGAGAGCACGCTGACAGGAGAGCGTGAGTAGAGGACTTGTTCTGTAAGTGGGCAGTTCATTATGGAAGGTTTCATCTTGGGAGGACAACGACTTCCCTACCCAGTTCCCAAACAGCATGCACTCGGGTGGCAATCGTGAGAACAGTGAGGGCTTTTGGTACTTTTTATGCAGCAAAACCAAGCATTTGCACGCGTGAGGGAAGGTGAGCTCCCACGGGTGGGCTGGGGGGTCCTCTGGAGCATCCCTCCACCCTTGTGGAGGCACTACGGACTCTCTCCACATCCCTGGAGAAGGGGTTGCCTTTGATCCCATCCCCCATCCCTGGGGTGGGCGAACCTGTTATCTTGGGGCTCCCCTGCTTATAGGAGGGGGGGAGTTAGTCAGAATTGCCAATGAGTCACCACTACTGTGCCACTCTGGTGGGTTGGGGAGACGGAAAGAAAAAGTTGAGACCCCAAGTATGAGCTGTGGGAGCTTGGCAGAGGTAAGAGTCTTGGGCCCCATCCCAAACCTGCAGAATTTCTGGAAAGGCCAACGAATCTAAATTCTTAAGCCAGAGCCTGAGAGGGTTCTTCTGATTCATGGTAGGATAAGAACTATGGCTTTAGGATTTATTATGAAAATGACGTATCTCGGGGGAGAAATAAAGCAAGAGAATGTCTACTTACACTCCCCTCTTTCCTGGATGTCTGGAGTAGAGGTCTCGAGAGTCAAGGGCAGAATGGAGCAAAATACTTGGGTGTTCAATACACTTGGTTTAATCAGACTGCTTTCCTGACGTTTAGCCCTGAGAGAAGGGCAGCTTTCATACTACAGGGCTTTGCCAGGATTGGCCACTCCCCACCTGCACCCCGACCCCAGGCAGGTCCAGCCCCTGTCCCACTCGACAACCTTGTTCTGCCAGGCACGGTAAGGTGGAGGGGTGAGGGACGCCCTTGTGATGATGCCTGAACAGGCACAGGAGGAGGAATCCTTGTTGAGAACCGCCTCCTGGCTTTGGACCCTCACAGCTCTGAGAAGCGAGGGCTCGTCTGGGAAACACCCCTGGCAGGGGGCTGTGCTATGTGCCCAGACAGGCCTGGACCAGAAGCCGCTGCTCGGGATGTCGCCCTGGTTGTGTGACACTGTCACCTGCACACAGCAGCGGGGCTACTGTGGCCAGGGTCCCGGCCGTAGCGGAAAATGTTTCAGAGGAAGAGACAAGGATATGGAGGCAGCGAGCATATGGGTGATGGAGGAAAGGACCCAAGAAGACCACTGGTGATGGCTCTGCCCGGCAGAAACGGGGAAGCGGGAGAGGGTGGAGGTGCGTGCGGTCCAAATTCACTGTGCCAGGATCTTACCTATCTGAGGTTTACTTTGAGCATTTCATTGAGGTGGTGGGAACTTATCTAAGCCCAGGGTCTGCAAACTATGTCCCACAGGCCAAATCTGGCTGAATGAATTTTTTTTTTTTTTTAAAGTTTCTTTATTTTGACAGAGACAGAGAGAGCATGCACAGGGTAGGGGTAGAGGGAGGGAGAGAGAGAGAGAATCCCAGGCAGGCGCTGCACTGTCAGCACAGAGCCCGATGCGGGGCTTGAACTCATGAAACCACGAGATCATGACCTGAGCGGAAATCAAGAGTCGGATGCTTAACCGACTGAGCCACCCAGGCGCCCCTGGCTGAATGACTTCTTACCAAAAATATGAACTTTTAATTGTAGAATAGTTTTGGATTTATGAAAAGCAATATATAAGAATATTCCAGCAAAATTCCCGAGTAGCTCACAGCTTCCCTGTGAACCCTGCATTTGTCACAATTAACAAACCAATATTGATTAAGTTATTAGTAATTAAGTTCATGCTCTATTCAGATGTCCTCAGTTTTTCCCTAATGTCCCTTTTCTGTTCCAGGATCCCCTATCACATTCAGTCATCCTGTCTCTTTGATGTCTCCGTACAAAGTTTCTCAGACTTTCCTTGTTTTTGAGATCTGACCAGTTTCGAGGAGGATTGTTTGGGTATTTTGCAGGCGACCCCTCAGTGTGAGTCTTTTTATAAATAGTTCTATGGGCATGTGGCCCCACCCACTCATGTATGTATTATCTGTGTCTGCTTTTGCTCTTTGAGGGCAATGTTCCATAACTGATAGAGACTGCATGGTCCTAAAATCTGGAAATGTTGACTATGGGGCCTTTGATGGAATCAGCTTGCAGAATTGTGGTCCGAGCCTCTCTACAAGGGCAGTGGCCTCATCCAGGATATGTACCCTGGAGTGACCATCGCCAACCCACTCTGGCCAATTTTACCATCACTCGGCCCCTGGAGTTTCAGCAATTGGCATAATGGGTGTTCAAAGTGGGCTTCCATGGATGGAAAAGTGGGCTGGACAACACATTTTTGAGACATTTGCCTCCCTTGAGAAATTCCTTCTAAGCGTCCTGTGGCCTCTTCTTGAGGGATGGGGCTCAGGGACATGGAGACACTCCAGTGTGCCCGAAGCCACCAAAGAGGTCAGAGCCAGTAGAACGATCTCTAGGATGTCTGGGCTCCTGTCTGCTAAGAAATGGTGTCTGTAAATTTCATCTGGGACTTGTACTCATTATCACCCTCCCTGGTCTGGCTACTGATGGCAACAAGGTGCAAGATCTATGGGAGGGAATCAGGGAGGGGAAGTGGCAGGTCCCCATGGGGAGTTCCAGATGTGTAGAGCCCCACTCTGCATTTCTGTTTCAATTGTGAAGTCCCTGTAACATAAAAGTCACCATTCTAACGATTTTTAATGTGTAATTCAGGGCCATGTGGTATGTTCACCATGTTGTGCAACTGTCACCTCTAGCTAGTTCCAGAACATTTCATCACCCCAAAAGAAGGACCCCCCACCCCCATGAGCAGTCACTCCCTGCCCCCTCCCCAGATTAGCCGATCACTACTTTCTGTCCCTATGGACTTGTCTGTTCTAGACATATATAGGTGGGATCACAGAATATGTGGCCTTTTGTAACGTGGCTTCTTTCATTCACCTTTGCTGCTCTCGTGACCCTCTCCACGGAGTCTCCCCACGAGGCATCTCCCCACCTTGGTGTTACGGTGACCTCATCTCAGCACACACTTTATCCCTGCTCTTTCAGAGCTGGGGCTATCAAACTGGACTAGCTTGCTGTTAGAAACAAACAGCCCTTGGGGCGCCTGGCTGGCTCAGTTGGTTCAGCGTCCGACTTCGGCTCAGGTCATGATTTCACGGCCTGTGAGTTCGAGCCCTGCGTCGTGCTCTGCCCTGACAGCTCACAGCCTGGAACCTGCTTCCGATTCTGTGTCTCCCTCTCTCTCTGCTCTTCTGCCGCTCATGCTCTGTCTCTCTCAAAAAGTAAATATTTAAAAAAATATATTTTCTAAACAATAATAATAATGATAACTAAAAAAGAAACAAACAGCCCTGGAACACCAAATGGCCTCAGGATGTGGGGTGGCGGGAGCTCTGCTGGCATGACTCTGCTGATCATGTGACATTCTGGACCTCTGGCTTTCCCAGAAGGCCTTGGGGTGGGACTCAGCTAGATTACTGGGGGCAAGAGCCTTCTAGACTGAGGATGTAGTGCATGCAAAGGCCCTGGGGTCAGAGATCAGCAGGCAGAGCAGAGATGCACACTTGCCGCAGGTCACACAGCACGTGGCAGCTCCTGTCTTCCTGGCCTCCTGGCAGGGGCTGGCTCTGGGCCCTGAAGTCCTACGGGTGGTAAATTATGGTGGAACGGGGTGCGGTCACAGGCTGAAGGGCAGGAACTGGTCCGGGCACTTCGGTAGAACGAAAGGTGTTCCCTCAGGGGCCGCGTGTCCTTGTCATCTTCTCTCTCTCACAATCTCCCCCACATTCATACCTCCAATGAGTACCTTTGTCCAGGTGGTAGCTCCAGAGCCCCAGGCTGGATTTTTAACTGCATATCCTAGAGGCCCCTCAACTACAGCAGATTCCTCGGCCTTGGCACTGCATTTGGGGCCAGATCATTTGTGTGTGTGTGTGTGTGTGTGTGTGTGTGTGTGTGTGGTGGGGGCTGTCCTGCACGCTGTAGGACCTTGAACAGCAGCATCCCTGGCTCTGACCCTCTAGATGCCGGTTTGCAGTGTTATCACACGCGCCCTCGGGGCAGGATCGTGCCAGCTGAGGACCAAGCCTTAAACTCCATTAAAAAATCTGGGGCGCCTGGGTGGCGCAGTCGGTTAAGCGTCCGACTTCAGCCAGGTCACGATCTCGCGGTCCGTGAGTTCGAGCCCCGCGTCAGGCTCTGGGCTGATGGCTCGGAGCCTGGAGCCTGTTTCCGATTCTGTGTCTCCCTCTCTCTCTGCCCCTCCCCCGTTCATGCTCTGTCTCTCTCTGTCCCAAAAATAAATAAAAAAACGTTGAAAAAAAAAAAAAAATCAGCTACCCCGGGGATCCCTGGGTCCCAGAGATCCATTGAGCCAGGAAAGGCTACAGGCCTGTGTCTGTTGCTGCCACGTGGTGTGCTATTCTCCCCTCCACCTAAAAGGAACTGGTCAGCAACCCCATGCTGGGGTCACAGGGCTGGTCAGTAGCTGGGCAGGTGACCGCAAGCCTCAGGCTCAAGGGGCCTCAGGTAACTGGAGCCTTGCAGGGCTTGGCCTTGGAAGTTGGCTGTGGCCAGCGGGTGGCTGACCGACACGGGGGGAATTTCAGAGGGCAGCTTCCCAGAGATGCTGGGGATGGGACACTGGAGTCCCTCCATCCTGGGTAATCGCTAGGAAACAAATTGGCTGCCAGGCCATGTGGCTGCATTGCCCAGCTGTGCTCCCGCCTCAGACAGCAAGGCAGATGTAGCTGATAGATGGCCCGACACTCCCCCGCCCCGTCCAGTCCTGGTGCAGCCAAGTATTCAGAACCTTCCGAAAGGGCGGTGGCTGTGGCAGGGGTGTCCCGGGCCCCAGCTACGCTTTGCCTTTTAATCAACTTTTTCTGTAAATCCCAAAGAGGCCTTTCTGGGTGCTTAAAATACAACCCACAATTTTCACTTTTCTCTTAGATGCGGCGTTCCCAAAAATAAATAAGTTCCCCTTTTGTCTAAAATACCCTTAGATGGTTGCAAAGGGTCAGGGATCTGCACTTTTTCTATGCAGAGACCAGAAAGGCAGCCTCGCAGGTCTGCAGGGCCCAGGGAGGACAGAAAGCAACAGCGAGCCCCGGCATCTGGATGGCCACCCCTTCCGCAGTGTTTCCCTCCCCAAAACCCACTGCCATAGGACACCTGGTCCTCTGCTGACACCCTCTTATCACTCTGCAGCTGGGCTGAGTCCCACCTCTCCCCCGCCGGGCCACGAGAGTCTAGTCCTCATGCTCCTCTCTCTGGCTGAGTCACCCCCCCCCCCAACCCCCGTTCCAGCTGTGAGCTCCAGTGCGTCTGTCTGGGCACACATCTGACATCTCGGATGCTAGCTTCCTCCAGGGATGCCTCAGCCCTGGGTACACACTTCCGACCTGGCCTTGTCAAGCTCTAGCACCTTCCCCGAAACCGGGGGATCCAGGGGTTATGGGGGAGGGTCCAGGTGACACTGGGGTCTCACTCAGCGTCCTCCTCCCACTATGACCCTGGCAGGTGGTGTGGCCTTGCAGGCAGGGCACAGGAGGTCTCAGGGCCTGGGGTGTGGCTGGAGACCCTCCAAGGGCCCTCCGTGAGGGTACAAGGCTGGGAGGAGGACCCACACAGCCCCCGGCACCCTCAGCCAGAGCTCAGATGTGCTGGCTGTAAAAACACGCCCAGTGGCCCGTGGGACCCAGAGCGGGTGAGGAGGACAGCAAGAAGCCTGAGCAGAGCGCTAGGGTGGAGCCGGCCCTGCTGGACTTTACGGGACATCTGCATCCCAGCCTTCCTTTCCCGGCCCCCCCAAACCGCTCTGAGACTCTACAGTTCTGCCTCCAACTCCGACGTGCGCGTTCCCCACCCCCCCCCCCCCCCCACCCCCCCCCCCCCCCCCCCGCTCCGCGCCTCTACAGTCCCCCCCCCACCCCCGCCGTGCCCCTCCCCCCCCCCCCCCCCCCCCCCAATGCCAACCTAGCCTCCAACGCCCGCTGGGCCTCCTACAATTCAACTCAATTCTGATGCCGCTGACCCTGAGATAGCGTCACATCTCACGGGTTAAGGGCTCAGTCCCATAAAGGCTGCATCCTGCCCCCCTTCAGAAGCCAACTGAAAGCCAGGTTGTTATCCACGCTTCTGACCAACTGGTTATCAGTCAGAAGTTCCTACAAATCCCTCTTTGGGTCTAATTAGTTTGCAAGAGTGATTCACGGAACTTGGGAAACCAGTTTACTCACTCCATTTCCAGTTTCTTGTAAAACGATGTAACTCAGGAATGGCCAGATGGAGGAGACGTACAGGGCAGGGTATGTGGGAAGGGGCGCAGAGCTCCCATGCCCTCTGGGTGTGCCACCCCCCAACCCCCAGCACATCCATGTGTTCACCAATCCAGAATCTCTCTGAACTCCCTCCTTTTGGGTTTTTATGGGGGCTTCATAAAATACATATGACTGATTAAATCACTGGCCATTGGTGACTGTTTTTTTTTTTTTTTAATGTTTATTTTGAGAGGGACAGCAAGAAAGTGTGTCTGCGCAGGAGGGGAAGGGGCAGAGAGGGAAAGAGAGAATCCCAAGCAGGCTCTGGTGCTGTCAGAGCAGAGCCCAACATGGGGCTTGATCCCATGAACCACAAGATCATGACCCGAGCCCAAAATCAAGAGTTGGACACTTAACCAACTGAGTCACCCAAGCTGGTTTTGATTTCAACTTCCAGCTCCTCTCCCCTCCCCAAAGGTCAGGGGCACAGGGCTGAAGTTCCAACCCTTTAATCACAGGGCTGGCTCTCTTGGTAACCAGCCCCCATCCTTAGATGCCTTCCAAAAGCCACCTCATTAACATAACACAACCGTATTATCCTTATCACTTAGGAAATTCTTAAGGTTTTAGCAGTTCTGTGCCAGGAACAGGAGGAAAACCAAATATATATTTCTTACTATAAATCACAATATCACAGACCGCCCCCCCCCCCCCCCCCCCCCCCCCCCTGCGGGTAGATGTTTATGAACACGTGCTTATACCTGGTATGGATACAAATGCAGAAAGATTTGAGCTGGTGATACCAGTTCACCAACAAGGGGAAGAATCTGGTTTCCTATATTTGGGTATGGGGAGCTGAGCAGAAGGTGAGAAGAGGGCATGAAGAAAGTTAACTGTGGAAAGTTCCGGAATGTTCCATGTGAACGTAGAGGTATGAGGGGTCAGCAAACCTCTCCTATAAAGGGCCAGGTGATAAACAGTTTTGGTTTTGTGGGCTATACTGTGTCTCTGTTGCAAAGGCTCTGCTCTGCCTTTGTGAAAGGCAGCGTGAAAGCTACCACAGACTATAGGTAAATGAGGGAGCGTGGCTATGTGCCAATAAAACTTTATTTATAGAAACCGGCTCTGGCAGATTTAACTCGTGGGCTGGAGTTTGCCAATCCCTGGTATATACAAAAAGAAATTATACTTCAAATAAGGAAAATGATACTAATAACAAAAATGAAGCATTAGACGAAAAGAGCAAAGACAAGCACCTACGGAGTAGAACCAAAAGCAATAATAAAATGCGTCACAGTTTTGCCAAAACGGGGCAGATAACCACGCATGCTCCCCAGCAGCAAAAACCACCATGGTGGCCCTGGCTTGTTTCCTGTCGGGGAGACGCTTAAAAGAGACATAAGCCAAACCACAGCCAACACCTGCCATTATGTTCAGGAAGCCGCACCAGGAGGACAGGGGTGGAGGGGTGATAAAATTCCAGAGCTCTGGAAGCAGTACTAACTGCCTCGGGAAACTGCTCATGTGCTTTCATGAAGTTCCTCTGCAGGAACACATAGGGAGCGGGTGACTTCTCAGCTCTGGGGGGCCTCAGACTGGGCAGCTCCATTCTTCGGTATTGACAAGCAGCTCTTAAAATATCATTTTAAAATGTCACTCAGAGTCTGCCTGGAAGGCCAAACCCAAGTGCTTGAGCGGCGACAAAGCCACGAGATTTCTGGGCGTAGGGCAGGGGCGGGGGGGGGGGGTGGGAGCAGTGACCCATTTGCTTGGCTCTGGCTGATCTCAGGGCAAGAAACAGCACCAGCCTCCTCTTTCCGGGAATGATTGAGAAAGCCAGCAGGAGATTGCTTCCCTGCCTGCCAGCCGCCCTCGGTGTTGGTGCTGAATATAGTTGGGTTGATGTGTAAGTACAACGACATAATGTTACCAAAATAATATCTGCAGCCATTTAGGCATGAAACGTCTGTGACACCGACAGTGCTCTTTGCATGCAATCAACCTAAAACTTATTTTCCATGGGGGCAATTCTGCCCTGCCAGGGGGACACTTCGTGAGGCCTGGACACATTTTGGGTTATCCTGACTGCCTCAGGGACTCCTACCAGCACGCGACGGCTGAGACCCGGGCCGCTGCTTGACATCCTGCAGTGCGTAGGATGGCCCTTCCAGCAGAGAGTGATCTGGCCCCAGGTCGGTGGCGTGGAGGCACAGCCTTTGTCGCTGCGTGTTTCTGTCTGCGAGGTCTGAAGCCGACCCCCCACGTGCCTTATTCATCCTCTTGTCCCCTGTGTGATCCGCCCTGCCTTGTCTCCCTCCTGCTCCGGGTTCTGGCTTCAGCTCCTACCTTACCTTCAGGCCACTCTACTGACCTGGGCCCCCCCCACCCCAACTACTTCCCAAAACATCCTGAGGGAGGCCACACTGGGGACAGAAGCAGCCAGAGATTAGAGTCCTTGCTCTGTGGAGTTGCCCAGGGTGGGCCCACCTCCCTCACGGGCTCCCAGTAGCTTGGCCTCCAGACCACACCGCACCTTCCCTCATTCTTGCACCACTGGATCTCCCTACGATGCCCATTTTCCCAAGATCCCACCCCTGGCTCTCCCTTTCTCTCCCCTGTTGATGGGTGACTCTGATGTTCGCATCTGTGACCTTCTAGCCACCCGGCCTTGAAGGTGGCTCAGGATAGCTCGAGCCTTGACTGCTGGCTGGGGTGTAGGGGATGACTTCTGGGAGATCTTAGTCTGCCCCCCTCCCCCCTGGCCAAGCTGCATGCCCATTCCAGCTCACCCCCAGCTCAGGAGTGTCTGGTGACTTCCAGCCCAAGGCCCAAGGCGGCCTGTGTACCCAGACTTGGCCTGGACTTATCTGATCAGCATACTTCCCTCCAGAGTGTTCTATGCTGCTGCCCGAGACCCTCTCTCACCCAAGCCCCACCCCCTACCAGCTGCCAACCTTCCCCTCAACACACCAAAAGAACAAGCGGTCTTAGGACTGTCTGAAACACCTGCGTTCATGTAATGCAGACACAACCAGGCTTTTGGGCCCTGAGATCTGGGAACTGGATGGGCATCGGATAAAGACTCCCGGCCCAAACACTTCTCTTGCTGCAAATGCTCTGGCTCTCCTTTGTGGGTGGGCAACGCCAGCGACCTTCCTCCTTCCTCCCTATCCTGAGCCTCCTTCCTGCTGAGGCCCATGCCCTGAAGCGGGTCCCTGGAGGCCTGTCTTTGGCCACCCACTCCTTTCTCAAACCCTCATTCCTCCTGGCAAGCCCAGCTCCCCCCGTGGCTAACACACAAAGGGTAGGGATGAGCGCCTGGCCAGGAGGCACCCCAGCTGGTCATCTGCTCTTGGCCTCTCTCCCTGTGCTGCGTGCTGGGTCATGCAACCGGACAAACCCGAAGGCCCAGCAAGCCCTGGGGTCAAGAGGTCTTTGTGCTGCTTGTGCTCAGGTCTGCCCTGGATGCAATACCCTGGATGGCAGTCCACACCAGCACCCAGCTCCAGGCAGCCCTGTGCGGCTGCTTCTGACCCTGTCCCATTCTGACACCTTGGCTCCGGAAGCCCAACAGCATGCATAAGTGCTCTCGTCTGCTTCCGGAGGCCTTGGGCAGCTTGCCCTATGTGTTCACTGCCCCTGTTCTCTGACTGCCAGCCTCTTAGCAGGTGCAGCAGGCACACAGAGATGACAAACACAGACAGGCCGACCTAGGCGTGTCTACCTGTCCTACCCTGCCCTCCCAGGGGAGCCTGCACTTCCAGAGTAGGCTGCTGGCCAGGCTTTGCTTGCCTCCCGTTGGCATGGCTCGGTCAACCCTGAGAGTCTCCAGTGGGATCGCCTTCACGTGCGCCCCTCCCCTCTACCCTCCTGTCACTGATGGGGTAACGCTGGCCTGGCCGGGGAGGAAACCCAACTGCAGACTCAGCCGGTACAAAGGAACGGAGCCCCGAGGTAGCTGGTGAGGGAGAAACACAGTGCAGCCTCATCCGCAGGATGGAAGTGCTGCTCGGCCACAGAAAGAACGAAGCACTGACTCACGCTACAAGGTGGGTGAACCTCGGAAACACCGTGCCGAGTGAAAGAAGCCAGACACAAAAGGCCACACGGTGTAGGATTCCATTTATAGGAAACGTCCAGAGCAGGCAGATCCATAGAGACGGAAAGCAGACTGGTGGTTGCCAGGGGCCGGGGCAGGGGATGGGGAATGGCTGCTCATGGTGTATCTTTTAGGGGGGATGGAAATGTTCTGGAACTAGATAGAGGTGGTGGCTGTTCAACACGGTGAATGTACTGAATAGTACCGAACGGTACACTTGAAACGGGTGAATTATGTCTCAATAAAGCGCTTAAATAGAAACCCTAACTGCAGGGGTGCCTGGGTGGCTCAGTCAGTTAAGCGTCTGACTCTTGATTTTGGCTCAGGTCACGATCTCACGGTTTGTGAGTTTGAGCCCCACATCCGGCTCTGCGCTGACAGAGGGGAGCCTGCTTGGGATTCTCTTGCTCTCTCTCTGTTCCTCCCCTGCTCACTCGCTCTCTCTCTCTCAAAATAAATAAACTTAAAAAAAAAAAAAAGAAACCCTAACTGCAGAGGCATACACCTGTTTCTGGAACCTTCTATTGGGGTCACCCTGGCTGAGTGGCTTCACCTGCATGCCCTCACCACTGGGCTGGCCCATCCGTGCAATTGTGGGAATGAAGGATACGGTCTGGGCAGGTGTCCCTGAGAGCAAAGGGTAGAGAGGACGATGGCATGCAGTCCTGGGTGGGCTGAACTGGTGCTAATGGATGGTAGAAGGAACAGACACAGTAGTCCGGTGGGTGGAAGGGGGCTGGGAGGGGTCTGGAGTCACAGGAGACTGGGTTTGTGGGCCCCAAAGGGGGCTGGGGCTCAGGACCGAAGTGGGCATAGATGCCAGTCCCAGGACTGGCTCCTTCAGGGCCCCCGGAAGTGGGTGAGGGGCAGCAGTGAGCTCCAGGACCCCCTTGGTCCCACATCACGCTGAACCAGGTCACCGGCCTCCCATGGGTGTGCCAGATGGTTCAGGGTGTCACCATCTCTCAGCCAGGATCCTGTGTCTGCATGGGCCAGGCCGCGGTAGCCACATGAAGGTCCCGAACCCCAGCAAGTAGCGGCCTTTGGCTGCTTGGGAAAATGGCCTGGCCAGCAAGCATCCTTGTTTCATTTCTGCTTTCAAAATTAAAACTCTGTGTGCATCAGCAAATGCTGGTGGCAACTGTCACAGTTCAGGAAAGATGAAGAGAGCCGCCTCAGCTCTGATGCTGAGGTCTGTGGGCCCAGGGAGAGGAGCGTGCCTGGCTGGGCATGCTTTGTGGCCAGCCCAGTGGCCAACGCCTCAGTTGCCCGTGTCTAGAGTCGGCAGGTTCTCCGAGGGCACCCAGGGTGGGCAATGGACCCCAGCACACATGAAGGAGGACCCCGGGCCACTCACTGCCCTAGTGAGCCTGCCTTCTGCACCTTCGGTGTTTCTTTCTTTTTTCCTACCTTCAGTACATCTGAGCCGAAACAACAGTCCTGCACAAATGTCACGCTTCTAGAGGCAGTTTGGGGGCCGGGCTGCAGGGGGGCAGAGCACGGCCGAGTGACATCGTGTGAAATGGTGACAGTAAGTGACAGTAACAGTTAACTGCAGGGGCGGGCGGATCAGCTGATTGGAACCGGCTTTCCACAGTGCCCCCTTCCTGTTTTCTGGTCAGAATTGCATAGCGAGGCTGCAACCCACAAGTGGGGGGAGCGGCCTGGCGACACCCAAACCTCAAAACAACTCAACTTCTCCTTTCAGGGAGCTGAGAAAAAGTCCCAAAGGCTACAGGACGTGTCGATCTTTGGCCTTCTACAGCCCCTGGGGCTGAGGAAATCTCTCGTGAAGACAGAGACGTACCATGAACTCAGCCTCAGACTCAGGCCAGGTTCCAACCACGGTCCAGCCATGGCTGCCTGCGGTGTGGCCTGGGGAACCCAGACTGTAGCGGGTTGACTTGTGCCCCCTCAAAAGGTATGCCCGAGTCCTGATCCCTGGAGCCTGTGAAGGAGACCTTATTTGGAAATAGGGTTTCTGCAGATGTAATTAAAATAAGGATCTTGAGGTGAGATCATCCTGGGTTTGGGGTGGGTCCTAAATCCAGTGACAAGCATCCTTATACGAGGAAGTAAATTAGAGACACAGCGACACAGAGGGAAGAAGGCCATGTGAAGGCACAGGCAGAGAACGGAGAGGTGCTACCACAAGCCAAGGAACACCAAAGGACTATTGGTGGCCACCAGAGCCAGGAGAGGGCCAGGGACAGATTCTCCTTCAGAGCCTACAGAAGGAACCCACCAAGCCCACAACCTGATGGTGGACTTCTGACCTCCGGGACTGTGACAGAATTAATTCCTGCTTGTTTTAAGCGCACTCCCCCACCCCATCCCCACACCCCCGTTTGTGGCGCTTTGTGACGGCAGCCCCAGGACACTTGCACAGCAGCATGCCCCTCCGGGACCCTGTTTCCTCATCTTTAAAATGGGCAGAAGTGTTGTCAAGGACCCCAACAGATGGAAAGTGTACCCGAAGGCACAACAACAAATTATTCCTGTTATTAGAAAGTGACTCTTGGCGTTTTGCTCAGACTGGCTGGAACTTGTGAACAATTTCTCAACGGTCGGGGCTGGAAATAAACAGCTTGGTCTCGTGGGATCCGGAGCTGTGACTCTGAGACAGTTGTTCTCATCTGGGGGATAATCTGCCCCCATGGGACACTTAGTAATGTCTGGGGACATTTTCGGTTGTCACATCTGGGGGGAGACGGTGCCAGTGGCATCTGGGGGGCGGAGGCCGGGAGCACCGCTCGACAGCCCGCAGCGCACAGGATGACCCCTCCAGGCAATGACCTGGCCCCGGCCGCCGGTGGTGCTTTGGCCGAGAAAGCCCAGCTCTACACTACAACAATCTTCTCCCTTTCCAAACGGTCGCCCCAGGAAGCACGTTTATGGCCGTGACGTGGACTTGGCTCAAGCCTGTTTTGGAAGCCAGCGTGGGCACCGCCCTCCAGGAGCTCCTAACCGCTGGGGAAACTTGGCCTTGCTGGCTCACGCCGCCGAGGCTGGAGGGAGGCAGCAGGGCGGGGTCGGAGGCATCTGACTCATGAGGTGCAGACACCAGGCAAGGAGGGTGACTAACGGCCCTCGAAGAATGTGCCAGAATCCCTTGGGGCAACTGCAGGGGAAGAGCTCCCAGGACAACTGCTGCGCAAGGGCGGCCCTCAGAGAAGAAGGCACCGAGGCTGCCAGCTCTATGTCCAACAGGGGGTTGCTGTGGGGGGGCCTGTCTCCTGACCCGTCCATGTGCTGAGCCCTGTGGACGTAGCCTTCTTTGGAAACGGGGTCTTTGCTGACGTAATTAGTTAGGGTGAGGTCATCCTGGAGTCGGGTGGGCCCCAAATCCAACGACTGGTGTCTTTATCAGAAGGGACGGGCCATGTGACAACAGAGGCAGAGATCAGGGTGACGCGGCCACAAGCCAAGGAACGCCGGAGCCTCAGGCTCAGGAAGCTGGAAGAGGTGACGAAGGACCCTCTCCCAGAGCCTTGGGAGGGGCCGGGCCCTGCGTGACACCTTGCACTCAGACTTCCGTGAGAAATAGGCTTCCGTTGTTTTAAGCCACCCGGGTTTGCGGTAACTTGTTATGGCAGCCGCGGGACCTCACCCCGGTGCCGGGGATGGTCTTCAGCTAGAAAAGGAAATGGCACCGTGACGTCACTCCTGCCTCTTCACTGTGTTGCGTTGAGACCTCGGGGCTTGGCGTCCACACCAAACACGGGCAGATCTACCTGCCTGCCCGGTTCAGTGAGGGGTAAATGCTTGACTTGGCCAATGCCGCGTCTGCCCTCTTGTTTACGTACTTAACTTCTAACATCGCCAGTGGCCTGCTCCATTCTACCTGGGACCGCAGAGCCAGGCACTGCTGCTTTGGCCTGGAGTGCCTGTCGTGGCCACAGACTATCGCCACGAGGCCGCGGGATCACCGGGAGCTTCGCTGACACTAAGTTCTGGAGCTGGGATGGAGCCAGACCGACCGATGGACGCCCTTCGTAGCTCCCACGTCACACGAACCCTCCCTGCAGCACACAGGGTCCCAAACGATCTGCCCGTCACTCCCCTATCACCTCCCTGTCCTCACTGCCTCTTGCCCTGGCCCTTTCTTGTGCCCTCCAGGCCCCAACACGCCAGGCTCAGTCTAGCCTCCGAGGCTTTGTGCTGGCCGTGCCCTCCGTCTAGATGCCGTGTGGCTCACCTGACCTCCTTCTGGGCCCAGCTCAGCACCACCTCTCACCTACTGTCCCCTTAACCCTTCTTCCTTGGGCATGCCTGCCGTCCTGGCTGGCACTCAGCTCGCACACGAGGCCTGCTGTTTGTTTCGCTGCCTGCTGCCTCATTGCTGGGATGACCGCTCTGCGAGGGTAGGCTCTGTTGTCCATTTGGGCCACCACGCAGCCCAGTGCCTAGAACGGTGGCTGGCATGTGGCAGATGTGCGCGCAGAGTATTTGCAGAAGGAACAGATGATCCGAACAGAGGAGGCGACAACACGCGCAGGGTACACAGCTTTAAAAGGAAACACACGCGCTGTGGCTGATCCCTCAGTAGTTTTTAAAACGCTTGCACAAAAAACGATGGCTGATCTCTATGTTACGTGTATAGGAGAAGAAACAGGCCGGCTATACATGCTGGCACAGGGCCAGACTGTACAACCCCAATTAACTTCTTGCTGGTGATCTCGGACATCGTCAGGGAGGAAGAGGAACCGAAATGTGTTCGGCAGGCGTAGGCTAGATGCGCTGTCAGTGAATTTGCATGGCAGCAGAGTGGCTGTGTCAGGCCTTAGGCTTGGCGGGGAGGGAGGATCAACCAGAGGCTGGAGGTCAACACTTCAGGGTGGGTAGGCCCCCACCCCCCTACTCTGCGAAAGGAGGGTCTGGGGTCCTGTGGATGGACAGACTACAACACACCCAGATGGTGCGGTATCAGTCCGCAAGATGAAGAAACGAGCTCTTAAGCCACGAAGGAACCTCAAAATGTGTGTTACTAAGTGAAAGAAGCTGGTCTGGAAAGGCTACGGCCAGTACGAATCCAACTCTATGGCATCCAGGAAAAGGCAAAGCTATGGAGCCAGGAAAGGGATCAGGGGCTGCCAGGGCTGGGGGGAGGGATGAGTAGGCCAGAGGACTTGAGGGCAGTGGAGTTACTCTGGATGACGGGGTACTGGCACATAGTTGGTGACGCTGTGCCTTTGTCCAAACCCACAGAATACGCAACACCAAGAGTGAACCCCAGTATAAATAATGGACTTGAGTTAATAATCGTATGTCAACACTGGCTCATCTACTATAACAAATGTAACATGCTAATGTAAGACGTTAATAATAGGGAAAGTGGGGGCGCCTGGGTGGACGGTTAAGCGTCTGACTTCGGCTCAGGTCATGATCTCCCGGTTCAGGGGGTCAGGCCCCACGTCGGGCTCTGTGCCGACAGCTCAGGGCTCGGAGCCTGCTTCGGATTCTGTGTCTCCTTCCCTCTGCCCCTCCCCTGCTCATGCTCTGTTGCTCTCTGTCTCTCAAAATAAACTTAAAAAAAAAAATTTTTTTTTTTTTTCCAATTACAAGAAAAAAATAACGGGGAAAGTGTGGAGAGTGAGGGGATAAGTGGGCATTCTCTGTACTGTCTGGCTCAGTATTTCTATAAACCCAAACGCTCTAAGAACTATAACTTACATCGTTATATTTAATGAAACTTAATTATTTAGAAACACTTAATTCTGACACAATCTACTTAGAGGAAAAAAGAGCAGAGCCCTGAACTCCAAACCCACAGGCACAGACCCCCGGGCCCATGTGTTGTCCCAGCCCTCACCGGGTGACAAAAGTTACACCGTGATCTGAGACACGGATGCATCGGGCACCAAAACCCCAAGAGTGACGGGTGCTGGGTGGTCCTTGCCACTGCCCCTGCATCCAGAGGGCTCAGTCACAATGATGCACCAACGGCTTCTGTGGGGTCTGGCCAATGGAGACATCGGATGGAGGGTGGAGGGGGCTTCCTCACCCACCGCCTTTATGGTGATGCCAGGAGGCCCCCCTCTCTTGGCCTCACTGTCCCCTAGCCCCCCAGGCCCGCACCCTGCCTTGCCGGTTTCCTTCTGAACACAGGTTCCATTGCCGAAAACACCCTGTCACGAACTGTTCAGTTTGGACATGCCGTCCTTTTCTTTCTGGAACTGGAGTATAGATCACGGCCCGCCCGGTAGAGATTAACAGTGTATTAATCAGGCCCTTTATTCCCTACAAGCTGATGCTTTGATATCAGGAGGCCTGGCCGGCCCTGAAGGCACTGCCCCTCCCCTAGGCTAGCTAATTCTTGAGAGCAAAGGACTCACCCGTGAGTGTGCCTCGCCTAGGCAAGCCAACCATGCCAGGGCCCACGCGGCCACCACTTCTGTTACCAGGGCCACCTTCCCCCGCCCTGATCACCCCGGGGGCCGAGTACCAGACAAGCAGCGCAGCCCCTACCTCCCGGAGCCCCCGGAATTCTTCAGCCTGGCTAATTCTAAGCCTGCCCACCCCGGCTCCCCCGTTGCTTCCCGTGAAAACCACAACAGAGACCGTGCCCATGGTTTCCCCTCGCTCCGGCCCCGGTGCTTCCCGGCGTGGCCCCGCGTGGCCGGCTGACCACCCCCCCCCCCCCCGCCGCCCCATTTCCAGGACACCCGGAGTATAAGAAACGGTCTTCTCCACGGCAGTGGTCCCAGCGCAGCTGGACGGGAGTAACACCCACGCGTTAGCAAGAGCGACACCTCACCTCCAGCACGGGGCCGGCGCCCAGGATGGTCCTCTCGACGCCGCTGGCGTAGCCCTTCTGGCTGAGCGCGGTGAGGCAGTGGATCAGGAAGTTGGTGCTCTGCGTCTTGCCCGAGCCGCTCTCGCCCGAGATCACGATGCACTGATTGACGTGCTTCCGGAGCATGGCGTAGTAGGCCACGTCGGCCAGCGCGAACACGTGCGGCTCCAGCTTGCCCAGCTGCTGGTTCTCGTACATCTTCACGTACTTGGGGTTGTAGATGGGGAGGAACTTGAAGGGATTGACGGCCACCAGGATGCTCCCCGCGTACGTGTAGATCTTCTGCTGTAGGAAGCGGTGCCTGAGGTTCTTCAGGAGGTTCTCCTCGGTCAGCTCGGGGAGGTTGCACAGGTCGTCAAAGTCCGCCTGCGGCCGGGGCAGGAGGCCGCGCTCCACCAGGCGCCGCGTGGCTGTGGCCTGGGACACCAGCTGCATGTGCACGTACTGGATGGTGCCGTCCGCGTTGCGCTCCTGCAGCAGGAAGTAGTAGCCGTCCTCCTGCGGGTGCTCGTCCTGCGCCCGCCGCGGCCACAGCAGCACGCGGTGCACGGGCGAGTCGTTGGCATCCAGCACCCACTCCTCCCCACCGGTCTCCTTCACCTCCACCAGCACGTAGCACTTGGTGCCATCCAGCTGGAGGCTGGCGATGGCATCCTGGATGACGTCGGACGTGGTGCTGTCCTTGGTGGCGGTCACGCGGCACGAGGCCTGGCTCTCGCTGGTGGCCAGCTGCGGGTAGATGTGCAGGTGGTAGGCCGCCTGCCCCCCGCGGCCGGAGCTGCCTGCCTCGTTCACACTCATCCTGCCGCTGGCCTGGCCTCAGCATGCCTCCCGGGCTCGGGGCGCGCGTCCTGGAGCTGGGAGGGAGAGGGTGGCACGGTCAGAGTGGCTGTGGTGGTGGAGGGGGGGACACGCACACCCAACCCCCGGCCGACAGTCTCAGACCCGCGGCCGGGATGGACTTCCCTGCCCCTAACGGGGCTCTCTCGAAAAGCAAGAAGGGGGCGCCTGGGTGGCTCAGCCGGTTGGAACGTCCGTCCGACTCTGACTCGGGTCACGATCTCGTGGGTTCATGAGTTCCAGCCCCGCATCCGGCTCGCTGAAGCTGTCAGCGCTGAGCCCGCTCTGGATCCTCTGTCCCCCTCTCTCTCTGCCCCTCCCTCCCCCGGCTCGCAGTCTCTCCAAAAAAAAAAAAAAAAATGCAAGAAGGGTAGAAGAGCCTCTGTCTGTCCTTAAATGTGACCCCTGATCCAAGGTTTGTGACTCTTGCAGAGTGACATCACCAGATTCCCCCCCCCCCCCCCCCCCCGTCCCCCAAGGTCAAACTCTTCCCCTGGAGTTTGCTTCATCCCGGTCCCTGTTCTTGCCCCCCACCCCGAGTCAGCATCTTAGACCCTCAAGTCCAATGGCCATAACTATCTCTCAGTTAAGCCCCTCTCGGCCCACATCCTTCCTGGCCTCTCCCCTCTGATAGAACCTCCCCAGAAGATCCCCAAGTTCCCCTGCGGGCCTTGGTTATGCCCCCAAAACACATGAGGGGCAGCAAGAGGCACGTTGGGTTGAGCAAGACTGAACCTGCCCCCAAACCTAGAGATTCCAAAACCCCACAGAGGAGGACTAAGGTGGGGACAGCCCCCCAAAACTCATTTGAGAGAACTGCTCAGACTGCATTTGCTTCTAGAACCCACAACCTCACTCTAATCATGACAGTACCATCAGACACACCTAGGCAGATCAGGGGCATCCTACAGGCCACCTGGCCAGTCTTCCCCAAGACTGCCGAGGTCTTAAGCAACACAGAAAGACGGAGGAACCATCCAGACAGGAGGAGACTGGGGACATGTGGCAACCAGGTGCAGTGGGTTCCCTGGACGGGGTCCTCAACCAGACAGAGGACATGAATGGAAGGACTGGTGACATCCACATAACATCAGGAGGTTGGTTAAAAGCCGTGTACCAACGTCCATTTCTTAGTGGTATAAACACGCCCCGATAATGTAAGATATTTACATTTGGGGAAGCTGGGGGAGGGGCATAGGGGGCTCTTGTACTGTCTCTGCAACTTTTCCGTAGATTTAAAATGACTCCAATAGAAAAAGTTTATTTAAAAAACAAAACGAAACCTCATTTGCTTCTTCGGACATCGCAGGAAAAAGAGACCATGCAGCCAACGCTGGCAACGGTTCACTTTGTGTCTTGGAGCGAGAGGCACGCACGCAGCATGGGTCACGGGTGGGCTCGGTGTGTGCCACGTAAGCGTAGCTGAGGATACGAAGATGAACCAGACCTTGGTTCAAAGCCCAGCGGGAGCAGCTGGTAGGCAAACAAATGTGAGTGCATCAGCCACGCCAGCGAGAAGTTACTATCCTCGAGAGCCAGAGAAGGCTTTAGCGGAGGGGCAACATCTAAGAGGGATTCTGAAGGATGAAGAGGAGTTCGTTCGACAGGAAGGCAAAAGGAGGGAGAAGGGTATGGAAGGCCCGCCCCTTGGTTTTGGAAATAAAGTTTCATTGGAATGTAGCCCATTCGTTTACACATCATCTACGGTCGTTTTTGGTGTAACAATCGAACTGAATAGTTGTGAAAGCCTGTAACCTTGAGGCCCGGAAAGCCAAACATACTTATTTTCCAGTCCTTTACAGAAAAAGGTAACTGAAAACAACAACAACAACAACAACAACAACAACAACAACAACAAAAATAGAAAAGAAAAAGTTTGCTGACCTGTACCCTAGAAGGAAGCATGACTCAGCACCCTGAGCTTGAGGGCCCGCTGGAGGCTGAGATGATTCGGACTCTGGGAAACCAAGTCCTGCAGCATGTGGGCAGGGCAGGGGAAGGAGAGGCCAAATAAAACTATACATTACGAAGCTGTTACAATAGTTCACGTGGCCAGCTGTAGCTAGTGGCAACAGGTAGGAAGGTCCGGGGTGGGGGGAGGCGGGAATATTTATTTTTTTAAACTTTCTCCAAAATAAAGCAATTTTGGTGAAATTTTCTCCCAGTTTCACAAGTGGCACGTGTACGCTAACAAAACCTGGATTGTTCTTTTTTTTTTTTTAAATTTTTTTTTTAACGTTTATTTATTTTTGAGACAGAGAGAGACAGAGCATGAACGGGGGAGGGTCAGAGAGAGAGGGAGACACAGAATCGGAAACAGACTCCAGGCTCTGAGCTGTCAGCACAGAGCCCGACGTGGGGCTCGAACTCACATACCGCAAGATTGTGACCTGAGCCGAAGTCGGACGCTTAACCGACTGAGCCACCCAGGCGCCCCCCTGGATTGTTCTTTATGCGGTATGTAGATACCTGTGAACGTTTCTCCGTGTCATAAAATACGCCTTGAAACATGATTTTTTTTTTTTTTAATTTGAGAGAGAGCGAGCGAGCAGGGGAAGGACAGAGGGAGAGAGGGAGAGAGGGAGAGAGAGAGAGAGAGAGAGAGAGAACACCTTAAGCAGGCCCTACGCTCACCGCAGAGCCTGCCACAGGGTTTGATCCCACAACCCTGGGAACCTCACCTGAGCCAAAATGAAGAGTGGGATGCTCAACCAACTGAGCCACCCAGGAGCCTGCAACATGATTTTTAATGATGTCGCTGTACATAGAGAAATTGTGAAGCATGTGATCCTTCTGTTACCAACGGGCAGCTGGTTTCTGATTTCCTGGACACACATCTTTATGCGTAACTCTGAGCATCTCCCTGGGATTGATGCATTTATGCAGGGTTAGCAGATAAATAGATACCAACATTGCTAAGGGTCTTCAAACAGCCACAGTATACTGCAGAGACTGTATTAGATTACGTGACCCATCTAGTTTGGACCTCACGTGGCAATTTCTTTAGAAGTTAGTTATACAACTAGCATGTGACCCAGCAGTTCCCCTCCTAGCAGTCACTCAAGAGAAACGAAGCAGATTCCCCTAGAGGGACTGGACACGAATGTGCTTTGTGGCATCGTTTCTAAGAGCTCCGAACCGGAAACAACCCGAATGTTTATCGACCAGCGAATGGACGAACAAACCGGCCGCGCAATGAAACGCTACTCGGCCACGAGGCGGGACCAACCTCTAATCCTCGGAACAGCATGGAACAACACGGAACAATCTCAGGATCTGTGTGCTGAGAGAAAGAAAGAAGACAACCAAAAAAAATACGCACAGACCCAACAGTTCCGCTCCTAGGTACAGACCTGGTGTTCAAAGAAACACTCGTACACGCATGTTCACGGCAGCACGATTCACAACAGCCGAAAGGTGGAAACGACCCAAGGGTCCAACAGCTGACGAGTGAACAGAATGTGGTCCATCCACACAGTGGAATACTACTCAGCCATAAAAAGGAACGAAGCCCCGATACATGCCACGATATGGATGAGCCTTGGAAAACACTGTTGAAAGAAGCCAGACACGAAAGGCTGCACAGTGTATGATCCCATTTATTTTTATTTTTTTTGTGTGATCCCATTTAAATGAAACATCCAGAGCGGCAAATCCATCGAGGCAGGAAGCAGATCGGTGGTTGCCAGAGGCCGGAGGCAGACAGGTGGAGGAAAGAGGAAGTGACTGCTTAAAGGGGAGGGGGTTTCCTTTCAGGGAATGAAATTGTTCGGCAGCCAGAGAGAGGTGAAAGTTGCACAACGCTGACGATATACTAACCACCGCTGAATTGTACACTTCAAAATGGTGAATTCTACGTTATGTGAATTTCACCTCTGTAAAGGTTTTTTTTTTTTTTTTTAAGGTTATTTATCTTTAATCTCTACAGCCAATGTGGGGCTCACACTCACAACCCCGAGATCAAGAGTCGTACGTTCTTCTGACTGAGCCAGTGAGGCGCCTGCAAATTCAATACAGTTGTAAAAAGAGTGTATACAGTATGATTCCACATATATATAATTCTAGAAAACGCAGACTATAGAGACAGAAAGTCGATCAGTGGCTGCTTGGGGGGGAGGGGGCAGGTTGGGACAACAAAGGAGCCCAGGGAGACTTTTGGGGTGATGAATGTGTTTACTATCTTGGTTGTGGTAGTGGGCTCATGAGTGTTTACGTGTGCCACAACTCTCTAAATTGCACGCTTTAAAGAAGTATAGTTTACAGTATATCGGCTGCAGTTAATAAAGCTCTTTTTAAAATATATATATTGTTGCGGCCCCTGGCTGGCTCAGTCGGTTAGGTGTCCGACTTCGGCCCAGGTCACGATCTCACAGTTCGTGGGTTCGAGCCCCGCGTCGGGCTCTGTGCTGACAGCTCAGAGCCTGGAGCCTGCTTTGGATTTTGTGTCTCCCTCTCTCTGCCCCTTCCCTGCTCATACTCTGTCACTTTCTCTCCCAAAAATAAATAAAACATTAAAAAAATTAAAAAATAAAAAAAGGAAGGGCACCCGGGTGGCTCAGTTGGTTAAGTGTCCAACTTCTGCTCAGGTCATGATCTCACAGTTTGTGGGTTCAAGCCCCGTGTCGGGCTCTGTGCTGACAGCTCAGAGCCTGCAGCCTGCTTCAGATTCTGTCTCTCTCTTCCTCTCTGCCCCTCCCTAGCTCATGCTCTGTCTCTCTCTCAAAAACAAACGTTAAAAAAATTAAAAAAAATATATATTATTATTTAAGTTTATTTATTTGGAGAGAGAGTGGGGGAGGGGCAGAGGGAGAGAGAATCCCAAGCAGGCTCCAGTGTCAGGTTGGAGCCCGACTCGGGGCTTGAATTCACAAACTGTGAGATCATGGCCTGAGCCAAGACTGAGTTGGGAGCTTAACCGAGAGCCACCCAGGGGCCCCAATAACGCTCTAAAAATTACGTGGATTACAAAGGAACCCAGTCCCCCAGGAAAGCATCTTTTCAAAACTTCTTGCTTTCTTTCCAAAATGTCCAACCCGTGAGCCCCGTCACGGAGTTCCTCGGATGCCACAGTGGACAAGGGGTAGGGAACCTGTGTCAGGTGTTCAGAGTGCCAGCCGCCCTCCTGGCTGTCCCCCGATTGCAGGACATTTACAGGCAGCACTGCGCCCGCTGCGGAAGGTGGAGAGTGTACGAGCTTCAGGTCGCGGGTATGCACCTTAATCGCAGCCACGCGAACGCACACACGTGCTCATGAGCACACAACACGCACAGACACAGACACACATGGGCATGTACACTCTTCTATACGGACACACCCACACGCGTGCACACACACACCAAAGCACATGCACAAGCACGGACACACCCACGTGCAGTTTCATACGAACGCTCCTACACACACACACACGCACACACACACGCACAGAGCCAGGGCTTCAGGCACAGCTGGCCCCTTCTGGCACTTGTGCAGACACAGCTGATGTGTGCCACAACTTTGGGGGGGAGGTCCGGCTCACGGACTCGGGGCTCTGGACTGTCTCACGTCCAAGTGCAGGGATGTGGGTGGTGGAAAGGTCACACGGATGCACCTGCTTTCTCCTCCCAGCAGACACTGACCTAGGTGAGGAGGCATCAGAGCCCGCCGATGTCACCTCGGTCTTGCTCACGGGGCCTCCCTGCCTTGCCCTGGAGAGGGTCTGGTCAAAGCCAGAATGGGCTAAGGGCCGCATGGCCGGCTGCCCTCAGTGCCACCCCTTGTCCTCCAGAGCCAGTCAATCACCAGGTGCCGTCAGAGCCCCACAGGGGATGTTTGTAGCCCTGGGCCCCTTGGTGTGGGGAGCAGAAGACAACCGCATGCTCAGAGACTGGGGGCCATGCGGGCAGTCACAGGACCAGCTGATGTGTGCTCCACCCCTCCAGGCCAGGAGGAAGGAGATAAGACTCGCTCAGGGTAGCTGCTGACCACCAGGGCTGCAAGGAGGGGAGGGGTAGCCAAAGAGTAGGGGAGCGCGGGACAGATAGCATCTGGGGCCCCTTGCAGGAGTCCCCACAGGGCCCACCTGCCCCACGCAGGCCCACCACATCCACGTCCTGGGAAACTCCTCTGCCTTGGACCTGTCTTGGGGCCCTCCCTGTCCAGCCTGGCCTCACCTGGCCCTTTTCCCCAAGGAGCCCGCACTCTCCTTCCCCCCCTGCCCCTTCCCCGGTCATCTGGGGCAGGACCCTCCCATTGAAATGGCTCATGTGCCTGAAAACCAAAGACACTAATAAACCCTTTTCCAGCTTAGGGAAAAGCCTGGTTGCCTCCTCACTTCCACATGACTTGGAGCCAGCCCTTCCTACTCCCACCTGTCCCTCAAGCCACCATCCCCCCCGTCCCCCCACTGTAAAAATCGCAGTGCCTCTCCCCAAAGATGCCACCGAGCTCCCACCAGTCACATTGGCTGGCCACGGACTTCTCCTGGTTCTGCTCGCTTGCTCTGCAGCCCCCGGGGATGGAGGCATCATCTGCACCTGCTCTTGTGCAGGGGACCCCCCGCCCAGGCTCTGCCCCCTGGGGCCCGTCCACTCTGCTGCATGCTCCTAGGGGCCACACTCCACCCCCAGCCCACCACAGCCACCTCTCCTGGGCCCCAAACACCCAGAAGGCTTGTTCCCTACTCCCCCCCACCGCCACCCCCACATCCTCCCTGACCACATCCTGACTGCTGTCACCATGTCCCCAGAACTGTCCTCTTCTCATCAGCCAATCAGGAGGGACCCCCTGGCAGCACTGGTCTAGGTGTGCGTGTCCCAGCACAGAGTCCCTCGAAGGCACCCCACGGCCAGCCCTCAGAGCCCCTGGTCATCGGGCCTGATTCAACATGGCCACCCGTTGGTTTCTGGAAACACTCCAGCCACTGCCCACCCAACCAGAACCTTGCAGGGCTTCTCCAGGCCAATCAGGGACACGCTGCCCGAAGCCCCTGACCCCCAGCAGAAAGCCTAGTTCTCCTGGCCTGGGCTGTTTTCCTGTGAGACACCAGCCCCGCCTTCACCGCAGGCCTGGAGGGCCAGCCACCCACCCGCTCCCAGGCACCCTGCCCCCTCTTTCCCTCATCTGTACCTCAGATGAGGGGCTCGCCCCACCCTGGGGGCTGTCCTTGTCCCCTCAGGTCAGAAGGCTCCTTGAGCCCCTCCACCGGCTCTAGGACGGCTCTGCTCTCAGGGCAAAATCTCAGGGTCCCCAACAACACTGTGTCCCCAACAACAGAAGCACAGACCCAGAGTTCCCTTGTTCCTCCACGTGCTGTATCATTTCCCCTACAACACCGCGCTGGTCGGATTCGCTCTGCGTTCTCGCTTCGACGGCCCCCGATCCGATCCATTCTGCCCCAGCGACTTCCCGAGAGCCTCACCCAGGCGAGAGTACGGGTATGGGGTAATACGAGGGTGCTTGCCTCACAGCTTCCTCGCTGGCACCAAGTGTTAATATTTTTCTCAACCCACAGGCATCAGTGGGCACAAAAGAGCATCTTGTCATTGACATTCCTTCGGCTGTCAGGCGGGGCTTCAAAAAAAATTTTGTGTCGTGAGCAACTATTTTTCTGTTTCTGTTAAGTTGTTCACGTCCTTTGTCCATTTTGTTTGTTGTTGTTGTTGTTTTTTTTTTTCCTCCTGCTCATTGCTTTGGAACAGCTCTTTGTATAGGAAGGGTATTGATGGTTTGTCAGGGTCAAGGGCACTTGGCTTCCACTTCCGGTGTTTTGGGGATACAAATGTTGTATTTTCCAGGCAGTGGATCTGTGGGTCATTTCTTTCATGTCTGTTGTCTCGTCCTCTCCCAGGTCTGATTAACATGGAATCATACTTTTTGTCTGTACCCCTCTCCTTCCCTGGACTTATTCTTTATGTTGAAACTCTCATCCATCTGGAAATTATTTGGGTGGTGTGGGAGTTTTCCTAGGGCCGCTGTGATAAAGTACTACAGATGAGATGGTTTAAAACAACAGAAATTCATTGTCTCACGTTTCTGGATGAGTCCAAAATCAAGGTGTTGGCAGGCAGGGCTGGCTCCTTCTGGAAGCTCTGAGGGAGAATCCTTCCCATGCTTCCCCCCCTGCTTCTGGCAGCTTCTGCCAACTCTTAGCGTTCCTTGGCTTGTACGTGCGTCACTCTGATCTCCTCATCCATCATCACGTGGTCCTTTCCTGTCTCTGCATCCTCTCCTCTTCTTCTAGAGATGCCGGTTACTGGATTCAAGATGAGTTCATCCTGAAACCTTTAACTTATTATATCTGCCAAGATCTTATTTCCCATCAAGGTCACGTTCTGAGAGGTCCCAGGTGGATATGAATTTGTGGGGGACACAAGTCAACCCAGAATAGTGTGGGAGGTGAAATGGGGATCCAGATGATCTCTTTCCTTAAAGAATCCTCTCCCTTGGCCAGGGAGTCTCTTTAGTTTGTTAAATACAGTATATGAATTGTTTGACATGCGTGGGTCTGCTTCCGGGCTGTAGATGCCTGTGAGGTGCCATGTTGTTTTGATGAACACAGCTCCAAGGGACATTCTTAAATGATGACATCTCTCTTGGAGGGGGTAGGCCATTTTCTCTGGCTTCTGATCGCACCTTCCTCATTGAGTCTTAATGGAGCCTGAGATCTGGAAGTTGGTCACACTGTGGCTTGAAGGTCCTGGTCACAAGTGGATATGAAACCTGTGCCCCAAGAATCTCCAGCCTGTGCCCAGAACGAAAGGAAGTACGTCTGGGGCTGAGGGAGGGGGGACGGCTCAGCCAACCGGTGACCGCAGGCTGCAGCCACGTTGGGGGCAGCAGGTCCCGAAAACTTGCGTGTTCACCCTTACTCTGAACTGTAACGCCGTTCTACCCTCCAGGTGATGCTCACTGAAGCACTCGCAAGTGTGAGAAGGGGGAAGTGAGACCCATCTCTCCGCACTGATTCGATCTGTCTACCCGGGGCCTTCACAGGAGAGATGTGCCCTCATCACCGGATGGAAATCGAGCTGCCAGGTGAGAAAACTGGCCCCTGGAAGAGCCAAATGGTGGAAGCAAAATGCCCGTCGAAGCATGAGTGGAGAAATAAAATGCGGTCTATTCACCCGGTGGAACATTACTCAGCCATAAACAGGAACAAGCATTGGCAGGCACTACAACGTGGGTGGGCCTTAAGAACGTCGCGCTCAGTGAAAGCAGCCAGACACAAAAGGCCACACGCTGTGAGATTCCGTCTACGTGAAATGTCCAGAACAGGCAAACCCACAGAGACGGCAGAAGGCAGAGCGGCAGTTGCCAGGGGCCAAGGGAGGGATGCTTCCTTCCGGGGGAGACGGAAATGGTCCACGACTAGACAGAGGTGGGGGTTGCACGACATGTCCACTCGACGTAGCTAACACGAATCCTCATGTTACGTGCACTTTACCACAGTTAAGAGAGATTCCTGCTGAAAAACCCGAGCCGTGGAAAATTCAAGGGCTTTGCAAACACCACACGGGGTATACTTTCTGCACTGTGAAAAGACGTGGACCTCAATTCAGGGCCTTTCTCTTATATTCTTGGAGGAAGGAGGTGCAGGCAAAGTGGTGGTGGGGGGGGCACACAACCAAAACTCAGGCCCTGATTGGGGGCGGGGGGAGTGGGACAAATGTGAATGAGCTGCTCTCAAGGCCCGGCCAAGGCCCCGTGCTCAAAAATGCAAGGTTCTGCCTATCAGCTTGGCGAATAATTCGGAATTTGCTGGAAAATAAGGCGGACAGGGCCTCCAGAAAGTGTAGTGTAGCTGCTTCGTTTATATAAGGCCATAATTTGCAGCCACATGTTTATCAGATGAAATCACTCTCCAGCTAAAAGGAGAAGGCCAGCATTACAGCAGGATCATTTAGGAAACGCCACTTAACAACTCTGGGCGCCTCCATTTTCCAATGCTCGCTTCCTGGAGCCTGTGGAGGCTTTTTAAGAAGAGATGATCACGTGAAATTATCTTCAAGATGGACACGCTGAGAAACAGGCACAAACTGAGCATGTTTCTCAGGTGTGGCGGCTCGGAGCTGGAGGATGGCTTAAGGTTTACGTAGGGGTGATGCGGCCACAAGCCGAGGAACGCCAGGAAGCTCCCAGAGGCTGGAAGAGGCAGGGAAGGAAGGATCCCCCTGTCCCCCTGGCCTCTGGATCCTTTGGAGGAAGCAGGTCCCCACTGATGTCTGGATTCTGGACTTCTGGACTCCAGAACTTCAAGAGAATAAATTCCTTAATTTTTTTTAAATGTTTATTTATTTTTGAGAGAGAGACAGAGACAGAGACTAAGCAGGGGAAGGATAGAGAGTGACTCAGAATCTGAAGCAGGCTGCAGGCTCTGAGCTGTCAGCACAGAGCCCAACGCGGGGCTCGAACCCACGAACGTGAGATCATGACCTGAGCCGAAGTAGGACACTTAACTGACTGGGCCACCCACGCACCCCATTAATTTTTTTTTAATGTTTATTCATTTTTGAGAGATGGAGCATGAGTGGGGGAGAGGCAGAGAGAGTGACTCAGAATCTGAAGCAGGCTGCAAGCTCTGAGCTGTCAGCACAGAGCCCAATGCGGGGCTCGAACCCACGAACTGTGAGATCATGACCTGAGCCGAAGTCAGACACTTAACTGACTGAGCCACCCAGGCAGCCCAAGAGAATACATTTCTATTCTTTAAGCCACTGGGTTTGTGGTACCTCAGACCACAGTTTACGGCAGCCCCAGAACACGAATCCAGGTGCCCAGGGCAGAAGATACCAGATGCTCCGAGCAAGGCCCTGATCCAGAAGGACCACTGCCTTTCTTCCGTCTGCTCTGAATACCCCCTCCCCGGCCCCCCCCAGAAACCCATCCCAAATGCTCTCTCACAACTGTCCCTTTCTTCCCTAAGTCCTGTGCTCCAACCTTCCAGTCTGGACCAACCGGTCTGAGCCCTGGAGAGAGCCCCTCCCTCAGGCATATGCTGGGCCATTATGTTCTATTCTATTGGTTCAGCTGCCCTCGGGGCTGACACAGGCTGTTTGCTCTCCCTGGGGTCTGTGACTACCTCTCCCACCCCCTCTGAAAAAGAACACGCTGTCTTTTTCCAATGTCCCGCTCGTCAACAAGTGTTTCTCCAGATGTGGATATGCAGAGGTGAAGGAGGCCAAAGGGATCTGGCCTTTAGGGAGGCTGATGACAAACCAACCTATGAGCAAAGAGGCATTTCCAACAGGGACAGCTCTCGGGAAAGGAAAAATCTCGCGTGGTATTACACCGGTGGTTCTCACCCAAGGGCAATGCTGCGCTGCCCCAGCGGACACGTGCGTCTCCGATTGGAGGCTGGAGACGTTTTGGTCGCCACCACTGGGGGAGGGGGGAGGTACCAGGGCATGTGGTGGATGGAGGCCAGGGATGCCGCTCAACATCCTACCGTGTACAGGATGGCCCCCACTGTGAAGAATGATCCGGCCCCCGGACATCAGCAGTGCGGCCACGGGGACAGAAACTGACCAGGGCAGGGTAGTCATCCTGGATGAACCAGGAGGCAGAGAAGCACTCATCGGAGATGGTTGCTGATGCCTGTGCAGTGGGAGGGGGCACACGGACTGAGCTCCTGGGGAGGGCCGCCTAGGCGAGGGCGGTGAGCGCCAAGGGCAGGGGCAGCTGGGGCTGGTCTCAGAACAAGGAGACCAGTGTGGCCAGCAGGGCTGAGGCTGGAGGGGGAAGGGCTGAGGTCAGGAAGGTCAGATCCCGCAGGGCCTTGCGAACGTGGGACGGGACGGATGGAGTTTCAATTTTCATGCAAGTCTGATGGGGAGCCTGGCTGGTTGGAAGCAGTGAGAACCAGGACAAGAGTGACATCTGGAAGGGGTCAGCTAGGCTGTATGTGGCAGGTGGACTGTGGGATGGGGGCGGGGGGGGGGAGTTGCTGGTCCACAGCTCCAGCAGGTGTCTGGGGCTAGGAGGGAGGGGATTGCTGGTGGCTGTGGTCGGGCCATAGCCTGACACAGGACAGTTCCGGTTACAGGGGGAAGTAAGACAGGCTTTCAAGGTCCTGTGGGGACCCGCGCTTCAGATCCTTCCCTGGTGACCAGTGGGCTCCCTAAATGGAGACTCGGAAGGCTCCCAGGGAAGAAGGCTGAGATGGGCCGAAGAGACCCCTTTGGGGGTCCCTCTCCAAATCACACAGTCCCCCTGCCGCCATGCCCAGGCAGAAACACACAAAAGCCCTGCTTGAGACCTTGGCTGAGAGGCCCCTGGAAAAGGAGGGGCCGCACCCTGCCCCACTCTGCTCTTATTTTTTTTTTTTTTTCAACGTTTTTTATTTATTTTTGGGACAGAGAGAGACAGAGCATGAACGGGGGAGGGGCAGAGAGGGAGGGAGACACAGAATCGGAAACAGGCTCCAGGCTCCGAGCCATCAGCCCAGAGCCTGACGCGGGGCTCGAACTCACAGACCGCGAGATCGTGACCTGGCTGAAGTCGGACGCTTAACCGACTGCGCCACCCAGGCGCCCCCCCACTCTGCTCTTAAAGGCAGTCTGGATCCTCACGGACCTCAGGCGGGGCTCGAGGGGCTTCTGTGCCAGCCCCTCAAAAGGGACAGAGTGGGCCCACTCCTCGGCCTAAGTGCCCCGTATGGGTCAGTCACTTGGGCCCGTGGGAATCCCCCGACTCGGGGCCAAGTCCCTGTGCAGCCCCCTGTCGCAGTGGGGACACTTGGCCTGGGGAGCAAGTCCTGCCCCACTGGTGGCCCACAGAGCCATTAGCCTCCGGGAACCTGGAACAAAGCAGCTCCTCACTTAACCTCTCCAAAGACTCAGACGAGCTGTTGCTGTCCCCTCAAAATCCACATCGCCTGCCACCAGGAGCCCCGCTTGGGTCTGGTTTCTTCAACGACACACCCCCTTCAACTCGATCCTTCCGGCGGCCCACTGGTTTTCGCTTCAAAATGGCATTTTGTTCTGATAAAACTCTTCCTTTGAACACGACTTACTGGTGTAGAATCCACATATCACGCGGCTCACGCGTTGGGAGTGCCTGGGACAGCAGTCTGTACTATGGTCAGACGCCTGCCATCACCACCCCATCCGCTTCAGAACATTCCCACCCGAGAGAGAGACCATGGATCCTTTGTCCTGCCAACAAGACCCTCGAGCCCCATCCTTGTTTTCTGTTCCCGTGGAACTGGCTTCGTTACTGATCAGCAACCACACTGGCCCCTCCCTGTGTGTGGCTGCAGGGCGGGCAGCCTCCAGAGTCGCCTCCTCTCCTCCACCTGTGACCCAGGGCCTCGTGGCCTTCATCTGGGCAAGGGCTCCTCCTGGTCACAAAGTCCATCCCCTGGCCCAGTTTCTGCCGTGATGATCCTGGTTACACTTCTGGACCCAGTGATATGTCCCAGGCAGCCCACAGCCCAGGGTTTTGCCTTGTCAGCATCTTTGGTGACAGCCCCCAACTGGCTCCCCTCCCAGCCTATCTACGCATCACCACAGGGCAGGGGCAAAGGTGTCCCTGTGGGCCAGTCACAGGTTTGACACACAGTGTCTCAGCCACCTCTTCTTGTCCTGGAGCTCAGCATTCTTTCAGACCCTCCTCTCTCCCAGGCCAACTGTGGCCCCGGGGGACATCTGGCAATGACAGGAGACATACCTTTGTGATTGTTCCCACCCGGGGAAGGGGGAGCTGCTGGCATCCAGGGGGGTAGAGACCAGGGATGCTGCCCGGTACCCTACAAGGCACAGAACAGTCCCCACCACAGAGAATGACCCGGCCCTACATGTCAGCAGTGCTGAGGTCAAGAAACACTGTGTTCATCAGTTGGAAAAAAATATTGATTTAGGTCCCTAACTCATAGACACACCAGAATAAATTCCTGGGGACTTAGATGGTACAAGCCAGGGTGATCCCTCCTAAGGATCGCTTTTTGCTGAATGATTTTCAGATCTTCCAGAAACTTTTTTTGTCCAATTATCTATGGCAACGGGCTGGTCCCAAAGTCATTTTGGTTCAGCAACAGAGTCGTTTTTAGATCCCCCTCCCGTGACCATGGCAACAACGGGGCCAGATTCCCTCCTGGCATCTGTGAGATACCTCCTCTCTCCCTCCCCACTTGGTGCATTTACATGAACGCAGCATCCTAGGACCTCTATTAATTAACTGAAATTAATTAATGTGTTAATTTTTTTTTTTTGAGAGAGAGATAGAGAGTGAGCCAGGGAGGGGCAGAGAGAGAGGGAGACAAATCCCAAGATGTGGGCCTCAAACTCGCGAACCGTGAGATCACGACCTGAGGCGAAATCAAGAGTAGATGCTTAACCGACTGAGCCACCCAGGCGCCCCTAGTAACATAATGACAGAACACGAAGTCTCCTAGACTCCACAGAACCCCTAAACCAAGGGTTCTCATTCTGGGGTTGACTTTTCTCTGAGGGGACACCTGGCAATATGTGGAAACATTTTAGCTTATCACGACTCGGGGGGTGGGAGGGTTGCTACGCATCCAGTGGGTGGACAGACCAGGGATGCTGTTCAACACGCACGGGACAGTCCCCACCACAGAGAAGGACCCAGCTCAGGTGTCCCCAATACCGAGGCTGAGAAACTGTGCTTTAAGTAAGAGCAAAGTTCACACACTTTGGGGTGTCCCCAGGGCCTCCCAGGCACAGCAGACATCAGCAAGATTCCAAGCCCAAGTTCACCTACTGCACGATATTCAGAACGAGGGAGCGAGAGCGAGCCGGCCTTGTCGGGGGACCACATCAGCTGCGGGGGCCTACGGACACCTGCCCCAGCCAGTTCAGGCTCCTTTCTCTACCTGACACCCCATCCCTTAGCTTCCGTGCCTTCATCTTGGCTCCCTGCTAAGCCAGCAGGCAGACTCCTCGGGGACCACCTAGGGGAGACACGGGCTTCCCAAGGGCCTACGGGCTGGGCTCGCCTCTTTTGTGCCACCTGTTCTCCCACTAGCTCCTGATAAATAGCATCTCCACGTATAGGCGAGGATCCCAGGGATCTTCCCAAGCAGTGGCCGGAGACCCTGCTCACCAGGAAATGAAAGCCCCGGGTGCATCCCAGCAACCTGAGAAGCGACATCTCAAATGTCACCCCTCCACTCCCTCTGTTCCACCCATCCTAGGACGGGATGGAGATGCTCAGAGAGACGAGCAGGAGGCCCGGGGCAAAGCCCCAGCGGGCCTGCCGCTGACGCACTGCTCTGACTACACTTGCAAGGATGGGGTGGCATCGGCCTCCGAGGGAGACGACCTTTGCCAGGGCTTGCTGGGGGAGCTCTCGTGTGTCCCTCTTCCTCCGCCAACAAGCCCTGACCGGGTCACAAGCTCGCCGGGTGCTGGGCGCCTCTCCGCGGGCATGACTCCTGACATCTGCACTCGGGGGAAAGAGGCGAGGGCCGTTCTGCTCTCACGGTAACCCTGAAAGCCAGCTCTGCACCTGCCTCGTTAACCCTTTTTGCTGAATGATTTTCAGATCTTCCGGAAACTTTTGTCAAATCAGCTATGGCAGCGGCTGGTCCCAAAGTCATTTTGGTTCATTAACAGAGTCGCTCTTAGATCCCCCTCCTGTGACCATAGCAACACTGAGGCCAGAGACCTCCGTACGCCCCCGATCACAAATCTTCGCCAGCCCCCAGGTGGGCACACACAGTCTCCCAGGCCTGGTTCTAAATACACCCTGGTAGGGGCGCCTGGGTGGCGCAGTCGGTTAAGCGTCCGACTTCAGCCAGGTCACGATCTCGCGGTCTGTGAGTTCGAGCCCTGCGTCAGGCTCTGGGCTGATGGCTCGGAGCCTGGAGCCTGTTTCCGATTCTGTGTCTCCCTCTCTCTCTGCCCCTCCCCCGTTCATGCTCTGTCTCTCTCTGTCCCAAAAATAAATAAAAAACGTTGAAAAAGAAATTAAAAAAAAATAAATACACCCTGGTAAAGTCCCACGAGATCCGCTCTTCCCAAGCCGGGTCCTTGTCTGCCTACTGTCACCCCAAACGTTAAGGACGCGTGTGAGATCTGGAAGATTCCTAATGGGATGCTTCCAAACTTGATGTGGCCAACTTGGCCACCTCCCTTAAAATGTTTCTTTAAATGAGTGAGACTCAACAAGATGAACTCTATCGGTGTGACTGTTCGTCCAAAATTGCTTCACTAAATAAAGACGAAATTTGTCCCTTACCCAGTGTTATGGGCTGAAGTGGGTCCCACCCACCTCCGCACCCCAATTCCTTATGTTGAAGTCCTACTCCCCAGTGCTCCAGAATGCGACTGGATTCGGAGATAGAGTCTTTAAAGAGATGGTTAAGTTAAAATGAAGTTATTAGGGTGGGCCTGATCCAACAGGACTCCTGTCCTGACAAGAGGAGATTAGGACACAGACACAGAAGGGAGAAACCAACCGTGCCAACACCTTGATCTTGGGCTTCTGGCTTCCAGATCTGTGAGACAATGCATTTCTGTTGCTCAAGCAGCCTGGTCTGTGGTTCTTTGTCACAGTGGCCCTGGGAGATTCGTACACCCAGCAGAGACAGAAATGAAATGCCTGTAGCTGGGTCCCCTCTCGCACATGCAACCCTGCTGAAGCAGGGCAGAGCTAGAGTATAAACGAATGAGTCAGACCTGGACAGCTTATTCACTGCTCCGACTAACCCGCAGGCCGAACCCTTGAATCACTACTTTATTTATCATCAGCCACGGGCTCAGAAAGTCTCGACGAGGAAATGAGTAGAACCCAAACTCATCGGCTGTGTCTCTGAGACGTGCCTAATCGCCGAGGCCCCTTCTGGGCCACACTGAAAAGAGGTAGAGTGACAGGGCCCGTCGGGGACCCGGTGGTGCTCAGACAGAGCCCTTTGTTCTGCTGTGCTGTCCGTCCGGAGGAGGGCAGAGAGAAGGGCCTGTCTTGCTCTGCGGGGAGGCCGAGCAGGGGCTGCCTGGCACAGTTGGTCAGGGATGCTGGCCACACAAAGGGCTGGTGGATGGGGACTGGTGGGGGAGGGCAATGTTCAGAAGGGGTCGGGCGGCCCCAGAACGTGCTGTTTCCTCCCGTGGAGTTAAAGCAGCTATGGCATGGCTGGGGAACAAGCAGAGAAGGACGCACAAAGAGCAAAAGCTAGACAGTCTGTGCTTCAGGACGTTCCGGCGTCTGGGGCCAAGAGCCACGCTGATCTGGGGCCACCTCCAAAGTAGCTCTCGAGAAGAGAATCTAATACCTCTAATCTCGGAAGAAAACCAGTAGTTCGTTCTGAGATGAGGGACGGTTCCTGCAGAAATCCAGGTCAGTTGTAAGACAAAGAGAAAGACAACGGCATGTGCTGTCCCAGTGAGCGAAGATGGCCCTGGCTCACCTCTTGGTCCTCCTCTGCTGTCCATTCTTGGGGCACGCTGCCTAACTCCCCCTCAGTCCTTTCCCAACTGTGTCTCCTTTTTATCAGGACTCTAGATTAAGAACCGACCAGATGGCAGAATTCAGTTGCTGGCCGTTCTACCCCACGCCTGCCCTTGGCTGCCGTTCCCTGGGAGCGGATCAAACACCAAAGAGTCACCGAGGCAAAGGTAGGCCTGGGGCAATAACCAGATTTCACCCCAGAGCGGTGGTTCTTGAGCCCCGAGAAACCCACAGCCACATCTGGTGGGCACAACTTGAGGGGTATTATTGACCTCTAGTGGGTGGAGACCAGGATGCTGCTTGCTATCCCTGTAATGCGTGGGGTGGCTTCCACAGCAAAAAATAACCCAGCCCCAAATGTCAATGGTGCTGCAGCTGAGAAACATGCTCTAGCAATTTGGTCTTTGCCAGTTGGAGGTTTCTAATGATCCTTCATGTTTCTGGAAAGCCCAGGGGACCATCTCTGAGGTCGCCACTATGGAAACTGAGCTTCAGTTTCCATACTGAGAAAAGAGGAACCCAGACCGCTTACGGCTGGTTGGCAGAATAAAAGAGATGGGTATAAAAGCTTCCGACACAGAAGATGCTCAATAAAGAGCAGAGCTGTGCAGGGATCTTCTCATGCAATTCCCTCTTCCTGGCTTGATTGAACACCTCCCTATCCTTCAAGGCCTGGCTTGGACCCTGCCACTTCTTCCAAGGAAACCTGCCAGAACTCCCCCAAGCCCCAAAGCTTGCACTGCTAATCCCTGATTCTGTCTTCACAACTTCCTGCGCCACCTCTGTTGCTGCACTGACCGCGCACTCTGAATTTCATCATTCCTCGGGGAGGGAGAACACTAGAATGTCCCTCCTCCAGGGCATGAGGGCTCATCTCTGTCCCTGGGGCCTAGCCCCCAGTGCTGGAAGGATCAGCCCTGGCTTAACTGAACTCTAAGCTCACCCAAGACACAACTTTGGGGGGGAGACAAGGAAAGGGAAGTGGCAAGTTAACAAGCCCCTGTTGGGGACAGAAAACAGACCACACAGCCAAACAGAAAGGGGACATTCCCAAGTCTCCACCCTCTTCTCCGAGCCAGAGGCCTGGAACTGAGAGAGGGTCTCAGGGACGACTTCCAACCAGAAAGATGTAGCTGAAGCTCGGGGAACAGGTGTAACGTGCAAACGCAAAGGTGGAATTTGTGGAATTTTCCATGTGGAAGATAAAGGAGCAGTAAAAAGATCGTCTTTTGGATACAAACCATACAATGGAAAGTTGAACAAAACTGGGATCACTGAAGTCAGGGGCTGCATAAAATACGAGGGGACTGTATGCCAGAGACACGAAGGTTATCGAAAAGGGCTTGGGTTTTAAGGTTGAGAAATGCTGATTGACGCCAATCCATTCATTTTGCAGGTGAAGACACAGACAAAGAGACTTGACCAAGGTCAGGACCCCAGACACAGGACCCTCCGTGAAAGCCTGCCTGGCTGCGCTCCAGGGAGACAACGACCAGGGCCATGCAACCAGAAGATTCCAGTCCTGTTCATTTGGGGGGGGGGGGGGCATCCTGGCCAGGGCAAGCCCACACTGAATGTCTGTAGAAGGCATGACTTTGGGCTCTGACAATGTGTCCTGGGGCAAGCAAGGCCAAAAGCTACCTTCCATAAGGACCAGAACATTCTGGAAGTAAAGGGAGCAGATAGCTCTCTGTGGCCCTCTTTACATCCCATCTATCCAGATTCATCTCCTGAATGAGCTATAAACCCAGGCTCCCCAGCCCTTCTGGCAGATCCCGGACAAGGATCCCCCACAGTTGGGAAAGAAGAGAAATTAATGCTGATTAAAACCGCCCAGTGCAAGGCCCTTGCCAGAGCCGGCCCATCAGACGTTGAAACAACTTCCCAGCTCAGATGCCCAAGGGGCCCCCCCACTGCTCCTGGATGCCTTAAGAGACTGGAGCCTCCAAGGCCAGAATACACCTCAGAAAGGTAGGAGCTGGGACCCTCCACCTTCAAGACACAATGTCCCCACCAGCTCCCACCTCAGACAAAGAGGTGTGAGAGAGGCTTTCCCTTAAAGTCCCCTGGCCTACAGGGCGCCCAGGAGAGAAGGGAGAGGAGGGAGCGCATGTGGGCTGGCTGCTGCTGGCTGCCGCCGTGGCTGCCCTGCCTCTCCCGGGCTGTGAGCTGGGCTGTGAGCTCAGCGGCCGCCGGGGGACAGATTTCCTGTATGTCGTTTTACCCATTTAAGTCCAAGGATGCAACTCCGAGGAGGTGGTGACAGCTTAGCACACGCGGGTGTGTGCACACCCGTTCCCTCCCCCCTAAACCCAGTTCCGGGCCCCCAACGAGGTCCGGAGTCTCCTTCTTTGCTCCCTGGGACCCCAGGGCTCCAGCCAGCCCTGTCTTAGGAGAGTGGTGTGGTTTTCCAAATACCAGAACACCAGCCTAGAGGGCACTGGGACTCGCTCCAGTTACCCAGAGGTTGGGGATGAAGTCGGGAAATAGGAGAATCCAGAGAGAAAGGGGACCCCCCAAATGATATGGGCTGCACCCCAATGTCTGTACAGGGCCACTCTTGTCCTTTCCTCTCCTCTCTATCCCCCCCACCCCAACTGGCCCTCAGTTCTTGCCACAGTTTCTTCCCCCTCTCCCATCCCCCATTTCCCACCTCCCCATTCCGCCGGCCTCCACACCAGGGAGTTCAGACCTCCAGGATTTGAGCACCCACTGAATCCCAGGCGCCTCCCTCCCCCAGGAACCATTCCCTACCCCGTCCACCGAAGGCAGACGGTCCCAGGCCGTCCTATACCGTTTCCCTCAATCGCATCTCAGCTGTCCCCCCACCGGCCTTGCCCCACGTCCCCAGCCTGGGCCTCTCAACCCCGCCTCCTTGCCTCCCCGCTCCTAGCCCCGTTTCCTGCGACCCCCCAACTACCACTAAAGCCACGTCCTCCAGAGAAGCTGCTCAAAGCCACAAGACCTGCTCCCTCCCCATCCGTAAACTCCCTCACCAGGCCCTTCCCATCAACTTTCTCCTCAACCATCCCGCTCCCACCCCATCGCCAGCAACCCCTTCACGACCCCCAAGCTCGTTCCCGCTCCCTCGACTCCTGCCTTCGCGCCTCCTCCCATTAATCCTCAGCTCCGTATCCTCCAAGGCAGCCCGCCAATGCGAGCCTGGAGATCAAGCCCCCAACCCGCGGCCGCCTCCACTCACCTTGGCCTCGGCCGCCGCGCGCCGCCGGTCCCGGGCCGGGTCCCCGCCCGGCCGCCCTCCCGACCGACCGCCCACCACTGGTCGGACCGCTCCGCCCCGCCGCGCCCGCCGCTCCCCCGCGCGCTCCCGCTTCCGGGTTTCGGAGGGGCGGGGCTGGGGCGTGACGCCAGAGCGCCGCAGGGCGGAGCGTCCCGAAGACCCGCCTCCTTCCTACGGGCTCCGGCCACCGCCTCCTGCCTCTGGTGGACGAAACCAAGTGTGAGGGGAACACAGCGAGGCGCGCAAGCCGGGTTCGCCCGCTCCACCCGCAGGCACGCTCGCCGAGGTCCGTGGCCGCCCCTCCTATGGCGCCGCAATATGGCCCGGTCCGGACCGAGGGGGCGGGCACACCGACTTGAAGAGCCGGCCTTTGAGTTAAAGGCGGGAAATGGCGGATTCGTCGGGGCGCAGTGCTGGGTGAGTTGAGGCGCCGCGGGCCGGGATTTTGTCGGTGCCGGCGAGAAGGCCATGGCCGGGAGCTGGTGGGGGAGGGCCAGCAGCGTTGGGGGTTGGGGATTTGATCCCTTCTGGACCCACCGCGGGTGCACAGGCTCGGGGAGGCGGGGTGCGGCCTCTGCGCATGCTCGGGAGCGTGGGCGCGGAACTAGACCTTGAGTCCCGAGTCAGTTATGTGGGTGCGGGGCGAGCCTTGGCTAGTGGCTTAACCTTTCTGTGCTTCCGCCTTCCACCCCTGCGAAATCGGCGGAATGACGCCGCCGCTCAATCTTGTAGGCCTTGTGTGAAACTGAAAAGCTCTTGCAACAGTGCGTGGCTCCTGAATGTGATCTGGCGTTATTACAGTTAACGTTTTGTAGTGGACAGTGCTGGGCCACTAAACTATCTCCTTTAATCTTTCCAGTCTCTTTTTTTCTACGCATCCCATTTACAGGTGACATAATAGAGGCTCAGGGAGGGAAGGTCATTTGTCACAGCAGGAACAAGAGAGACAGACTTTGAACACTTGGCGGTGCCAGGTGTGATGCTTGGGCTGGGTTTGTTTTGTTTGTGCTTTCGGCCCATGTTTATTGTTCCAGTGCAAATTGAAGTTAAATAGGCCGACTGAAATCGGTTGGGTTTTCTCCACCCTGCGTTATCCTGAGAGTCCCATTAGTCTCTCCGACGTTTTGGGGGGAAGGGGGGTGGTACCAGAGGCTGGCACAGGTGCAATGAACTCCCCCCCACATTGTTTGACTCCAGAGCCCTAGCTCTGACCCCATAGGGAATCTTTGCTCTGTCCCTTGCCAGCTCTGAGACTTGCCAGGGGTGACGTTTTCAAACCTTCAGGTCCTTGTCTGGAAAACAAGGATAAAGCAGGCCAACGGTGAGTTGGTTGTAGGATTGGGAGGATTTTGCGAAGGAGCAGAGCTTCCGGCACCTAGTGAGCATTTGTGAGGTTGCCTCTCCCCACTGTGGCCCAGCACCGACTTGGGGTCCTCAGAGCCTGCCACACAGGAGGTGGCTGCCGTGAGCTGAACAGGTCATTTTGTGACCAGTGGGGCTTGTGTCCTGATGTCAGCAGGGGTTACAGCACCAGGCCCCTGCCCTGCCCCGCCCCTCAATGTGCAACTTCCTAGTTGCTGGTCTCTGTTCGTGGCATTCCCCCTTGCCCAGACTGGACACCTGGGAGGCATCGCTGACTCTCCTGATTCAATGTTCACTCTCCCCCATGACATCAGGCTTCATTCTTTCTTTCCTTAAATAGAGATGAAAGGCACATAACATCAAATTAACCATTTCAAAGCAAGCGATTTAATGGCCTGAAGACCTTCACGAGGTGCAGCCACCAACTCTGTCTAGTTCTAGAAGTTTTCACCAGCCCAGAAGGAAACTTTGTATGTATTTGCAGTCACTCCCCGTTCTTCCTGCAGCCTGCTGCCCCTGACAACCACCAATCAGCTTTCTGTCTCACTCGCCTGTTCTGGACTTTTCAGATGGAATCATACAAAATGTTGCCTTATGTGCCTGGCTTCTTTCACTTTTAAAAGGTTTGTTTATTTATTGAAGGAATCTCTACCCCCAGTGTGGGGCTCGAACTCAAGAGTCGCATGCCTCATCAACTGAGCCCAGCCAGGTGCCCCCAGGATAATATTTTTGAGATTCATCCATTTTAGCATGTATCAGTATGCCTTTTTAGGACTGAATAACATTCAGGGTTCGTTGTTTTCTAGCAGGAACCTATGGCCCACGAAGCAGAAGATATTTACTGTCTGGCCCTTTACAGAGAAAGGTTACCAGTAAGGAGACTATAGAAATAGATCTGAGCCTTTAAGCTGGGAAGTCAGGACTCTGCCAGCCCAGCCCAGCCCAGCCCAGCCCAGCTTTCTCTCCTCCTGATCCTGTATCCCTGCCTGGGTTCCCTGCAAAGCCATAGGGCTGATCAATTTCCATTTCGACATCATTCTTCTCTGCCCTGTGCCCTTGGCCTTGTTGATCCCTGTCTCTGGACGTCCTTTGCCATGAACCTGAGCAAACAGGGCTTTGTCTCTCACCTACCCCCCACCTCTTTGCCTGTCCGGGGCACTCTTCACATTGCCTGACGGGAAAACACTGTTTTTGCCTCTCAGGAAGGAGCTCCGTCTCCCTTTACCAGGTGGCATCAGGTGCATACAGTTGGCACTTAAACGCCTGATGAATTAATGAACCCCTGACCTAAGTTGAGATCTTTGAGGCTTGGCAAACATGCTCATTCTTCTCACTCTTACCCCTCTGGGCCCTCCTCGGCTTCGGCCGGGCAGGGGCTCTGTGTCTGTGTTCCAGTGAAGGAGTCCCAGACTCGTGGACGTCAGGGTGCCGGGACTGGGTTGTCCCAAGGAAGCCCAGGCTCCTCGCTGCCTTCCCTGAGCCTAGCCAACTATGTTAACAAGACCCCCATCTCCCTCTTCTAGGAAGCCTTCCTCAGGGGGCCCCGGTACTCCTAGTGGCGCAAAGATGAAAGGAAGCAGAACACAAGGTGAGCAACATTGCAAGCCTCCTCACGATCCAGTTTCAGAAAGTGCTTTTGGGGAAGAAAAGCCCGGGCCGGAGCAGGGAAGCTAGGACTTTATTTCACACACACCTTCGTGTGATGCTGAATCTGTCACCCAGCCCTGCAGCCAGGGGTGCGGCAGGTCCCGGCGGACGTCATCCAGGGCAGCGGGCCCTTCCAGCCGCGGTGGGGGGGGGCTGCCTCACGGGCTGTGTGCAGGACTCGCCACTAGGAAGTGTGGGTGAGGAGAGCATGAGCCGAACTTGTTACTGAACCCTGGAGTCTCCGTTTCTTCTCTGTAAGCGCCTCGGGGGCGTGCCCACATCTGGGGTCCCCGTGTGGGTCTGCAGTCACTGCTCACAGCCTCCCTTGACTCTTGGCAGTCAGTGCCACTTGGGGCAGTAGACTGGAGGATCCCCCTCGTCGGAGCTCAAGCCTCTGATACAGTGAACGGTTTTCCTCCAAGTGTGCTGTGGGCCAGTGCAGAGTTAGAGCAGAATTCCAGTTCCAAGGGACTGGAGGTTCATACGCTACAGTGCTGCTCGATGATCTCGTCTCTAACGTTTATTATGTTTACACGTGGTCTGGTTCTTGAACGCAAATTATATCCTTCGTCACAATACTGCTTCTGTGGAGAATCCACCCCTGTTTAAAACAAATATGTACATTTTAGTTTCTGGAAACTTGAAACTGCTTGTCAGAGATGTTCAAGGAACCCCAGGCCTCCGATCCTTCCAGAGGAGCAAAACCCTTTGCTGATGGTGTTGGACTGAAAGCAGGATGGTTTCCTGTGCTTAGAAGGGGGGAGGTGGGGTGTTCTTTGCCCTGATCCTCACTTGACGTCCAGCGGCAGACCCTTGGTGTATCTTGATTTTCTCGCCCGGCCCCTGCCTGGTCTTGGCCTTGACCCTTAATGCCTCCTGCCCGATCGTCTGAGCCCGCTCACCCCGCAGGCGTGGCTCTTCCGTATCCAGGGCTCACTCGGGGCAACCACTAGCTCCTCGTCCAGCTCCATGCTCCCCATGAACTCTAGATGTACCTCCTTTCCACTCAGGGTTGTGGCCGCATCTCCAGCCCCAGTGAAAGATGAAATCCTGGCATGAAGATCCGGTTGAGATCACCGTGTCACTTAACCAAGTTGTCAAACTGTGTGATGTTAATCGTGTCACTCTTTCTGGGTCTCTTCAGTAAAAAGGGGACATCTCTGAGCTCTGGGTGTACCTAGAAAAAGCGTAGACTCGTGCGCTGGATGCCTGGCTGAGCACCTACTCCCTACTGGGCAGTGGCATTTAGCCTTGAGCAAAGCAGACTGGCCGCGCATCAGATGGAGAAGTAAGGAGACATGGGGTGTGTTGGACCTTGTGGATAGACCAGGATGTGGGTGGCTTCCTGGTCCAAGGGAGGTGCTGGGCTGAGCGGAGCTGGGAAGGAGGGCAGGTGCAGGCGCGTGCCTGCTGGTTGGAGGGACAGCAAAAGTGGTCACGGTGGCAGGAACAGGAGGGAGGGCAGCGAGATGGGAATATGAGATGCGCGAGGTGCCTGGAGGCGCTCAGGCTTTACCAGCTAATGGATCTGCGAGGCAGCCCATTCTCAGCCACCAAGGGGGCAGCCGGCCAGGAGGACACAGGGTGTTTTAGGGAGGAGGGTGCCAGCAAGTGCTGTGCTCAGAGTGAGGACTAAGAATTGGTTGGTGGGCTTTGGGGCGGGGAGATCTCAGCGGTCTTGCCGAAAGGGGTTTCTTTGGTGCAGTGGTGATCGGGAAAGCCAGACTGGACTGGAGTGGGATTCAGGAGAGAGGAGAGGAAGAGGAGCTGGCATCGTAAAGGGGAGTGGAGAAGTGGGGGGAGAGGGTCTAGGTGGAGGGAGAAATAATGGCAGGAAGACCACTGGAGAGGGGAACTGGGGTTGGGGAGCGGGGGTGAGGGCCGGGCTCTGGCACCTAGAGTGGAGGGTTTGCTTTACCCCAAAGCACAGAGGTCCCTCCACGTGGTGGGGCCGGGATATGGCCCTGAACTTGGGAGGCTGCTGGATGCTGAGGTGGGAGGGTCTCCTGGGGCTGCTTCTGTCTTGCCAGTGAAGTGGAATCTGGTCCCTAGCTAACTGGAGGGATGGGCCCCCTGTGGGAAGTGGGAGGAGAAAGTGCAAGGGAGGGTCCAGGGGAAGGGGGGTGGGGGGAGACAGAGCAGAGGACTGTACGTGGTCACTGGGGCTGTTGAGAGACACCCCCTTGCTGCCACAGAGCAGCAGGAAGGGTGCCTGGGGCTGCGCTGTCACCAAGATGTATGGCTTGGTGCTGAGCATGGCTCCCGAGCAGTCCTAAGCTAGGTAAGGGGGTAAAGAGGCATGAAAGTCCTGTACCATGAGTGGGTCATACACAGACCTGGGTGAAGGAAGGGGTGGTTGGGGTCTTGACCGCAGGGAGTGAGTTGGGAAAGACAGGAGGAGGCAAATACGTGCCTCTCTGTGGAAAGTCTTGCTTCCTGCCCCTGCCCTGCCCCTAAATGCGCTTTCTGCTTTGAGCTTATTCCCTCCTATTCCTCGATCATAGCTCCTGCAGCTCTCTCTCTGGGGCTCTGTCCCTAGCCCAGCGACTTGGATGCCGCAAGTATCCCATCCATGTTGTTGTATACAGTAGGTGTCCCATACATGCTCGAGGATGCCAAAGGACAGGATCTGAGAGGAGCAAGGAGGAACAGTTCTGCTGTCCCTGCTGTTGATGGGGGGGTCTGGGGTGGGCCGGTTCTCACACTCCACTGTTGTAGTTTTGTTATAAACCAACAGCATGTTTCCCACAGGTGGAAGAGTAGTTGAGTCCCGATACCTGCAGTACGAGAAGAAAACCACCAAAAAGGTAACGACTGTTTTTTGAACGTTCTGAATAGAGTTCCGTCGGAACTTGGAATGCTGACACAAGTCACGTGAGCCAGGCACAGCCTGGTCCCCGAACAAGCCTTTCGGGGATTTTACCCAGCAGCCTCTGTGATTGTCTCGTCCTTCGTTCCCAGTCTTGAGTCTCTTTTGTGAGCAGCGGTCTCTCTGAGGATCCCCTTTCCAAAGACATGACCTCGATTGAAACCTGAAATTGTTCCTGCCTTTCAACCTGATAATTCCTTTCTGGATTTTGTCCTGAAACAGTTCTGTCGGGTGCCCAGCACACAGTCTTTGGCCTTGGCGGGTATTTATAGAATTTTAAGTTTATTTATTGTGAGAACTAAGGTGAGAGCAGGGGAGGGGCAGAGAGGGAGGGAGAGAGAGAAAATCCCAAGCAAGCTTCGCACTGTCAGTGCCTGACATCGCAGAGCCTGATGCAGGGCTCAAACTCACAAACTGCAAGATCATGACCTGAGCTAAAATCAAGAAGAGTCAGACGCTCAACCAACTGAGCCACCTAGGTGCCCCCTTGACTGGTGTTTGAAAAACACCTACCGGGTCTTCGAGAAGGACTGCATACATAAACAAACTTAAGTAATAGTGTGCCTTAAGATCCAACTTGAGGGAAAAGGAAACCTTTTCACAAACTGATGTCACTCCTTGGGCGTGGTTTGTTGTTTTCAACAGACTTAGTTTTTTTTTTGTTTGTTTTTTTTTAGAGGAGTTTTAGGTTCACAGCAAAATTGAGCAGAAATCCAGAGATTTCCCGTAGAATCCCTGCCCCACACCCTCACAGCCTCCCTGGTCAACACCCCCCCACCAGAGAGATGCACATTTGTAACTGATGAACCTACACGGACATGTCATCAGCCAGAGTGATTTTGTTGAAGTGATTTTCAACAAAAGATCACAGTCCGTGCCTCATAATTTTAATATTGCCTTGCAGGCTTGTTTACAGCACCCTATGTGTCTCCATGCTGAGGTAGTTTCCATCTCTAAGAGCTTGTCCATTTTCTTTCTTCTTTTTTTTTTTTTTTTCCATCTCTTAACATACAGTTTACGTAGAGTAAGGCGTCACTCTCCAGCCTACAGTTCTGCGAGTTTGGGCAAAAACTCACCCAGTCACAGACACACCACAGTCAAGATACCGAACAGTCTGTCACTCCCAAGATCCCTCGGTGCTCCAATGAAGCCAGCCCCACTGCATCCCAGGCGGTTACCTGTTTCTGTTTCTGTAGCCTTGCCTTTTCCGGAAGGTCATTTAAAAGGTGTCACACGGGATGCAGCCTCTTGTGTCTGGCCTCTTTCACATAAAGGAGAGGAGGTCTCTCCCTGTGGTTGCCTGTCACAGTGAGTGTTGGTTCCTTCTGATGGCTGAAGAATGTTCCATGCTGTGTTTAGCGTTTGCGAGGGAAGGACATTTGGTGTGATTCCCATTTTGAGCAATTGTGAACAAAGCCACCTCAAACATTCCTGTTGTGGGATTCCGTGTAGATGCGTTCTCGGGTCTCCCTGGAGAGGAATTGTAGGGTAGGTGTATTTTTGGCTTCGTAGGAAAGTGCTCACCTGTTCCCCAGAGTGGCTCCAGGTCTTTATATGGCTATCAACCACAGCGGAGAGTTCCAGTCGGTACTTTTGAGATGGAAACCATTCTGGTGGGTGTGAAGTGGTATCTTGTGGTTTTAATTTACATTTTCCTTAACAACCGCTGATCTTGAGGATTTTTTCTTTTTTTTTTTTTAATTTTTTTTTTTTTTAACGTTTATTTATTTTTTAAACAGAGACAGAGCATGAACGGGGGGAGGGTCAGAGAGAGGGAAACACAGAATCTGAAACAGGCTCCAGGTTCTGAGCTGTCAGCACAGAGCCCGATGCGGGGCTCGAACTCACGGACCGTGAGATCACGACCTGAGCCGAAGTCAGACGCTTAACCGACTGAGCCACCCAGGCGCCCCTGATCTTGAGTATTTTTTCATGTGCTTACTGGCCATTCCTGTATCTTTGTTGGTGTGTTCTTTCAGATCTTTTGCCCATTTTTAAATTGGGTTGTTTTCTCGTTGTTGAGTTTGGAGAACTCTTTCTCTCCCCTGGGCCCCAACCCTTTATGGTGATTTTCAGATATTTTCTCCTAGTGTGTAGCTTGTCTTGTCCTTCTCTTTAGGGTCTTTTGAGGGGAATTGAATCCTCAATTTTGATGAAGTCCATCTTAATGGATTTCTGCTTTTATGGGCCATGCTGTTGGTATCTCACCTAAGAAATCTTCGCCTAACGCAAGATCACAAAGGTTTTCTCCCATGTTTTCTTCCATGACTTTTATGGTTTTAGATTTTACATTTGGGTCTGTGATCCAGTTTGAATTAATTTTGGTATCTGGTGTGATCATGGAATTGACGTTCATTTTTAAGTGTATGGATGTCCTCTTGTTCCAGCACCACTGGCTGAAAGGACCTTCCTTCTCCCATTGTCACCACCTCTGTTGACAAGCACTTGACCTTTTTTGTACGCATCACTTCCGGATTCCATTTTTTCCCATTGGTCTACGTGTCTGTCCTTAAGCCAGTTCCAGATGCGAAGCTTCCTGTAGTTTTGTAGTCTCTAAATCAGTTAGTGTGAATTCTCCCACTCTATTCGCCAAACACTGGCTCTCCTAGTCCCTTTGCTTTTCTATGTAAGTTTTAGACTTAGCTTGCCGTTTTCTACCAAAATTTCTGCTGGGATCTGGAATGTATTGAATCTGTGCATCAGTTTAGGGAGGATAGCATCCTAAAAACACCAAGCCTTTCAATGTATGGATGTGGTACACCTATCCTTTTATTTGGTCATGTTGGCCTTCCTTTCCTTATAGGCCTTCCCTATATTTTGTTAGGTTTATACCTAAGTATCTGGTGGTTTTTAGTGCTGCTATACGTAATACTGTGTTTTCTTTTTTCTTTTTTAATTTTTATTTATTTTTTGAGAAAGAGACAAGGCAAGTGGGGGAGGGGCAGAGAGAGAGAGGGAGACACAGAATCTGAAGCAGGCTCCAGGCTCTGAGCTGTCAGCACAGAGCCCCACGTGGGGCTCGAACCCACAAACTGTGAGATCATGATGTGAGCTGAGGTCAGACCTTAACCAACTGAGCCACCCAGGCACCCCTTTGTTATTTTATAAATGAAGAAATTCGTTTTTAATTTGAGGTATGATTGACATAAGTTATATTAGTTTCAGGTATACAACATAATGATTCAGCATTTGTATATGTTGCAAAATGGTTGCCCCAGTAAATCTAGTCAATACCTATCACCATATATAGCTTTGTTTTTTCCTTACTGAGAACTTTTATATAGTACTGTCTTTGAATTTCACTTTCCAGATTTGTTCATTGCTAGAAATGAGCTTTTTTATGTTGACCCTGTATCCTGCAATCTTGCTAAATAAACTTTATTAGTTTGAGTAGCGTTTGGGATTTTCTTTGTAAATCATGTCATATCTGTAAGAAGAGAGTTTTACTTCTTGCTTTTTTTTTTTTTTTTAATTTTTTTTTTTTTCAACGTTTTTTTTTTTATTTATTTTTGGGACAGAGAGAGACAGAGCATGAACGGGGGAGGGGCAGAGAGAGAGGGAGACACAGAATCGGAAACAGGCTCCAGGCTCTGAGCCATCAGCCCAGAGCCTGACGCGGGGCTCGAACTCACGGACCGCGAGATCGTGACCTGGCTGAAGTCGGACGCTTAACCGACTGCGCCACCCAGGCGCCCCAACTTCTTGCTTTTTGATCTGTTTACCTTTTATTTTTTATTCTGAGACCTCCAGTAGGGGGTTGAATAGGAGTGGTGTCTACGCATTGAAATATTCTTGCTCTTTAGGAGATTTTCTTTTTGCTTGTATGTTATTGTAATGGTTTGCCAACTCTGCATGCCTTTTTTTTTTAATGTTTTGAAGATTAATACCTGTACAAAACTTTTATTTTTCCTGATGACTGAAGTAATATGTTGTTTGTCTAAAACTGGCAAATGCAGGGCAGGGGGGGAGGCACTGGCTGGTTCAGTTGGTAGAGCACGTGTGACTCTGGATATCAGGGTTGTGAGTTCGATCCCCATGATGGGCACGGAGCCTACTTAAATAAAATAAAATGAAATAAAATAAAATAAAATAAAAATAAAATAAAAATCTTGTAAATACTATAAAGCATGTAGAATATCAGTCAACTGGAACCTGCCATGCCAGAGATAATCCTTGGTACACTTTTTGGTGTTTTCCTATATTCTGTTCATGTGAGGATATCCTTTTTGACAAAATTAGTTCATCCTGTGTATATGGTGATTACAGGTCAGAACTCTTTTTGTCTACGCCTTGCTTCCAAGTAATAGCAGGTGCAAATTGCACAGACCATGAAGGGGCCCCTTCTCGTGCAGGGGAGGTGTCTTTTGCCCTAAATGTCATGTGTTCCCCTAACAGGCTTCTGCAGCAGATGCATTAAAGACCAGTGGGAAGATGCCTGAAGGTGCAAGGAGAGTCCACCTGCTCCAGAAGAGCAAAGGTGTGTAAAGATGGAGGAGGGTGGGAGACAGCTCTGAAGTCCATTCAGTAAGGGATGAACACGGTGGTGAATTTTGTTTTCAGGTACGCTAAAGTCAAGCTCCCTCTTTCTGGGAAGTGTCAGAAGCAGCAGCTAGTTAAAGTGTTTCCGTCTGAGGACAAATTTGCAGCATGTGGGGAGCTGTAGGGAAATGGCAGGGGGAAAGGGGAGGTTACGTCCTGTATGGCCCCGGAGAAGAGCCACCTTTCCAACATGGCGCTTCCTTGGTCACGTGACTAGTTCTTGGGTGGGACTTCCGGAAGCAAGACTCAGAAGGGGCGTGAGGCCTCATCTTCCTGTCTCTCACCACCTTGGGTTACGTCTTCTTCGTAATGGTGTCCCCTGACCCGTTCTAGAAGCTGTCCCCAAAGTGATACGAAAACCTTGCAGTTTTCCTGATTGTAGACATAGGTGTTCCTTGTAAAAAAGAATGGAAAGTGGACAAGGAGGGTGGAAACTCCCTCATGATCCCCCACTCAGATCGTCACTGTGTATTAGGTGTTCCGTTGTAATCCGTGTGCCCATCCCGGACTCTGGGAAGGCCTCTCCCAGGCGCTTCCTCCAGCTCCTCACGTGCCCACTTCTCCAGCGATCACCGGCAGCTCTTTGGCACGAAAGCAGCTCACAAAAAGCAAAACCGTTTCTTGGCCCATGCCTCCTTGTTCAAAACGGCAACAGCTTTGAGTCTCATCGTTAAAAATGAAGTACAGTTGACCTTTGAACAACACGAGTTTGAACCGCCTGGGTGTACTTCTATGCGGGTTTGTCATAGCGCAGTGGCGTGAACGTATTTTATCTCGCGACTTCCTTAACGTTTCCTTTTCTCTAGCTTACTTTGTCGTCAGGGTGCGGTACGTATAAGAACGTACATAGAAGAGCGAGACAGCGTGTGTAAGGATGCCGTGTATAATACATACGACATAGAAAATACACGCTGATTGACTTTATTTTGTCAGTAGGGCCTCCGGTCAACAGCAGTGGTCACATTTTGGGGGCTTGAAAATTTGCTGGTCCTGGTCTAGATGTTTGTCAGCATTTGTGCTGTTCTTGACCCGGGGGCATGACTGAGAAACAGCACGTGAAACTGGGGCCGGCCCTCTGGTCTCTCCTCATGCAGTTGGGTTGAAGGCCGTGGGTCAAGCCGGGAAGGCTGGAGTACAACCCAGAGGGGTCAGAAATGGGGCCGGCCACATCCGGGGGCGTCTGGGTGGCTCAGTCTGTTGAGTGTCCAACTTCAGCTCAGGTCATGATCTCACGGTTTATGAGTTCGAGCCCCGTGTCGGGCCGTCTGCTGTCAGCACGGAGCCCCCTTTGGATCCTCTGTCTCTGTCCACCCCACCTCCCCCACCTCTGCCCTTCCCCCGCACGCGCTCTCTCTCAAAAATAAATAAACATTGCGCTCGCTTCGGCAGCACATATACTAAAAAATAAATACACATTAAGGAAAAAAGCATAACCATGATAATTAAGAGAGACTGCTTATTCGAGCTCCACTGTCTAGCTCCCTAGGAGATTACTTTTCTCAGTGGAAATGCTGTCTGTACACGTGGATGACAAAACCTATAACCAGTGCAAAAACAATAGCAATAAAGTCTCATCTCCCCCCTCACCCACGAGGTCGATCGATTTTTGTTTCTCTAGAACTTTTCAAAAATCCTAACAAAGGGCAGCATACCCCACAGATTGTCATTTCGCTCTGTTTATCTCCACATACTCATTTCCTCAACTTCACGGCTGCTCATTAAAAATTTTTTTTTTTAACATTTATTTATTTTTGAGAGAGAGAGAGGGAGAGAGAGAGAGGCAGACAGACAGACAGACAGAGCATGAGTAGGGGAGGGGCAGAGAGACAGGGAGACACAGAGTCCGAAGCAGGCTCCAGGCTCTGAGCTGTCAGCACAGAGCCCGACGCGGGGCTCGAACTCACGGACCGCGAGATCATGACCTGAGCCGAAGTCGGACGCTTAACCGACTGAGCCACCCAGGCGCCCCTCACGGCTGCTCATTAAATCACTTTCTGTTTAGTTCCTAACACGACAGAGAATTCCACATACTGTCTGTTCGTTTTGCAGCCCGCTGGAGCCCTTGCCTAGTTGAAGCCCGCAGTACCCCAGGGCTCGTTTTAGACGGTGTAAGGCATAATTTCCCAGTTTTAAATAGAGGTAAAGATGAAGGGAACTCCCAGGGAAGATGAACAGTCCAGAAGCCGCTGGAGAAAGAAGGGAAAAACACAGGGAAGGACAAATACATGGCGCGTACCAGACTTCCTACCCAGAACACAGCATTTTTTTTTTTTTTAACGTTTATTTATTTTTGAGACAGAGACAGAGCATGAACGGGGGAGGGTCAGAGAGAGGGAGACACAGAATCCGAAACAGGCTCCAGGCTGTCAGCACAGAGCCCGACGCGGGGCTCAAACTCACGGACCGCAAGATCGTGACCTGAGCCAAAGTCGGCTGCTCAACCGACTGAGCCACCTAGGCGCCCCCACAGCATTTTTTTTATTAAGCAGAAAGGCTTATAAAGCCTGCGTCTTATTTCTAGTTCTACTTAGAAATCCATTCAACCCGCTGGCTGGGAAGTTGCAAAGCTTTCTCAGCCTTCGGTGCTGCTCACCTCCCAAGAAGCTGAGTTTCTGGAAGCAGGTGGTAGCATCCAGTGAGGTTGCCGGCTTCCCGACGGAGGCGTGTGCAGTACCTTGCAGACCGTGCTGACCTCTGGGGGTTCTCCCTGGGCCCACAGACAGCAGTGGCATTGGGAAAGGAGACCTGCAGTCCACGTTGCTGGAAGGGCACGGCACCGCCCCGCCTGACCTGGACCTCTCGGCCATCAACGGTAAGCCGTCCGCCCTGCCCCTGCTTTCCCTAGTGGGGGGTTGTCCCAGTCGGCTTCCGAAGGAAGCTCCTCTCACCTTCAAAATGCTCTCCTTGGCCTTAGACAAAAGCATGGTTAGAAAGACTCCGCAGTTAGAAAAAACGATGTCAAAGAAAACCGAGTCGACGTCCTTTTCGGCTTCACAGAAGAAGAGCCCAGTAAGTGTCCGAAATGAAAGGGAAGCTACTCAGTCAGAGAAAGCTGATACCAGCTCCTGCCCCATTCAGGTGCCACTCGAGGCCCCGAGGCTTTATGACTGAACAAGCCAGCCGCGCGTTTTAGGACAAACCGGAGACCACGCGTGTTCTCAGAATGTTCCTAGAGCTTACGTTTCCCCAAGTACACATACAGGAGTAGTTACGAATGCGAGATCACGTGAAAAATGAGATTTGGGGCCTTATTTGCCGATGCTGTGCTCGGGGAGGCCCGGGGCTGGGCCGTGTCCCCAGGGGAGGACAGCTGGGCTGCGGTCTCACGGGGGTGGGAGGCCCGAGACCTGGTTCCAGTGCGGCGGTGACCGGATGGGTGCCCCCTGGCTGGCCCTTCACCAGCCGGCCACGGGACGGGGCCAGACCTTCCTCTGCCTTCTCCCAGAGTTCCCAAAAAGAGTAAACTAGAAAGTAGACACGGCTTGACCTACAGGAGAGAATCCTCAAACTCCTGAACTGAGTAAAGTTTGTAAAGGTTAGGTTTCTGCCCCTCTGGGGGAGAGAGCTAGATTTATACCAATTCGTCGGCAACCAAAAATGTCTTTTTCTCACCCTCGAGAGCCCGTCTGAGTCGATGGAAATGATGGAATCCCAAACGTTGCTCCTGACTCTACTGGCCGTAAAGGTGAGAACGGAGCCTCGTTCCCGCGTGATGTGGGTGGAAGGCGGCCTCTGTCAGCCGCAGAGAGGAGTTTCCTCCGGCCTGAGCTCTTGTTGCACACTCAACAGATGGAGAACAACCTGGTTCCATTCGAAGAAAAGGCAGAAAGGAACTTACTACTAATGTGCAAAGAGAGGGAGAAGCTGCAGAAAAAGGCCCACGAGCTGAAGCGCAAACTTCTCCTCTGTCAGAGGAAGCGGGAGCTGGCAGACATCCTAGACGCTCAGGTCAGCGGTGACTGGTCTCCGAGCCACGTGTCCCGGAGGGAGGGGTGGTCCCGGTGGGGAAGTTGGAGGGACTGTTGACGGTACGTGTCACTGCCGCCGGGCTCTCACTCTGCGGCCAGCTTTTGACACCGCTGGGTGTCAGTCTGTGACAGCTTCTAAAGAGGACGGGGCTGTGACGTCAAGTACCAACCAGCCACAGGGACCTGTCCCTTCATCACACACGTGCACGTATTCTTTAGGCACCTGTCGCTTGTGCTCAGTGACACGAAGATGCAGTTCAGGCCTCCCTGCAGGGCCAGGGTGCTGGTGGGAGACGAGGTCTTGGTGCCGTGTGGTCAGCACTGGGACAGAGCCCTGGAAATGAGAAAACTCGAGTGGGGGAGAGGCAGACAGGGAGAGAGAGAGAGAGAGAGAGAGAGAGAGAGAGAGAGAATGAATCCCAAGCAGGCTCTGCACCATCAGTGCAGAGCCTGACGCGTGTCTTGAACTCTGATCAGGGCCCACTTACCCTAACGACTTCATCTTAACTCCTGTTACTTCTGTGAAGACCCTGTCTCCAAATCAGGTCATGTTCTGAGGTGCTGGGGGTTGGGACATCAACAGAGGAATTTGGGGGAACGCGATCAACCCATAATACCCTGTGTGTGTGTGTGTGTGTGCATGTGTGTGTGTGTGTGTGTGTGTGTGTGAGAGAGAGAAACAGAGAGAGAGAGAGAGAGAGAGAACGCCCTGCCTGCGGCCAGGCCCTGAGCTAAGATTGAGGTCTCAGTTCTCATGGAACTCACAGTGTTAGGAAAAGGAAAGACAAGTAAGCAAATGTGTCCTTAAAACCCCCCACGAGGACCCTGACAGCATGTATGAAGGAGAAGGGGGTTGCTGGGGTAGTCTTACAAGGGGGCAGACATTTCAGCTCAATTCTCTGAAGCAGGAGGGCCCAAGCTCCGTAGGGTGAGGGCCTGGTCCTGGAATGTTCTGGAAACCATGTTCATAGGCGGCCTGGGCCACTTTGCTGTCGGCTGAGCCTTTGGAGAGCCGCCACACCCACGTAAGCTTCCTGGAGGATTCCTTAGGAGATTCTGAAAGAACGGCGTAGGGGCGCCTGGGTGGCGCAGTCGGTTAAGCGTCCGACTTCAGCCAGGTCACGATCTCGCGGTCCGTGAGTTCGAGCCCCGCGTCAGGCTCTGGGCTGATGGCTCGGAGCCTGGAGCCTGTTTCCGATTCTGTGTCTCCCTCTCTCTCTGCCCCTCCCCCATTCATGCTCTGTCTCTCTCTGTCCCAAAAATAAATAAAAAACGTTGAAAAAAAAATTTTTTAAAGAACGGCGTGTCTTCACCTCACACGGACCGTTGGACTCCCCAAGTGCGCCACTGAGTCTTGTCTGACAAACCTCGTTCCCTCCTGCCTGCAGATTGAGATGCTCAGCCCCTATGAGGCTGTGGCCGAGCGCTTTAAGGAGCAGTACAAGACGTTCGCGACGGCCCTGGACACCACGAGGCATGAACTTCCGGTGAAATCAATCCACCTGGACGGGGACGGGCAGCAGTTCTTAGGTAGGAAACAGGGCGGCTCCTGGACAGGGAGCGGGTCCAGTGAGTGGCCCGTGCGTGTCGGCGCTCCTTGTGTGCCAGCCACCTTTATCCGCTTGTGTCGTGTCAGGCGGATGGCGCATCCCTCGTCAGATGGCAGAGGACACGGGGGCCGGCAGAGCTGGGGTTTGTCGAGAGTTGTGCCCCAAGTAAGGACCGTGCTGGGATTTGAACCCGGGTCGGTGGAACAGGCCAGTAGTTCCCAGCCCTGCTGAAAGGCACTCCTGGGGAGCAGCTGTAATCCCCTGAGACTGGGGGCGGGTCTCTTCAGACCTGCTGATCCCCGGGCCTGTCCTGCCTTCTCAGCAGCTTCGTGGGATCCCTCGCTTGCCTAGGCTTCCCGCCTAACCCTTTGAAGAAATCAGCAGGCGTGCAGAGTGCCGTGCTCGGTCTTAAAATTCTCTTTAGAGCAAGTATCCTCCCCAAACAAGTTTTCAGCCGTCCTGGAATCCGGTCATTTCCAGGCAGGGCCCTTGCCAGCCATCTAAGTATGTTTTGTCTGAGGCTGATGTACTAGGACATCTCCACCTAAAATCAGATGGACTTTCCTTCCAGAACTTTCCATAGACACAGTTCAAGGTCACAGAGGGTGTTGCTGAATTGGTAATCTCGGACAGAGATGGTTTTTAATCCAGCTTTTCCCAGTATGAAATAGGAAGCCAGTGGCGTGGAGTCTTAAGGAAGGAGCCTCGTGGAGTAGTTCTCTGTGTGCAGGCGTGCAGTTTTAGGATTACCGCAGTGGCCACGCACGCCTGTGGCTCCTGGACTCCGCCTCTCATAAGTGCCATGGGTGGTTGCCAGGAGTTGGGGTCGGGGAGTGTACGAGTGTCATGTGGCTCCTGGAATCAGTGACAAACTAACTGGGTAGCTTAAAACAATAGAAACGTATTCCCATCAGTTCAGGGTCCCGAAGTCTGAAATCAAGGCCTCAGCCGAGCTTGACCTTTCTAGAGGCTCTGAGGGAAGAGGCGTTCCATGCCTGTCTCCTGGCTTCTGGTGTTGCCCCCGGTTCTTGGCTTTCCTTGGCTGGTGACAGCTTCACTGCGGTCCACCTGTGTCTTCGTACAGCCTTGCCCTTGAGCATTCCACTTCTGAATTCCCCTCTTCTTAGAAGGATGCCAGGTACCGATCAGACCCTGCCCTGTGACCTCATTCTAACTCAGTTATGTCTACCAAGACTCCATTTCCAGGGAGGTCACATTCACAGGCACTCGAGATTAGGTCCTGAACGTGTCTTTTGGGGAGGATGCGATTCAGACCCCCATTAGAAGTATTAAGAGGTCGGGTGTTTGGAAAAACCTTTCTCGAGGTCTCAAGCTGTTACTGTGTACAGTTGTGACGTGTGTACAGGTGTGTGTGCCAGAAGCGGACAGGTGCTGGTCTCCTTAGAGCAGGTGGGACGCAGTGTGGATACAGGCTGCTGTCTCGGGGGTAGGGGCACAGAGATCCTGCGAACGGAGAGAGGGAACCATGGGCTTGGGTTTAAGTCGCTCGTAGCACAGACTTCCTTGGCCTTTTGCGTAGGTTTCTGTTGAGGACATCGAAGTGGCTTTCCAGGTCTGTTCCAGTGGCTGCCTGCATGGCGGACAAGCCTGACGCACGATCTCAGACCGCCATGATCTCCGGCAAAGGGGCACAGAGGCGGTACCAGCACATGAATGTCGCCCTCCACCACCCGATCCTCTCTGCCTTTGAGCTTCACAATGCGATGCGAGAGAGCGTAGCCTAAGAGCATTCCAGTGAACGCGAAAAATCTAGTCAGCTGCCCATCCATTGCTTGGGGCGCCTTGAAACCCTTGGCTGACCCTCCCTTCTCCCCTCCAGACAGTTTGCAGCGTGAATTGACGACCACATGCCACCTGCTGGGAGAACTTGGGATCGGCAGTTTAGAAGAAAATTTGAAAGCTCTGAACCTGCTGAGCGAACTCAAGGAAATGACCCAAAAGAAGGATCTAGAGCTCCGAAGGTATTTCAGAAAAGATTTTAAGTCGGGAGCAGCTTGCCACACTCAGGAGAGCAGGCAGCTGTGGTTTTGCAGAGGCCAAGGGTGCAAGGGTCCACTGAGGCGGGGTGGGGGTGGGGGGGTGGGTAAAGCACCTCCCAAGTCAGTGCAAACCCCTGTGTGCGTTCTCCAGCAGACATGGGAGAAAGGGGTCACTAACAGCCCCAGCCCTTTACTTCCTCAGAGTGACAGCACTCCAGGTGCCCTTGGATCGGCTGTTCACGCTTTAAGTGTCTCCTGGGGTGATCTTAGAACTTGTTACTGGAGTGTAAATGCATGTAGAACAGGCACAGACCTTGACAGTATAGCCCGATGGGTTTCACATGCGTGTGCCCTGGGTCCCAGTGCTCCCCACAGCCAGCTCCCCCCACCGGCATCTTTCCCGCAGGGGATTTTCTTCACTCTGGGGCTTTCCTTCTCTTCTTCGGTATAAGAGTCTTGTGGTGTTCTCCTTTGTGATGTTCAATTTACTCCCTGAAATGCCTAGAACACTGGAAAGGTACTCTTGAAGAACAGCCAGGTGCATACTGGGGCATTTGCTGCTCCTGTACGTGCCCTGAGATTGAAGGGGGACGCATCAGAGGGCTCCAGATTATAAGGGTCTCAGGTTCGGCTGGCCGGATACGCTCCTTTAGTGTGGATTTCCCCGCCATCGTGTATGCTGCGTGAGGACCACCCGGTTCGTTCGTGGCGTGGTTCCTGACACGGCGTCAGTGTTCCCGAGATCATCTTTTATGCCTGCCCAGTCCTCTTCTTACAGGCGTCTCTAGGTTCTGTTCAGACGGAGCTTCCCACGTTTTCCCATGAACACACAGGAAGTAACCCCTTTCCCCACACCGCAGCTGTGAAGGCCGAGGTGCCCCGGCTGTCTGGCTCTTGGGCACAGAGAGCGAAAAGGCCTCACCTGCCCTGTTGTTTCTGCAGGAGCTTTGCCCAGGTGCTGGAACTCTCTGCCGAGGCAAGTAAAGAGGCGGCCTTGATCAACCAGGAGGCCTGGGAAGAGACCCAGGGCCTCACGGCCTCCAGCCAGTGGTATTTCAATCAAGAAGGCGCCTGCGGGGAAACCCCGGGACACGTCAGGCCTCCGCTCTTGCTGGCCACTAGTGAGCCGCGCACGGTGTGAATCTGTGTGCGGCCGTGTCCCCTGACACAGCTGGGGACCTCTGCAGACCGTCGGGAAGGAAGCCCGTCCCCTGCCACTGGCTCAGGGCACACGTGTGCTGTGGTGGCACATGTGTGATGCTCTGGGAGCTCAAGCACTTTAGACGCTAATTCAGCAGAGTAGCTGTTTTGTATGAGCATATCGCCTGATATTGAAAAAATAAAACTTTTGCAATCGCGCCTTAGTTTCTACTTAAGCGGCCAGTGGAAGGCACGCGGTATCTTAAGTTCTAAACAGCTGGTTCTGAGCCTCGGGACGACGTCTGGGACGTTAGGACTGTTTCACTTGCAGGGTGATTTCACGTCCTTCAGCGATTGGGCTGCTTCTGTCTACTGTCCGACAGCAAGTTGGAAGTTGGAAGTTCTCCACCCAGTCCAGAGTCCCGGCGCTGTTTGTTGCTGGACGCGCAGACGGGCTTTTGCCATAAGCTGCGGTCCACACCCCACACCCAGGAAGGCGCAGAGACTCGGCCCAGCCAGCCCACCAGCCCCTGTCTACACTGCGTGGGCTCTGGCCGTCTTGGTGCTCCCCAGGTAGCGTGCCTCCACTGATGTTTGCTGGTTCCCGTTTACACGCCTGTGCCACACTCTGGGTACCGGCACGTTCCCCAGAGAGACCCAGTATCCGTCCCCATCACGCGTTCGAGTAAGACACAGCCACTGTCCCTCACACCGTTCAAACGGGGCCGCTCTTGTGCGGCTCTCACCTTTGTCCCACCGACCCGAGCAGCCTTATCCGGGGCCTCCCCAGCAGGTTTGGATTTACAGCTGCGGGCAGACTTGGGGAGACGTCTAGCCGTTCTGTCAAACAGCCAGTGACTGAGACCAGCTCTTCCCATCAAGCCTGTTGAAACGTTCCAGTTTCTGTCCACACGTCCCCCATCATTCTCAGCCTGCACATGCCCAGTCCCTGCGTCCATTCAAAGCCCCCTCTGGGGCTTCCCGTGGAGTTTCTGTATCAGAGTTCCAGGAACTTCTCTCCCAGCCCCTGACCACTTTCCACCCCCCTCCCCCATTTGTGTGCAGAAAGTGTTGGGTCCATAGAAGGGACACCCAGGAACCCGGGTCCCTTTCTCCGTCGTTCCCTGCAGTTACCAACCCGCTTATTGCCCTGCAGGCCCTGTCTCCCCGGTTTTTAACAACCAGTGTCTCCAGTTTGCTATCAAACTGTTACTCTGCGGAGGACCTCTCTCTGCCTGTTGCTGGATATTATGGGATATAAGCGTGTTCCCGGTCTGATGGAATGTGACTCAGGCACTCTGGGCACCCACGTGTGCCACGCGGTAAGCAAAGCCCCTTCAGAATTGGTGTCTCTTCCCGTCAGGACCCTTTTTTTTTTTTTTTTTTTTTAATGTTTATTTATTATTGAGAGAGGGAGACAGAGTATAAGTGGGGGGTGGGGCAGAGAGAGAGGGAGACACAGAATCCAAAGCAGGCTCTGGGCTCAGAGCTGTCAGCACAGAGCCTGACGCGGGGCTCGAACTCACGAGCCGCGAGATCATGACCTGAGCTGAAGCCAGCCGCTTAACCGACTGAGCCACCCAGGCGCCCCAGGTACGTCCTATTCTAATGCACCCCTTAGATTCCCATAGTGACTTCCACAGGGCTGCGTCCCACATGGGCATCCCTTCTGTAGGCCAGCTTTCCCTTGCCATTTGCCGGATTCTATGGCCACGACCCCCGAATCTAAGACCCCAGAGAGAGGGACTCTTGGTACTGCTTAAGTCTTCCATGGCCGCTGAGAAAAGAGTGCGGTTCAGCCCCCACCGGACTGATTTGTACCTTCTTTGGTGAGAGTGCTGGCCTTCCAGACAGGCCAATAGCTTGGCCATTGTTCTCCATAAGCCGCGCAGCTCCTCGTCAGTTGAGAGCTGCTTATAGGGCACGCTTTTAGTGACAATAGAATCTGGCAGCTGTTCGCACGGCTTCACAGCCCGTCCCAGGGGAAAAGAGGCTCCCTGCCCACTCATATCTTGGGTATCTACTCCTTTCATTTCCCAAGTAGCACGGTTGTGCATGGTATTAGTAAAGTGTGGGCATTGCTGTCACCGATAGAGTGTGTCTCCGACACCATCAAAAACACGATGGGAATGGCAGATTTTGAGAATATTTCATATCCTGGGCGCCTGGGTGGCTCAGTCGGGTCAGCATCTGGCTTCAGCTCAGGTCGTGATCTTAAGGTTCGTGAGTGCGAGCCCCGCATTGGGTTCTTTCCCGATCAAGATACCCGATTCGGCTCCTGTGTCTGCGCCCCCCACCCCCCGCCCCCAGTGCCTCCCCCTTGCGTGCACATGCACTCTCTGTCAAAAATAAATAAACATTGGGGCGCCTGGGTGGCTTGGTCGGTTAAGCGTCCAACTTCGGCTCAGGTCATGATCTCATGGTCCGTGAGTTCGAGCCCCGCGTCGGGCTCTGTCCTGACAGCTCGGAGCCTGGAGCCTGTTTCAGATTCTGTGTCTCCCTCTCTCTCTGCCCCTCCCCTGTTCATGCTCTGTCTCTCTCTGTCTCAAAAATAAATAAACGTTAAAAAAAATTTAAAAATAAATTAACAAACATTCAAAAAAAGAATATTTCATATCCTTTAGTTACAGAAGCAGGCTTCATTAACCAGAAGTCTGGGAAGAGAACAAGGAAGTCCATTAGTATCTCAAGGGAGAGAGCACCACTGGGAAATCTCGGGGAGAGCTTGAGAGCATGCTCCCCTCAGGTGACAACGTGCTTCGTGCCTCCTGAACCCACACCCAGGCCACGTTCACTAACCCGAGTGAAGACCTCCCTGCAAACAGCTGGGAAAAGCACATTCCTACGACGCTTGTTCAGAGAGGGCTTTTCAGTGATCGGTATGTGATACTCAGTGAACTTGACCACTTTATGCACTTGTTACAGCTATCTGTATGGTCACTGGGTTTTTTTGATATTTGAAAAATGAACCCCTTTTGCTCTTCAAGTCTCTGTTTTCTGTGTATAGGGGACTGCTGAAAGTTAGGATACCTTTTTAAGTTTACTTACTTTGAGAGAGAGCAGGTGCATGTGAGTGCCTGAGCAGGGGAGGGGCAGAAAGAGAAGGAGCAAGAGGATCCCAAGCAGACTCTGTGCTGTCCGCACGGAGCCCAACTCGGGGCTGGATCCCATGAACCGTGAGATCGTGACCTGAGCCCAAATCGAGAGTTGGACACCTAACCGACTGAGCCACCTAGGTGCCCCACGATATTGTGACTGATAGTAAGAAATATGTTTGGTCTTCACCTGGATTTTGGGCAGAGCTCCTACCACCCTTGCAAACCACTAAGTGATGAGAAGGATAAAGGTGTATTTTGCTGTTAACCAGGCGACTTTTGGAAAGCCCCTAGGTAACGTAAGGATGGGGAGAACCAACTGTGGTGGTTAGAGGGTTGGAACTTTGAGCCCCACCCGACCCCCAACATCCCCGTCTTCTGGGAGAGGTGAGGGGCTGGTGATTGAGTTCAGTTGCCAAGGGTCAGTGTTTGAATCAGCCATGCTCGTGGGATGAAGCCTCCATAAAACCCCAAAAGGATAGGATTCAGAGAATGTCTGGTCTGCTTGGTGAGCTTAAGGAGGTGCCGGGAGGGTGCACGTGCAGGGAGGCCATGGAAGCTACATGCCCTTTCCCCCCTACCTTGCCGGACGCATCTATTCTATCAGGCTGTCCCTGAGTCATATCCTTTTATAGTAAATTGGTGATATACTGAATGAGTAAGCAGTTTTTCTTAGTTCTGTGACTCACTCTAGCAAATTAATGGAACTCGAGGGAAGAGGTCATGGGAACCTCTGATTTTATAGCCCATCAATCAGGAGCACGGAGAGCAACCTGGACTGGTGATGGGCAGCTGAAGTGGAAGACAGCCTTTTAGGACTGAACCCGGAGGCAGTGGGCCTGACACTGTCTCCGTGTAGGTCGTGCCCGAGTTGAGTTAAATTGTAGGACACCCAGCTGGGCGTCCTAGAATTGCTTGGTGTCGTGGAGGGAAAACTCACACATTGTAACTGGTATCAGAGTAAGACTTGTGTTGTCTGACACTCTTTGAACAGCCAGTCCTGAGCCTTGGGTATGGGGCTCACTGTGCGGCCTCTGTGTACGATGGGAAGGTTGTGCTCAGAAAATGTTTATATTGGAGGAGGCTTAAAGGGTAGACAGTGTTTCGTGAATGCACCCATCTAACTCATCCTTTCTGCTTTCCCTCTTCAAACACTGTTAGGGCTGAGGATAAAGAAAAAAAGAGGTTTATTCAAACAAAATGGTGGAAAATAAAGCATGATTATATCGATTGATGCAGAAAAAGCACTTTGCAAGATGCAACACCCTTTCATAATAAAAGCACTCAACAAACCGACTTAGGGAAGCTACCTTAACATAATAAAGGCCATATATGAAGAACCCACAGATCACATCATACGTCATACTCAACATACTCAATAGTGAAAGACTGAAAGCTTTTCCTCTGAAATTAGAAGCAAGGATCTCCACTTCACCGCTTTTATTAAACATAGTACTATGGAAGTCTCAGCCAGGGCAATGAGGTCAGAAGAATAAAAGCCATCCCAGTAGGAATTGAGGAATTAAAATCGCATCTGTTTGCAAATGACATGATAGTATACGAAGAATCCTAAAATTACACACACACACACACACACACACACACAACTGTGAGAACTAATAAATGAATTCAGCAAAGTTGCAGGATACAAAATCAACACTCAGAATTCAGTTGTGTTTCTATACACTAACAATGAACAATCCAAAAGGGAAGTTAAGGAAATAATCCACTTGCAAGAGGACCACAAAGAATAAAACACTTAGGAATAAACTTAACCAAGAAAGCAAAAAACGTGTAAACTAGAAAACTTTAGTGAAAGAGAGAAGACACAAATAAATGGAAAGACATCCCATGTTCATAGACTGGAAGTCGTCATGTTGTTAAGATGTCACTATTACCCTAAGTGATCTATAGATGTAATGAATCCCTGTCAAAAGGCCAACAGCATTTTTTAAGAGAACGAATAAAATCCTTCCCAAAAATGCATATGGCACCTCAAGGGTAACAAAGTTGGGAGGTCTCAATTTGTGATTTCAAAACTTACTCCAAAGCTAAAATAATGAAAATAGCACGGTACTGGCATAAAGACAAACATGCAGAACAATGGAATAGAATAGAGGGCCGAGAAGTAAAACCTCACATATATAGTCAAATTATTTTAAACGAGGGTGCCAAGACCATTCAGTGAGGCAAGAGGAGTCTCTGAACAAATGGTGCTGGAAAAACTGGATATCCACATGCAAAAGAATGAAATTGAGGGGCGCCTGGGTGGCTCAGTTGGTTGAGCATCCAGCTTCAGCTCAGGTCATGATCTCGTGGTCTGTGGGTTCGAGCCCCACGTGGGGCTCTGTGCTGACAGCTCGGAGCCTGGAGTCTGCTTTGGATTCTGTGTCCCCCCTCTTTCTCTGCCCCTCCCCCACTCATGCTCTGTCTCTCCCTGTCTCAGAAATAAACATTAAAAAATTAAAAAAGAATGAAGTTGACCCCTTACTTAGCACCATACACAAATGGTAACTTAAAATGATCAAAGACCTAAACATTAGACCTAAAATGATAAAATTTAGAAGAAAACAGAGGAGGGGGGGCGCCTGGCTGGCTCAGTCAGTAGAATGTGCAACTCTTGATCTCGGGGTTGTGAGTTCGAGCCCCACGTTTGGTGTAGAGATTACTTAAAAAAGAAAAAAAAAAAAAAAAAACTAAACAGGGAAAAGCTTCACGACATTGGATTTGGCAAGGATTTCCCGGCCGTGACACCAAAAGCACAGGAAACAAAAGTAAAAACAGACAAAGTGGACTGCATCAAAATTTTAAAATTCTGTGCATCAAAGGACATGAACAGAGTGCAAAGGCAACCTGTGAAATGGTAAACAATATTCACTGAACATATATATGGTAAGGGACTAATATCCAGAGTACATAAAGAACTCCTATAACTCAACAACAGCAACCAAAAAACCCCCAAATAATCGAAGGAAGAGACAAAGGACTCGAACCGACAATTCTCCTAATGTGGTACACAAATGGCCAACAAACCTATAAAGATGCTCAACGTCATAGTCATAAGGGGAAATGCAAATCAAAACCATAATGAGATACCACCTCACACCCATCCGATGGCTACTATCAAACTAACAAGTGTTGGCGAAGATGTGAGACGTTGGAACCCTTATGCGTGATGGGTGGGAATGTAAAAGTGATGCGGCCACTATGGAAAGCAGTATGATGGTTCCTCAGAAAATTAAGAATATAACTGCCATAGACTCAGCAATTCTACTTTTGGGTATATATCCAGAGGAAATGAAAGCAGGACCTTGAGGAGATTTTTGCACACCCGTGTTCACAGCAACACTCAGAATAGCCAAGATGTGGAAGCAACCCATGTGTCCGTAGGCAGACGGATGGATTAACAAAATGTGACCTACCTACACAGAGGAATATTATTCAACCTTAAAAGAGGAAGGAAATTCTGGCACATGCCACAGTGTGGATGGACCTTGAGGACATTAGGCTAAGTGCAATGAACCAGCCACAAAAGGATAAATACTGTGTGATTCCACTTAATACGAGGCCCCTAGAGTAGTCACGTTCAAAGAGATTGAAGGTAGACTGGGGGGTGCCAGGGACGGGGGTGGGGGAGGGTTGGGGAGTCAGTGCTTCGTGGGGACACAGTTTCAGTTTTGCAAACTGACTGGTTGGATAACAACGTGAATATACTCAACACCACTGACCTGTCTGCTTAGAAGTGGTTAAGATCGTAAATTTCATGCATTTCTCACCACAATAAAAAAATGTAAACGATACAGGGAGGGTCATTCTTCACACTCCAGGAGGAAGGTAGAGAAAATAGCTGCAGAAGAAACTGCCAAGATGTGTGTGTGGTGAAGAATTAACCTGGCCTCAGAGAGGTCGGGCCTTTGCTCTTGGCTCTTGGGAAGTGACCTCCAGTCCTCTGGAATGTTCCGCCTGACAAGAATGTGTGTTTGTCTGCGGGTTATGGCCCACAGCATTTCGGTACTGCCTCTGGAGGAGATTGGAGACTGAATGTCAGCCATGTGGGCCGTAGATGACCAAGCCCCAACAAAACTGGGCACCAAGGCTCAGGCAAGATCCCTTGGTCGGCAAGATTGGTGTGCATTGTCGTGCAGTGTGGTTGGGGGGGAAGAACGGCCATCTGCGACACCCCGGGGAGAGGGTAACTGGGGGTCCGCATTTGGACCCCCTCTGCGCCCTGCCCTGTGCATCTCTTTCCAGCTTCCAGTGAGTTCTGTGAGCCCCTCTGGTGAATGACCAAACCTGACAATGGTTTAGGTGTCAGATATGAGGACAGTGGTGCTGCCTCTGTGGAAGGCAGTATGGCGGCTCGTCAAAAACTTGGACGTAGAATTACCATGTGACTCACTCCTTCCACCCCTAGGTATGGACCTCAAAGAACCGAACACAGAGAACTCAGAGATCCTTGAGCACATCGTTCATAGCAGGACTATCCACCATAGCCAAAAGGTGGAAACAACCCAAATGCCCATCAGTGGGTGAGTGAATGACCAGAATGGGGTGTGTCCAAACAATGGAATATTAGTCCTAAAAAGTAATAAAGCAGGGATATACGCTGCTATGTGGATGAACCCGAAAGAAGCCAGACATAGAAGGTCACAGAGCGTGTATCCATTTGAACATTTCTATGAAATGTCCGGAATAGGTAAATTCATGGAGACAGAAAAGCAGATTAGTGGTCAGGGGCTGGGGGAGAGGGGTGGGGAGGAGTGACTGCTCAGGGGGATGGGATTTCCTTTGGGGTGATGAAAGATTCTGGGACTAGATAGAGGTGATGGCTGCACAAGTCTGTAAATATAGTAGAAACCATTGTGCCCCCCCTCCCGCCAAGATACATTCATCTGGACTTACACTGAGACCCTAATTTGGAAAGAAGACTCTTTGCAGATGTGATTCACATAAGGATCTCAAGGTGAGATCATCTTGGATTCGCAGTGGGTCCTAAATCCAGTAACAGGTGACTGTATACGAAAAGCATAAGGGGAAACAGACACAAGGCACAGAAGAGAAGGCCGTGAGATGAACGAGGCAGAGACGGGAATAACGTAGCCAAGGGCTCACGGCAGCCGCCAGAAACCGGGAGCATGGGGCGGATTCTCCCTCGGAGCCTCCAGAAAGAATCAACCCCACCCTCACTCTGGTTTTTAGTTTGTTTTTTTATTTGTTTGTTTGTTTGGTTTTTTTTTTTTTGTTTTTTTTTTTTTTGTTTTTTTTTGTTTTTTGCCTCCAGAAGAGTAAATTTCAGTTGTTTTAAGTGTCTCGTTTGTGCGAATTTGTTACGACAGCCTTCGGAAACAATAACACCACCCAACGATACGATTCACCGTGGGCAGCACACACACATAAGCGCACACGTGTGCTTGCACACACACACACACACACACACACATAAACTCTGGTCCTCCTGCGGCCGTCCACACGGTCCAAACTCCTAGCCCTGAGGGCTGCTGCTGCTGCTCTGTCTGCAAATATGCACGTTCTTCCCTCTGCTCTTTTTCTTTTCTCTGGCGGGTTTTGGATTATTCATCTTCCCTGTACTTCCCTCCATCTTTTAGCCTCCACTTATAATTGTGAAATTGTGCCTCCCACCGTGTAAAATGGGGGCCGTGGTACATACTGCATGCTTCAGTCAAGCAAGGGCTCCAGAGCACTGTGAAAGGAACAGATGGTGCGTAAAATACCCTCTGTTGTGCCGGGAACGAAACTTAAAAGTATTTAAGGCACCACCGTGCATTGTGAATATGAATCACGTGGGAAGATCGCCATGATTTCTTACAGGAAAACAGAAGGGGTCAAAATAATGTGTAGGAGAGGGAACAGTTTGTGTGGAGGCTTCTAAAAAAAACCTGGAAAGAGAAACAAAAATGTGTGGAGAGAAGCGGCCTCCAGGGTTGGGGGTTGGGGACTCTGGGGGAGGAGGGACGCCTGCTTGTTATCCTTTTTGTTGTCTTTTCCACTCCCTTCACATTTCCCTCAAACATTTTCCCATCCGCACGTATCACATTTCCACGAGAAATGCGCGCAACGGAAGGAAAGCCAGCAGGCTTGTTAATTACCGCCGTTCTAGTGGGTGTCTGGTGGTATCCTTGTGGGTTTGATGTGCATTTCCTTAACGACTGGTGACTGTGGGGCATCTTTTCAAGTATGTGTCGATCACTTGTGTATCTTCTTTGGAGAACTGCTGTCTTAGTTTGGGTTGCTATAACAAATATGCCAGAAACTGGGGGGCTTAAACCACAAACATTTATTTCTCAGGCTTCTGGAAAGCTGGAGAGTCTGAGATCGTGTTTGGATTCTTGCTGAGGGCCCTCTTCCTGATTTATAGGAAGTCATCTTCTAGGAGCCTGGCAGAAGAGGAGAGAGGTCATCTCTCTACGTCTTTTCTTACAAAAAGGCACTAATCACACTCATGAGGCTCCACCCTCGTGACCCAATCACTTCCCAGAGGCCCTGCCTCTTAATACCATCACACGGGGGGATTTAAATTTCAACCCCTGAATTTTTTTTTTTTGGGGGGGGGGGACACAAATATGCACTCCATAGCAAATCTCTCTCTCTTTTTTAATGTGTATTTATTTTTGAGACACACACACACACACACACACACACACACACACGGAGTGCAAGTGGGAGAGGGGCAGAGAGAGAGGAAGACACAGAATCTGAAACAGGCTCCGAGGTGTCAGCACAGAGCCTGACACGGGGCTCGAACTCACGAACCATGAGATCATGTCCCGAGCCAAAGTCGGAAGCTTAACCGACTGAGCCACCCAGGCGCCCGAAAATATCTCCCCCCCTTTTTTTTCTTTTAAGTTTATTTATTTATTTTGAGAGAGAGGCAAATATCTCTTCAGATCTTTTGTCCATATTTTTTGAAGATTCCATATATAAGTGAGATCATACAGTATTTGTCTTTCTCTGACCTATTTCACTTAGCAATAATGCCCTCAAGATCCACCCATGTGGTCACAAATGGCAGGGCTTCCTTCTTTTTTTATAGCTGAATAATATTCCAATATATATGCATTATATGTGTGTGTGTGTATATGTCACAATCATATGTGTGTGTGTATACACTGCATTTTCTTTATCCATTCATCTATCAGTGAGCACTTAGGTTGTTTCCATGTCGTGGCTATTATAAATAATGCTGCAATGAACTTGAAGGTGCAGAGGTCTTTTTGAGTCGGTGATTTTGTTTCCTTTGGATAAATACCGGAAGCAGGGTGGCTGGATCATATGGGTGTTCGATTTTGAATCTTGTGAGGAGCCTCCTTACTGTTTGCCACAGTGTGGCTGCCTCCGTTTACACTGTCTCTCTCAAAGGTTCAAAATAGCCAAAGTGAAAGCAGTGAATCACTCACGTAGTGTTTAGTAGAAATTGTACACACACCAAAAACATGGTTTGCAAGCCGGGAGCACTCAAACTAAAACACTGGATGAGGCTCAGGGGTACGTTGCTGTAAAGCAGCTTTTACAGGAAGAAAGCAATGACTGTTTATGCCTCAAGGTGATTGGTTACAATGTTACAATTTTCAGCTGGGCTACGGTCATATCAACCTTGGGAAACAGTTCAAGTTTAACTTACCATTTCCAGAGGCACAAGCAAAGTGATCCAGGTCAAGTTAGCGGTGCAAACTAAGCTGAATTTTAAGCTTTGCCTGCAGGCCTCAGCTGGTTCTGTCTCAGGGAACTTTCAAGGCCGGTCTCTGTCCTTGATTTTAACACTAGTGCGCAGAGGCTCCCTTTTCTCCGCACCCTCGCCAACACTTGTTATTTCTTATCTTTTCGATAATAGCCTTTCGGATGAGGTGTGAGGTGGTATCTCGTGGTTTTGATTGGCGTTTCCCTGGTGATGAGTGACATTGAGCATCTGCGTGGATCTCTGTCCACTTTTAAACTGTGGTTTTTTTTATTGAGTTGTGAGGGTTCTTTATATATTCTAGATAGAAATCCTTTATCAGATATATGATTTGCAAATATTTTCTGCCTGTTGTGGGTTGTCTTTTGACCTTCTTGCTGGTGTCCTTTTGAAGCACAAAGTTTTGGGGGCGCCCGGGTGTCTCAGTTAAGCGTTAACTTAACACTCACTCGGTTAAGTGTCCGGCTCCTGGTTTTAGCTCGGGTCATGATCTCGCGGTTCGTGAGTTCGAGCCCCGCGTCGGGCTCTGTGCTGACAGCTCGGAGCCTGGAGCTGCTTCGGATTCTGTGTCTCCCTCTCTCGCTCTGCCCCTCCCCCCGCTTGCACTCTGTCTCTCTCTCAAAAATAAATACACATTAAAAAAAATAAAAAATAAATGAAGCACAAAGTTTTTAAATTTAAGGAAATCTTGTTTCCTATAACCTGTGTGTCCCAAAGGCTGCCTTCCATGCAGGATGCTGGTGGTGTTTCTGGGGGGCAGTGTGCCCCGCTTTGTACACAGCCCCTGTCCGTTTCAGGCTGTGGTTCTCACCTGGGACAGTTCTCCTCCCCGACCCCCAGGGGGCTTTGGGGGATGTGCGGGATATTTTGGGCTGCCACAACTCTTGGGTGGGGGTTTGGGCCATCCCTGGCCCCTAGTGGGTCGGCCCAGGGATGCCGCCTAACATCCTACGATGCACAGGGCAGCCCCCGCCCCCCACCGGCAAAGAATGATCCCGGCCCCAGATGTCCGTAGTACCCAGCTTGGGAACTGCCTGTTTAGGGTAATTTCACGAGTGAAGCCCAGTGATTGGTGAGTATCAGGCGGCAAGATGAAGGCTGTAATTGGGCCCCCTGGTCAGCAAGAGGGGGGCTGAAGCAGGCGGAGGAGAGGAGACCCAAAGGAAGAAGTCACAGAGAGGCAGCCTTGAGGTCACTTGGGCCTCAAATCGTCCCGGGCGCCTGGGCTGGGAGGTGAGATAGAGCCTCGGTGCTCTGCAAAGTCCTTCTCAGCTGACAGGTGAACAGGGGTCCAGGGGGAGGGGAGCACGGCACCCTCCAGGGGCGAGTGTTCACGGAGGAGATGAAATCAGGGCAGTGGACAGAGGGCTCTTCCAGCCTTGCCGTCTGGCTTCAAGGAACTTTGGCCTTCTGGTCCCGTCTTCTGCTGGAGACTCTCCTGGCGGACTCTAGGGGGCAGCAAGGCCCTGGCTCGCCAGTATCCGCGTTTATCAGCCCTCTGGCCAGTTCTGTCAATTCAGATGAAATCGCTTGTGTCTTTGCACGCTCTAAAAAAAAAAAAAAAAAAAAAAAAAAAAAAAAAAAATCAACGTTCACAGATGATACTCATATTTTACTATTTCTTCTATCTTAGTGGACTTCTGCTGACAGGCTTGTTGTAGAAAATTGAGATAATCAAGGGGAGAGTTATCAACCATCCAGAATTGTCACCAGTAAGACCGGCACGATTCACATTTTGGAGCACAGAATTCCAATCGAATTTCAGACAATACAGAGTGGAAACGTACGTTCGTAACCTGCCTCTCTTTCGTCTGTAATATCATGGACATCTTTTTGCGTCAAGTACCCTTGAATGCCTTCACTCTTTTTTTTTTTTTTTTAATGTTTATTTTTGAAAGAGAGAGAGAGGGAGAGAGAGACACTGAGCGTGAGCGGGCGAGGGGGGAGAGAGAGAGACACACACACACACAGAATCTGAAGCAGACTCCAGGCTTTGAGCTGTCAGCGCAGGGCCCAACGACCGTGGGGCTTGAACTCACTTGAACTCACAACCCGCAAGATAGGGACCTGCGGGGAAGTCTCCCCCTCCAATGCCATCACTCTTAAAGGCCTAGTGCACTTTGTTTCAAGTTTCGGTGGTGCACCAGGGCATTGTGCCTCTCCTGGAACCCCTCAGCTGAGCACTCTGGATGGTCGCCTGTCCTTGTCCAGCCTGTCCAGCTCTGTAATGTGGAACATTCTAGCTACTGGTGGAGGTTTCAATGCTGGGGTTGTCGATCTTCATAGAGAACGCCACATCATGAGAAGATTAGGTCTGTTTGGAGCACTTCCAAGAAGGAAGATTTAAATTTTTTTTTTTTTTTTTTTTTTTTTTTTGCCCAAGAACTTATAAGGCTCAGGCAGACACCTGGTGTTCAGGAAGGATGTGCTTGGGGGCCCCAGTGGGGTGAATGGCAGCCCCCCAGAAGTTACATCCAAACCCCGACACCCGGAACCTGGGACTGCCTCCTGGTTTGGAAAAGGGTCTTTGCGGATATAATTAGGTGAGTCTCTTGAGATGAGATCATCCTGGGTCATCCATATGGGCCCTAAATCTGATGCCGAGGGTCCTTAAAGGAGAGGCAGAGAGAGACAGAGACGGAGAGGAGGAGAAGGCCGCGTGGAGGCCGAGGCAGAGACTGGGGTGACACGGCCCCAAGCCAAGGACACGAGGAGCGCCCCTGAGCTGGAAGAGGCCAGGGAGGACCCTCCCTCCCCTAGACGCTTCAGGGGGAGCATAGCCCTGCTGGCACTTTGCTTTCAGACTTTTTGGCGTCCAGAACTGCGAGAAGGTAAATTTCTGTTGTTTTAAGGGGCCCATCCGTGGTTATTTGCTGCAACAGCCCCAGGAAGCTAATACAGGATCCAGTCAGAGAAATGAAGGGACTTCTGTGTGGAAAAGAGGGTGCCGTGACTTTGGCCATGCCGGTTGGTCAGCTCCTAGGGACTCTGCTGCCCCCTGGGCTGACCCCTTTACTGGGGGGATCCTCTGGCCTGACATTGTCTAGTGAGTTTGGACAGGAAGTGGTTTTCTTTCTTTCTTCTTAAAGACTTTATTTTATTTTTTTGGGTTTATTTATTTATTTTGAGAGAGACAGAGAGAGAGAGAGAGAGAGAGAGAGAGGGAGAATCCCAGGCAGGCTTCGCGCTGTCAGTACAGAGCTCGATGTGGGGCCTGATCTCATGAACCATGAGATCGTGACCTGTGCCAAAGTCGTCAGTCGGACTCAACCGACTGAGCCACCCAGGCTCCCCCGGGAAGTGGTTTTTAGACTCCTCCCCAGGCTGCCTCGAATCTAGGACAGGAACTGTGGCCACCAGGCTCTGAGATGAACCGGGAGATGCAGGGAAGAAACAGCCTGAACCTTCGAGAATGCCCTGATGTGACCGGTTAGAGCTGGATGCAGGCCGTCACCTGAGCACTTGCCTTGGCCAGGGGCCTGGGACTATGCCCAGGGGGTCGTGGCCCGGGGAGTACGAGGCTGTGCTTGGATGCTTGCCCACCGTGCTTGGGTGACAGAGGGCTAAATGCCTCCATCCCCTTGGACCGCACACACATGTCCCCTACAAAGGGGACGGCGACAGCTACTTCCAAGGAAGCCAGCTTCTATACACAGCATCCGGCTGGATTTTTGTTTTATTTTCCTTCGATGAAGGCAGTGTGATAGACTCTCCACGTAGTATTTATCATTTCTAGGGTCTGAAAGTGTACAACTGGGTGGCCTCTGTACCCCCCAATTTTTCATCAACCCCCGCTCATTAAACCGTTACTCCCCATCAGCCCCTGCCCCCAGCCCCTGGTAGCCTCCGTCCTACTTTGGACTCTATGGATTTGCCTATTCTGGGGACCTTGCATGAGTGGAACCGTGCAGTATTTGTCCTTCTCTGGCTTACTGAACCATAGCTTTTGAACGAGCAAATTAACTATGAAGGGTGGTGTGGCTAAGTCACCTGGCAGGCCCCCACCGACTGCGGGCCCTGGGTTCCCTCCCTTCCTTCCTGTGCCTCATCTCCTGTGGAGAAGCCCTTCTACCCCCCCTGCTCTGTCTCCAGCCCGCATTCCTGCCTTTTAGGCTAATTGGAACTGATTGGGTTCCAGAGAGTTCCGGAAGCCCCCCTCGGCGATCAGAGAGACCCCCGATGTCCCAAGGATTTGCTCAGTGAACTGCCAACCCTGAACAATTAAGAGCATTTGCTGGGATTGTGACCAGACGCTGTGGACCCAGAAGTCGGGCCAGGCGCCCTCTCTGCGGACCCAGATTGCATTTGGCTTGTGAACGAACCCAGCATCCAGCTGTCCCCCCACCCCCATAAGGGACCCAGGCCAATGTTCATCTTTTGTCTTTCTTTGTGTTTTTTTCCTCCTCCCTGTGCTGAATCTCCGGGTTCTGGTTCACGGCTGTCTGAGATCCGCTTAATTTTCCTTCTGGGGCGCCTGGGTGGCTCTGTCGGTTAAGCAGCCAACTCTTGATTTCGGCTCAGGTCATGATCTCACGGTTTGTGAGTTCAAGCCCCGTGTTGGGCTCTGCACTGATGGTGTGGAGCCTGCTTGGGAGTCTGTCTCTCCTTCTCTCGGCCCCTCCCCTGCTTGTGCTCTCTCTCTCTCTCTCATAAAAATAAATAAACGTTAATTTTCTTCTCACAATTGAACATTTTAGCAAAATCAGACTTTTGGGGAGTGCTGTGTTCTCCCACCCCCGTGGGTGTCCCCGTGGCCATGAGGTGTCCCCTGCTGATAAGCATGTGGCCGGCACAGTTCTCCCGGAAACACTTGGTTCGCAGCCGAAGCCTGTTCTCTCTCCTGAATCCAGCAAGGCAGCCGGGAGGTCCAGAAGGGGCATCGGCCGCTGCAGAACGAGTGGTGGCCTGGCACACGCCGTCCTCAGTCCCCAAACGCAGGTAGATGTGTTTCCTCTCTTGCTGCCCGTTGAGGAGGACACAGCCTCTGTCGTGGGCCGAATTGTGTCCCTCACCAATGCTACTACTGACCCCCGGAATTGCATGGCGCGACCTGATTTGGAAAGAGGGTCTTTTTGGATTTAACCAGGTTAAAATGAGGTCATTAGGCTGGGCCTTGATCCAGTGTGACTAGTGTCCTTAAAAAAAAAAAAAAAAGGCGAAATTTGGACACAGAGAGAAGAGACATGCACAGAAGGAAGACGGGGAGAAGAGGTAGAGGCAGGAGGAGGTAGAGGCAGAGATTGGGGTCACGCGGCACCAGCCAGGGAACGCCAGAGTCCCCAAGGGCCGCAAAAGGCCTGGAAGGATCCGCCCCTAGAGCCTTCAGAGGGAGCATGGCCTTGCTGATACCTTGATTCTGGACTTCTGGCCTCCAGAACTCTGGGGTAACAAATTCCTATTGTTTTTTGTTTTAAAAAAAAATTTTTTTAAATGTTTATTTATTATTGAGAGACAGAGCATGAACAGGGGAGGGGCCGAGAGACAGGGAGACACAGAATCTGAAGCAGGCTCCAGGCTCCGAGCTGTCAGCCCGGAGCCCGACGCGGGGCTCGAACTCATGAGCCATGAGATCATGACCTGAGCTGAAATCGGACACTCAACCGACGGAGCCACCCAGGCGCCCCAAAATTCCTACTGTTTTATGCCCCCCGGTTTACGGTGCTTTATTCAGTAGCCCAGAACACTCACATCGCAGTAGAAGCCGAGGGCTCCTGAAGCGGCTGACCTTGCAGGTGCCGCTTCCCATCTGAGGCGCGACCCAGACCTCAGATGGCACCCTCCAGCCCAGGGCCTGCCCCAGACAAGGGGTGCCCACACACAGAAACGCTCATTCCGACCCCCACCCCCGCCCCACTTCCCATGCTGAGGTTGGCCAGTTTGCTCAGTCAGGACATTTTTAAAAAATACATTTATTTATTTAAGTCATCTCTACACCCAACATGGGGCTTGAACTCACAACGCCGAGATCAAGAGCTGCGTGCTTTTCTGACTGAGCCAGTCAGGCACCCCCAGGGCATTTTAACACATGGCTTCCTCATCACGTGACTTCCAACACCAAAAGCAGATTTCGAAGAGGTCCCAGCTATTTTGCCCATTTTTCACGTTCCCAGAAATCCTGTTCTTTTTTTTCTAACTGAAATGCACCTCCCAAACAAGTGTTTCTCCCCTATAAAGATTTTCTGTTGGTTCTGAGCCCTTATAAAATATTTTGTGCCTTTGAGAAACATCCCTGTGTTTTAATTTGTATTAGAACAGAGGATATGCTTGTTGCAAAAAGTACGTGAGATCAAGAGGGTCTCTCTAGGTTTCTCTGAGGGTTTGGTGTGGATCCTTTCCGATACGTGTATGTATCTGTTTTTATTTTTTTTAGAGAGGGGGAGAGTGTGTGCAGGGGAGAGTGACAGAGGGGGAGAGAGAGAGCATGTGTTTTAAGTAGGCGGGCTCAATTACACGACCCAGGGATCATGACACGAGCCAAAATCGAGGGTCAGACACTCAACCGACTGAGCCACCCCAGAGCCCCATGCATATGTATCTTTCCACAGGTGCACGCTTGTTATTCAACCGAAAGGTATTCATGTGCAAAGAAAGATCGCCCAAAGATCCCTGCCTCGTGGGGCTCACCCTGTAGTGAAGGGAGCTAGACAACACACGGTCACCACGATAAATAAGTTATCTGGTACATCAGATGGTCGTTCTGTGAACAAGGAACAGAGCTGAGAAAGCTGTGAAGGTGAGGACATCAGGGTGTGAGAGCAGCAACCGTACGTCTTACCAAGAAGAGGGTGAGGAGGTTTGCCACGAAGGTATCCAGCTGACATGTGGTCCAGGCGGCGAGAGCAGCCAGTGCAAAGGCCCTGAGGCAAGAGCGCCTGGGTGGGAGGAGGAGCCTTCGGGAGTTTTGGAGCAGAGGAGTGAGTATTCTGCCATCCGTTTGCCAGGACAGGGACTGGGAGACCTGTGGGGGCCGCGTTGTCTAGGCAGGTGATGATGGGGCTCACCCGGGGCAGGACAGCAGAGGTGAGGAGAAATGGTCACATTCTGGAAACTCTTTAAAGATAGAGGCAGCATGACTACCTCAGAGGCAGCAGGGAGCTGCTGCCCACAGTTTTTGTCCCGTTCTTCAGTTTCCGTACAAAAATGGAATTATTATCCTCAAATTGTGCGGGATGGCCAGGAATTGGCAAACTAGAGCCCCCAGGCCAAAGCGGACCTGCAGCCTGGTTTTGTAAATAAAGTTTCATTGGCACACAGCTACTCTCATTCATTTACACACGGCTTGCGGCCGCTTTCCTTCTCCAGTGGGATTGAGCCGTGAACTGCCTGTACAGGCTATCCCTCACTTTATTGTGCCTCGCTTATGCCGCTGTGCAGATGACATGTTTTTCACAAACTCAAGGTTTGTGGCAACGGCAACCTTGCAGTAAGCAAGTCTATCAGCACCGTTTTTCTAACAGTGTTTGCTCGTTTTGTATCTGTCTGTCATATTTTGGTAGTTCTCGTGATATTTCAAACCTGTTCGTTATCGTTGTGTTTGTTACGGTGATCTGTGATCAGTGATTACAACTCACTGAAAGCTTAGCACTTTTTAGCACTTATAAAGTATTTAAAATTTTTTTTAAATGTTTATTTATTTTTGAGAGAGAGAGAGAGACAGAGCGTGAGCAGGGGAGGGGCAGAGAGAGAGGGAGACATAGAATCCAAAGCAGGCTCTAGGCTCCGAGCTGTCAGCAACAGAGCTGGACATGGGGCTCAAACACCCAGACCGTGAGATCATGACCTGAGCCGAAGTCGGGCACTTGACCAACTGAGCCATCCAGGCGCCCCTGTATCTTTCTGTTTAAAGACCTCAAGTGGCTTCTGTTCTCCCACCCTGATCCCTGACTGATACACTATGTCTTGATATGTAATACATTATGATACAGCCATAGAACTAGACACAATTTCAGCCACCCTAAAAGGATGCATGTGGTAGGCTGAATAATGTACCCCCCAACCCAAAGACATCCGTGTCCTAATCTTTGGAACCTGCAGATATTATGTTTATGGCCAAAGGGACCCTGCAGATGTGATTACATTAAGGATCTCGAGAGGACAGTGAGATTGTCCTAGATTTGCAGGTGGGTCCTGAATATAACCCCAAGTGTTCATTTATTTTATTTTATTTTTTTAATTTTTAAATGTTCATTTATTTATTTTGAGAGAGAAAGAGAGAGAGAGAGAGAGAGAGAGAGAGAGAGAGAGAGAGAGAGAATCCCAAGCAGGGTCCGTGTTGTCAGCACAGAGCCCGACACTGGGCTCCATCTCACGAACAACGAGATCATGTCCTGGGCTGAAATCAAGAGTTGGACGCTTAACCGACTGAGCCACCCAGGCGCCCCCGCCCCCACGTGTCCTTATGAGAGGGAAGCAGAGGACAGTCTCACACGGCATAGGCGATGAGGCCACAGAAGCAAGAGGTTAGAGTAATGCAGGAAGGGGCCACGAGCCTGAAACTCAGGTCACACTGCTTCTATTTCCATCCAGATGCCAGGGAAGGCAAGGACACGAATTTTCCCCTGGAGGCCCCAGAAAGAGCCAGCCTTGTCGACACCTTGACCATAGCCTGATGCCGCTGACTGCAGACTTCCGGCCTCCAGACCGTAAGGGGATACGTTCGTGTTGTTCCAGCCGCCAGGTTCACGGCAATTTGTTACAACAGCCATGGGAAGCAAATACAGTCGATCCTCGAACAACGAGGGGGGTAGGGCGGCTGACACTCACTCCCCGCACCATCCCCCTTAGCCCACGGTCAAAAATCTACAGATAACATCCGACTTCCCCAAGACTTAACTGCTAATACCCCACTGGTGACCAGAAGCCTTACCAATAGCACACATAGTCAATTAACCTACACCTCGTATGTCACATGTATTCTATTCTGTATTCTTACGATAGAGCAATCTAGAGAAAAGAAGATCTTAGTAAGAAAATCATAAAGAGGATGGGGGCGCCTGGGTGGCTCAGTCGGTTGGGCGTCCGACTTCAGCTCAGGTCACGATCTCACGGTCCGTGGGTTCGAGCCCCGCGTCGGGCTCTGCGCTGACAGCTCGGAGCCTGGAGCCTGTTTCTGAGTCTGTGTCTCCCTCTCTCTCTGCCCCTTCCCCGCTCACGCTCTGTCTCTCTCTCTCTCAAAAATAAATAAACATTAAAAAAAATGTTTTTAAATGGGGTGAACTGGGGGTGCCTGGGTGGCTTAGTCAGTTAAGTGTCCGACTTCAGCTCAGGTCAGGATATAATGGTTTGTGGGTTCGAGCCCCGCGTCGGGCTCTGTGCTGACAGCTCAGAGCCTGGAGCCTGCTTCGGATTCTGTGTCTCCCTCTCTCCCTGCCCCTTCCCCGCTCACCCTCTGTCTCTCTCTGTCTCTCAAAAATGAATAAACGTTAAAAAAAAATTAAGAAAAAAAAAAAGAAAATCATAAGGAGGAGAAAACACATTTACAGTCCTGTACTGTATCGAAACAACCGTGCGTCTTAGGTGGACCCGCCCACGTGAAATGCGTATTGTTCAAGGTCAGCTGTACAGCAGGCACAGATTGTTCGGCAAGTTGTTCTTTCATTGAACAATCTGTCCTGTATCTTTCCGTGTCAGCATATCTGGCTCCTCTCTGCTCTTTATATCAGCTACCTGCTATCTCGTCGGGTGGACGTGACCTTGTTTACTTAGTCCTTCTCCCCTCCTGATGGGCATTTAAGGTCCCTCCAAGGTTTCGCAGTTGCCCCGTCCGGTCACAGCTTGGTATGCGAGCGTTCATTAACTGCATTTGGTCTTTTTCCCCCTTTTTGACTGATGAAAAATGACTCATGTGTGTTCCTGATGAAAAGGGCTCTGGGGCTTATCCGCCTCCACCCCCGCCACCCCCCTCTCCCCACCCCACCCCCCGCCCTACCCCCGCCCCTGGCTCTGCTCCCTCCACGACCGGCCTGGGACCCGTTCCCAAACAGCTCACTCAGCAGATGTTTGATGATTTCAGAAAGCGAGAGGGTCGCGGGTCACGTCCATCACCTCTGTGCAGAGCCCCCTAGGACCGCGGCCCCCGTGCTGCCTGGCGAAGCCGAGTCGGGAGCCTCGCCAACATCGTGACCACACGGGCTTCCACCTTTCTTGTCTCCTCAGTCGCTTCCGTAGAGGGCTAGCTCCGCTTACAAAGCAAACAAATATTTTCCTGTCGGTACCACACTTTTCCCCGGAGACCTAAAAGCTTCTGGGCTCCGGGTCCCGGGCTGCCCTGGCCACGGGCCAGCGATTCGCGCGCTCACACAGCAGCATCCCATCCGCCCCAGCCTCCCCGAGCGGCTGCGAGAGGCCCGGGGACACCAGGCCATTAGGATCCACATCCTAGTCTGTCCTGTCCTCGGATCTGGCATCAGGGATGAACAGGTGAAGGCAGATAAGTGGAGTTCCAAGGGGGACCTGACCAGTGGCCCAGCCAAAGCGCTTTGCAGTTACTCTGCGAACGAGACATGTTCTTATGGAGTTTCGGAGACACGTTAGGCAAAAAGACGTGTGAAAGGTATCCCTCGCAGAGAGAGACAAGCCTTTATGCGCTTTCCTAGCCCAACGCCTGTGTCCTGGTGGCTGGAGGGAGTTTGGGGTGCTGCCCGGCCTCGTTCTGAGCTGTTCCCCGTAGCTCGTCTTCAGCCCCTTGAATGTCTTGGCATCTCACGTCTCCTTGCATCTCCTTTGATAACGAGGCATCCGGGTAAGATGTGAGCACTGGAGCCTGAAGACCCTAACTCCAATGGAGGCCGCATTCTCTGGTTCCAGAGTCGGGATTAGGACTCAGACATCATTTGGGGAGATTGTGGGGGGGAGGGGGGCAGGGGGATGGACTTCAGCTCACTACAGAGGCCAAGCTCAAGATTCCCCAATTCTGGGGCACGTGGGTGGCTCGGTTGAGCAACCGACTACGGCTCAGGTCACGATCTCATGGTTTGTGAGTTTGAGCCCCGCGTCGGGCTCTGTGCTGGCAGCTCAGAGCCTGGAACCTGCTTCTGATTCTGTGTCTCCCTCTCTCTCTGCCCTTCCCCCGATCATGCTCTGTCTCTCTCTGTCTCAGAAATAAACATTAAAAAAAAATTAAAAAGAAAAGATTCCCCAATTCTAACAGCACCCAACTTTTTACTGACCAAGCTTTCAAAATGGCAAATGAAATAATCGTGGCTATTAGAAAACAGATCATTTGCGGATTATTAATGGTAAATAAAGGATTTCTTTCTTAGTGGAAGTATTGTAGACTTAAATTGGGCTCAGTTATACGTTCCTAGTGTAGCAAACAATCAGGGGATGGCTTACTTTGTGTATGAGGTGCAAAATGTAGTTGGAGCACTAATACCAACAGAGGCTTTAACATTTCTTTGAGATCCTCACAGATTAGTGCATCAGACTGAAAAACAGCCCCTTGCTTTCTTTTGTGTTTTCCCCCTTTCCTTCCTTCCTTCCTTCCTCCTTCCTTTTTCTTTCTTTCTTTCTTTCTCTCTCTCTTTCTTTCTTTCTCCTTCCCTTTCCTTCCCTTCTTCTTTCTTTCGTTCTTTCTTTCTTTCTTTTTCTTTTTTTCTTCCTCCTTCCCTTTCCTTCTCTTCTTTCTTTCGTTCTTTCTTTCTTTTTCTTTTTTTCTTCCTTCCTTCCTCCTTCCCTTTTCTTTCTTTCTTTCTTTCTTTCTTTCTTTCTTTCTTTCTTTTTCTTTTTTTCTTCCTTCCTTCCTCCTTTCCTTTTCTTTCTTTCTTTCTTTCTTTCTTTCTTTCTTTCTTTCTTTCCTCCTTCCTCCTTCCCTTTTCTTTCTTTCTTTCTTTCTTTCTTTCTTTCTTTCTTTCTTTCTCTTCCTTCTTTTCTTCCTTCCTTCCTCCTTCCCTTTCCTTCCCTTCTTCTTTCTTTCTCTTCCTTCTTTTCTTCTTTCTTTCTTTCTTTCTTTCTTTCTTTCTCTTCCTTCTTTTCTTCCTTCCTTCCTCCTTCCCTTTCCTTCTTTCTTTCTTTCTCTTCCTTCTTTTCTTCCTTCCTCCTTCCTTTCTTTCTTTCTTTCTTTCTTTCTCCTTCCATTTCCTTCCCTTCTTTCTTTCTTTCTTCTTTTTTTTCCTTCCTTCCTCCTTCCCTTCTTCTTTCTTTCTTTCTTTCTTTCTTTCTTTCTCTTCCTTCTTTTCTTCCTTCCTTCCTCCTTCCCTTCTCTTTTCTTTTTTTCTTTCTTTCCTTCTTCCTCCTTCCCTTTCATTCCCTTCCTCTTTCTTTCTTTCTTTCTTTCTTTCTTTCTTTCTCTTTCTTCTCTCTCCCTTTCTTTCTTTCTCTTTCTTCTCTCTCCCTTTCTTTCATTCTTTCTTTCTTTCCTTCTTTCTTTCTTCTTTCCTTCCTCCTTTTCTTTCTTTCTTTCTTTCTTTCTTTCTTTCTTTCCTTCTTTCTTTTCTTTCTTTTTTTCTTCCTTCCTTCCTCCTTCCCTCTTCTTTCTTTCTTTCTTTCTTTCTTTCTTTCTTTCTTTCTTTCCCTTCCTTCCTTCCTCTCTTTCTTTCTTTAGAACATTTAAGTTGGGGCCAAGTCCCAAGTCTGCCATTTTGAGGAACTCCCACAGGTACAGGGGAGCTGCCAGCCTCCCAACCCTCCATGAGGATAGAACCGACCATGCAGAGGCTGCTGGGAACAGTGTTCCAAGCAGAGAGGGCAAGGCCAGTGGCAGAAGGGCAGAGTGTGGCTGGAGGGTGTGTGCAAGGGGGGCGGGGTACTCTGAGATCTGGGCTCTAACTGGGTAGCCAGTGTTTCTGGAATGCAGCCCCCTTGTCTGAGGACTGGGGACAATAGTCATCCTTGCTGAAGGTGGTTATGAAAAAAAAAAAAATGACATGATTAATTCCTGCTACATGGTGCTCACTCCATAAAGGCCAACGGTTACTGTTATTGGTGGTTTCACTGTTGCTGCTGTCTTTGGGACTTTGGGGCCCTTTCTTATTCTCAGCAGAACCACTGTTGTCTCTCTCCACCGGTTTGATAAGCTGTGAAGAAGGCCTCAGGAATGAACCTTGAAACATCGTGCTGAGTGAGGGAGGCCAGTCCCAAAATCCCACATGATGTGTGATCCCATTGACATGAAACGTCCAGAAGACCCAAATCCATAGAGACAGAAGGCAGATTAGTGGTTGCCAGGGACTGGGGGTGGGGTGGGGGATGGATGGTGACTGCTCATGGGAACGAGCTCTCCTTTCGGAGTGATGAAAATATTCTAGAATTAGGTTATGGTGACAGCACAACTCTGTCAATATACTAAAAACTATTGAATTGTACATTTGAAATGGGTGAACTTTAGGGAAGTATATCTTTTTTTTTTAATGTTTATTTTTAAGAGAGGCAGAGCGTGAGCAGGGGAGGGGCATAGAGAGGGGGAGACACAGAACTCAAAGCAGGCTCCAGGCTCTGAGCTGTCAGCACGGAGCCTGACACAGGGCTTGAACTCACAGATCATGAGATCATGACCTGAGCCAAAGGTGGAGGCTTAACTGATGAGCCATCCAGGCACCCCGGGAAGTATATCTTGATAAACTGTTAAAAGAAAAAAAAGGAAAGGAATGGAAAGAGTCCCATGGAAGAGGTAGAGGGTGGTGAGGCCTGGAGTCTGCCCCCTAGAGCTGAAGTCCATTGGAGACAAGGCAGGTGACGCTGGGGAGGTAGGAATGACACCCCCCGGTTCACAGGGCAGCAGGGGCTGAGGACCCAGGGTGGGGTGGGACATGGGCCTGGGGGGCCAGGACAGCGAAGCAGCCTTGGCAGCTTTGCATGGAAACATCGCCTCCTGCAAACCGGCCCCTGGGAGCTGGTTCCTCCCACTCCCAGGCCATCTGGCCCCTGTGTCACACCCAGGAGGCCCCCCACCTGCACTATGGGAAACAGGTGCCCTTTATGGACCACTGAATACATCCTGGACATAGAGCTGGCCTTCCACCCTCAGTTCTGGTCCCCACTGGTGCCCTGTGAGGTGAGTTCTGCTGTCAGAGGTTCTGGAACTCGCCTGTTTAGAACTGATTTCCCTAAACGTTGTGGACCCTCAAGGGCTGGGCCAGTCTGGTTCCATCTTTAAATACCTGGTTCACTGGCCTAGTGGGTGGTGACCTTGGATGCTTGGTGAGAGAAGAAGGAGAAGACGCGCTCGCCTCACCCGAGGGCTGACTGCACCTGCCCACCTGACCCAGGGGGTCTTGTCCCTGCCTACCTCAACTGGCCCAGAGATGCCATTGGCCCGGTGGCTGTCTTGGGCTCTGTCCCCTGCAGACCCAATGTCCTGCAGGGCTGGGTGAGTCCCCACAGGGAGCAGAGGATGCTTACAGCCAGTTGCCTCCTGGCCCAGGGTGTGTCCGGAACATTCCGGGCACCGAGCTGGCATCTTCCCCAGGACAGAAGTGGCCGGCGGAGCTGAGACGGGCCAGGGCGTTTACTGTGGTGCTTTTATTTCCAGCCTGTTTGCCCAGAAGGCAGAACCAGCCAGGGCACCCATTTTGGGGGTGAATTGTCTGGCCGTCAGTCTTCTCACCCGCCAGGCCTCAGAGCTGGCCGGAGTACCGTCTGAGGCTGGTCCCTGCTCTCATCTCACTGGGGCCTCCAAGAATGAGTGGTTGGGCTGTGGTGGCAGCCCAAGGGACAGATAAAAGCCTGGGGGTGTCTGACTCCCTGCCATGCCCAGGGCTCTGGCTGTGTAAGAAGGGCTGTAGATGGTGCCTCTACCCTCCTCCCAGCACAGGCACACGCATCCCAGGATCACTCTTTCCATCGGTGCACGGGCCCCCGGGGAGGTGGGCCAGGTGCAGCACAGGTTATAGGGATTCATTTGGAGTCACAGCCACTCAGCTGAGGGACCCCCCCGGGCGGGGCTTCGCGATCTCGATGCACCTGGACAGGACCTATGAGACCAGAAAGAGCTGTGTGGAAAAAAAAAAAAAAAAAAAAAACGGGGCGCCTGGGTGGCTCAGTTGGCTAAGCATCTGACTTCAACTCAGGTCATGATCTCACGGTTCGTGGGTTCGAGCCCCGCGTCGGGCTCTGTGCTGACAGCTTGGAGCCTGGAGCCTGCTTCGGATTCTGGGTCTCCCTCTCTCTCTGTTCCTTCCCCACTTGCGCTCTCTCTCTCTCTCTCTCTCTCTATATATATATATATATATCTCACAAAAATAAAGATTAAAAAAATTTTAAAAAAAAGGAAGAAAGAGCTGTGTGGGTGCAGAGGCCACATCAGTGAGTGATCTCCTGAGGATGGCCTGCGGGGGTTAGGGGGGATGTCTGGGGTCTGTCCCAGGGACAAGGGGACAGCTGACGGGCAAGCTGGGGCCTGAAGATCATAGCTTTTGTCCTGAGGCGAAAACCTAGAAGTTGGGGTCTCAGGGAAGTGGTTCTGGGGATGTCCGACCGGAAGTTTCTGCTATCAAGTCTGGAGTAGCGAGGCTGGTGCGTGTTCCCAGAGTGTGGGCCAGGGTCAGCTGCAGGCCGCCAAGACCACCCTGACACTGCCCTGGGGGCCCACAGGTGACCTGAGAGCTGAAAGGTTGGCTATGCCTGACCCCGGGGATTGTCTGCCCATCGTTCCCTCGCCAGGGCCTGCAGCCCACGGGTGGGGACCCAGGGTGGCTTGAGATCTGGGTTCCTGCACCCCAAGAGGGCCCACCACAGCTAGACTCACCCCTCCCTGGTTCCCCATGCTCCTTGCAGTGGGCACGAGCTCCTTCCTGTCGGCAGGATGCTCTGTGACATTGCTGTGGCCAGGGCAGCATCCGGGGACCGCTGGCTTCTCCCCAACCCAGAGCAGGCAGAGTCCAACAGCGCATTTCAGGCCCGTGATCCCACGCGGCAGGGTTCTGAGACGCCTCTCCCTCCTCCGAAAGTCCTTGCCCTGTGGCCCAATCTCGTGCCGTAGCTCTTGAATACAGAAAAAAATGTATGTTTCTGTTTTTATAAACAGATTTATTGAGGCACAGCCAGCACACAATAAACTGCACACATCTGTGTAAAATATCTGACTGGCTAAGTTTTGACATATGTACTTGCCCGTGAAACCGTCACCGCGGTCGAGATCCTGAACACAACCAGTGCCTCCCCCCCTCCCCCCAAAGGTCCTTGGGACCTAAAAGCAAACTTCTGTTTCCTGTACTGTACTCACAGTACTTCTGACACCGAATGTGGGTTTTCCACACCGAGCAATTATTATAATTATTATTTTTTAAAGCAGACTTCATGCCCAGTGCGAGGCCCAACACGGGGCTTGAACTCGCAACCCTGAGATCGAGACCTGAGCTGACATCAAGAGTTGGGCGCTTACCGCACTGAGCCACCCAGGCGCCCCCACCCTGGGCAATTCTGACACCACCCGGAGATCGCACAGACCCCACAGGTGAGAGCCTTCCTTGGTCCCACAAGACGGCCCCCACTTCCGACCCCAGCTACAAATCCGGGTCTCCAGGACTTCTGACAGACTGGCTACAAATCGGGGGGTTCCAATGACCCCCTTTTGGGATTCCATAATCTGCTAGATCTGCTCATAGAACTCAGGAAAGTGCTTTACTTACTGTCACCAGTTTACTGTAAAGGATGCCACTCGGGAACAGCCAGAGGAAACGATGCATAGGGCAGGGGATGTGGGAAGGGGTATGGGGTTTCCATGCCCTCCCTGGGTGCGCCCCCCACCAGCACCGCCACGTGTTCACCAAACCAGAAGCTCTTCGAGCCCTGTACTTTTGGGTTTTCACAGAGGCTTCAAGACATAGTCATGATTCACGCCATCATTGGCCATCGGTGATTATTTCCAGCCCCTCCTGCCTCTTTGGAATCTAATGACATAGTTGGTTCCCTGACAGCCAGCCCCCATCCTTAGCTGTGTTCCAAAAGTCATCCCGTTCACAGAAAGTTGGGGGTCCTTGAAAGGGTTTGTCGTGAATAACAAAAGACCCTCCTACTTCAGAAACGGGGGACGGAAAGTAAATGGTACAAAAGATGCTTCTATCGCTCATCACTTAGGACAAGGGTTTTAGGAGCTCTGTGCTGGGAACCAGAACAAAAACCAAATATGGTTTCTTGTTGCATCATGATAACAAGAACAATAGTTCTAATCTGTCCTGCCTGCCCCTCCCTCTCTTTCTCAAGCAGCCACTGGTCAGCTTTGGGCCACTCTAGATTAGTGTGCATTTTCTAGAATTTTCTATAAGCGGAACTTATAGAAACTGCTCTTTTTTGTTTGTCTTCTTTCACTTAGCACCACATTATCGAGATCCATCAACGTTGTTGCCCCATCAGTATTTCTCCCTTTTTCAAATTGCTTCATGGTATTGTTCCATTGGATGAACGCGATTCCTTTCTATCAAGCGCTTTCTGTAGGTCAGGTACTGTCCCAGTGAGTCTAATCTCCAACTTCAGGTTTTGTTTTGTTTTTTTAATTTTTAATCTTTACTTATTTTTGAGAGAGAGAGAGAGTGAGACAGTGCAATCTTTATTTTTGAGAGAGAGAGAGAGAGTGAGAGCACAAGCAGGGGAGGGGCAAGAGAGAGAGGGAGACACAGAATCTGAAGGAGGCTCCAGACTCTAGAGCTGTTGGCACAGAGCCCGACGCGGGGCTTGAACTCACGAACTGTTGAGATCATGACCTGAGCCGAAGTGGGACACTTAACTGACTGAGACACCCAGGAACCCCTGAAATTAACCATTTTAAAGGGAACAATTCAGCACTTGGGTGGCTCAGTCAGTTGAGCCTCCAATTTTGGCTCAGGTCATGATCTCGTGGCTTGTGGGTTTGAGCCCTGCGTCGGGCTCTGTGCTGACAGCTCAGGGCCTGGAGCCTGCTTCGGATTCTGTGTCTCCCTCTCTCTCTGCTCCTCTCCTGCTCACGTTCTCTCTCTCTCTCTCTCTCAAAAATAAATAAACATTAAAAAAATTCAAAGGGAACAATTCATTTGTATATTCAAGATGTTGGGCAACATCTGTCTTGTTATATAGAACATTTTTATCACCCCTGAAAGAAACCCGTACCCATTAGCAGTCACTCCTTATTCCTCCTTGAGTCCTGAAAGTAGCCAGCAATCAGATTTCCAGTGTGACCCCCGCCCCCCCCCCGCCCAGATCTGTCCCTGTTGCAAAGGCCAAGGGGAAGGAAATGCACCCGCCTGCCCCTCCCTGGCAGGGTACCCTGTGCAGAGGGTACCCTGTGCTGGGGGGCAGTGGAAGAATGTGCCCAGACTCTCTGTGTCCTGCCCTGAGATTTCCACTTCTGAGTGGTCCCCTATATCTGCAGGGCCACCGTGGCCTGGAGCCAGCTCTGCTGCTCGGCACAGACCAGCACCGTCCCCCACGGCCTGTCCAGGTTTGAGCGACGCCGAACATCTCAGCGTATTGCCCCAGCTAGCCAAGCAGGGCCTGTCACTCCTGGAACAACACCATGGAGAAAAGCTTTGGCCTTGTGGGGGCGGTAGGGGTGGGGTGAGGCGAGGCGCTGGGGGTGTGCAGGGTTGCTGCTCCAAGCCTAGGGATCTGGAGCAGGATGGACTTGCTAGATCCAAATTTCCAAAGCAAATTCAACAGGTTGAATGTCCAAGAGGCACATTGGGCCTGGGTGGGGCCACATTGGGCCCAACACTCCCTGCCAGCCACCGAAGAGCCAGGTTTCTGTTTCTTGAGCAACAGCTTTATTGAGATACGTCATACAATTCACCCTTCTATTTAATTTAATTTTTTTATTTTAGAGAGAGGGAGAGAGAGATCTCAAGCAGGCTCCACGCCTGGCAAGGAGCCCAACACGGGGCTTGATCCCACAGCCCTGGGATCCTGACCTGAGCCCGAATCAAGAGTCGGATGCTCCTCTGACTGAGCCCCCCAGGCGCCCTCTAATTCGCGCTTTTGAAGTGTTCAGTACGCTGGTTTGTAGTATGTTCACAGAGTCGTGCAACCGCTCCCGCTTTAGAACCTTTTAGAACATTTCCATCACCCCCAAAGGAGACCTCGTCCCCACCCCCCTGCCCCAGCCCCTGGCCACCGCTCATCTTTCTGTCGCTGTGGATTGGCCTGTCTTTGATAGTTCATATAAATGGAATCACACCCTATTTGTCTGTTTGTGCCTGGCTTCTTTCTCTCCGCGCGATGTTTTCGAGGTCCGTGCAACCTTGTAATGCAAGTCAGGGCTTCCCTCGGCTTATGGCTGAGTAATATTCCGTTGGTTGCATGGTGGTCGGACCATATTGTATCCATTCACGTGTTGATGGACATTTCCGCTGCTTCTGCCTTTTGGCGATTGTGCCTAGTGCTGTTGTGAACACGTGTGTTCAATCTGTTTGAACGCTTGCTTTCAAATCTTTGGGCACAAGCCTAGGGGTGGAGTTGCGGGGTCCTTTGCAAACTCTGTGTTTAACTTTTGAAAGAATCATTTCCTTCTTTGGTTGAGGTTATTAAAAAGATGATAATGAACACCTTACTCTCTGTCCCACCCCGTTAGAGTTGTCAAATAAAACACAGGACAGACACCCTGTCAAATGTGAATCTTACAGGGGCGCCTGGATGGCTCAGTGGTTGAGCATCTGACCCTTGATTTTGACTCAGGTCATGATCCCAGGGTCTTGGGATCAAACCCCATGTCAGGCTCCATGCTGAGCGTAGAGCCTGCTTAAGATACTCTCTCTGTCTGTCTCTCTCTCTCTCTCTCTCTCTCTCTCTCTCGGCGCCTGGGTGGCTCAGTCGATTGAGCGTCTGGCTTTAGCTCAGGTCATGATCTCACAGTTTGTGAGTTCGAGCCCTGCATCGGGCTCTGTGCTGACAGCTCAGAGCCTGGAGCCTGTTTTGGATTCTGTGTCTCTCTCTCTCTCTGCTCCTCCCCTGCTTGTGCTCTGTCTCTCTCTCTCTCTCTCTCTCTCTCTCTCTCTCTCTCTGTCAAAAATAAATAAACATTAAAAAAAAAAAAGATTCTCTCTCTCCCTTTGCCCCTCTCCCCTACTCGTACTCGCTCTCTCTCTCTCAAATAAAAAAAATAATTAAAAAAATGTAAATCCTATTTAAGGGACAAATACGTTTATTTTTAGTGTAAGTACATTCCAAATATTGCATTGGATATACTTATACACACATCCAATTTTTTTTTTGGTCATTTATCTGAGATTCAAATTTAAATATATTTTTATTTGCTAACTCTGGCAACCCTGCACCTAATTCATGCCTTTTCTCTGCTGAAGACATTGTTATTTAGCCCCATGCTTACTTAAAATCTGTCTTTTGCGTATATACCCCAACACGGAGTTGCTGGGTCATATGGTAATTCTACGTTTAGCTTTCAAGGGACCACCAAACTGTTTTCCATCGTGGCTGCACCGTTTCACATTCCCACCAGCCCTGCACCAACTTTTCCACCTCCTCCCCAGAACTTGTTATGGTCTATTTAAAAAATTCGCAACAACGTTGTAAGAGGTGTGAAATGGCATCTCATTGTGGTTTTAATCTGCAGTTCCCCTGACGCTTAGTGATGTTGAGCCTCTTCTCATGAGCCTGTCGGCCATCGGTACCGCCTTCTTCGGAGAAACATCTATTCAGATCCGTTGCTCATTTTTTGATTGGGCCGTTTGCCTTTTGTTGTCATTGAGCTGTTGGTGCTCTTTATATATCCTGGATGTGAATCCTTTGCCAGATATATGATTTGCAAATATTTTCTCCCATTCTGTGGGTTGTCTAAGATACTGTTGTTTACGTCACCCGTTTCTGGCGATTTGTTACAGGAGCCACTCATGCAGAAACTCATACAGTGTTCTTCCTCCCATGCCCCTGCCTTGCCTGGGACGCACGTGTGATGTGTGCATGTGCGCACACGCACCCCGCCCCCCCACCTCGCCCAGACATTTTGGTTGTTGCCGGGGCGGGTGAATGCTCACTTCTCTCCATGGGCAGCAGGGAGAGAACCGGGTAGATCTCAGCCTGGATGTTTCCTGATCTGTAAAAGTGCTGCTCCAAGGAGGGCCCCAGCAGCCTTTGCACCTTGCTTCCGAGCAGCGTCTCCCACGTGCTCTTCTTGGGCGTCTTTTCTAAACACCTGGGAGTCCTTGAGAAGATGCTGAGGTTGGGGCACACAGCAGGCGGTGAGGACGTGCACACCCTTGCTCCTCCTTGTTCTCTACTCCACCTTTGCGGTCGTGGCTGCGGTGGCCGTGGTTCAGTCGCTGACATGCAGGTTTTTGTCCGCATCCAGGAGCTACACACCCTCGAGGTGGCCATCCGGGAGCCGGTTGCCCACATCAAGGCTCACGGAGCCTCACTGGAGGGCATCGCCCCAGAAGATCAAGTCGGATTCCTGGCAGGTACGCCCCCTAGAGGATGAGGCCACCCGGGGTCAGTGTGGAGCTGGGGCTCTGACCCCTGGAAGGAGGTTGGGAAAGTCCGTGGTTCCCTGGTCCGTGCTGGGAAAGTAAGAGGGAGGACTCCCAAGGTGGCCAAACAGGAGAAAACGAAGACGGGCCGAGTCAAGCAGGGGACACAGTACAACCTGCATTTTTTCTATGTTGTGCCCACCTTTGGCAAGAAGAAGGCCCCCCCCCCCATGCCAACTCTTAAGTCCATTGTAATCTTGGCTTTCTGCAATAAAGCCACTTACCTAGTTCAGTCACACACACACACACACACACACACACACACACACACACACACACAAAGATATTGAGGTTGGCTCCCTGGACCCTCGGGGTTTGGGAAAAACCAAGAAGCCCTCCTGCCCATTTTCTTTGCTGAGATCAGGTGAGGCTGGCTGAGGAGTCTTCCTCACTGCCTACTCTGGACCCCAGGCCCAGGCAGTGGGCTCACACTGGCGGTGGGGAGAGACCTCTGACCCCCTGTGGAGCCAGCACCCCTGTCCTCAAATCTCTGGGCCAGGAATCCCTTCCCCACCTAGCCTGCTTCTGTCTCCCGGGCGGCAGGAAGTGCAAGTGCTTGGGTCTTGTCCAAATTGCCTTCCTGCACCCTCTCCCTGGCTGCTGTTTTCCCCTGCGTCCTCCCTTCCCTGCTTTGGGGGGGATCGACTGCGGCACCTCCTTCCTCCATCGGGTTGTCCCTCTTCCTGTGGACGAGCATGAAGGCTGCTTCTGGCTATTCACTGCCCCCAACAAAGCTGCTGTGAAAGCTCCTGGCAGGATCACCTTGGCATCTGTCCAGCGGGGTCAGAGGTCACATGCAGTTTCAGCTTTTTTAGTATGGCCAGCGGTTCCCCAAGTGATGTCACTGCTGTGCCCCACAGCTGTTCCTGCACACAGGCATGCACGGCTCCCCGCTCTGGCTTTGGGGTCCTGGCCGTGCTGTGCAGGAGCCCTATACCCTGAGGGGGATAAGTCTGCACGTCTGTCTTCCCATGCCAAGTTCAGACTGCTGACTGCTCGGAGGGTCTAGGAGCTGGCTGGCCCCATGGAAGGATAAAATGCTTCTCTCTCTCTTAATTAAAAAAATTTTTTTTAACATTTATTTATTTTTGAGACACAAAGCATGAGCAGGAGAGGGGCAGAGAGAGAGGGAGACACAGAATTTGAAGCAGGCTCCAGGCTCCGAGCTGTCAGCACAGAGCCCGACACGGGACTCGAACTCATGAACCGTGAGATCGTGACCTGAGCTGAAGCTGGATGCTTAACTGAGCTACCCAGGCACCACCCTCTCTCTTTTTTAAGTTTATTTATTTATTTATTTGTTTATTTATTTACTTATTTATTTAGAGAGCAGAGGAAGGGCAGAGAGAGAAGGAGAGAGAGAATCCCAAGCAGGTGCCACATGGTCAGTGCAAAAACCGACGTGGGGCTCGGTCCCACGAACCGTGAGATTGTGACCTGAGCTGACACCAAGAGTTGGCCGCTTAACTGACTGGGCCACCCAGGTGCCCCCAAAATACTTCTCAACAAGAGGACCATCTACCTCGTCTGCCCAAACCCCGCCCACTATGCCTCTCATCACTGACATGCTAAGAGACGTTTAACAATCTCCAGGTAGGACAAACCTAGCCGGTTCCACCTTGACGTGACATTCCTAAAAATGACCACGCTCTGCAAATTTGCACCAACCACAGCGCTTATGGGGAAACGGGGACAGGTCACAGCTTTTCAACTGTGTCGGTGACACATTAAAAATAGATAGGTACCTACTAAAAACAGTAGGGCAATTGTACACAGGTCGAACGGCTTAGAATGATAGGAACGTTACAGCCAATACAGCAGTTGGTATTTGGAAAGGACCTGAGGTTCACAGGTGGACATGGGTGTGGGAAGGTTGTAGCCAGCTTTCCAGATGGGGCCTGGCATGGTAGCTCCTAACAGCTGAGGGAGAGTGTAGATGTTGACGGGTGTGTGTGTGTGTGTGTGGGGGGGTTGTGTATTCCCATGCAACCTGGGTCAGCCGTTTTCTGCATTCATCCAGCGTTGCCCCCGGGACAAGATCCTGCATAAAGCATCACCACCTTGGATCACATCATGCTCAAGTCCACCCCTCACGTATTCACCACGTGGGAACAAATCCGTGTTTTCAAAGCAAGCTTCAGAGCGGAATTGACTGGACCCCCCCCCCCGCCCACCCCCGCCGGTGGGTGGTCACGCAATGCGCTGTGTGGGACGAGATGTGTAGTTATTATAGAATCTTTTCACCTCGAGATACAAGAGCCAGAGATGTCCTCAAGAGCACAGAGCATAGGAAGATGCAGTGAAATGAAGACGTGAGAACTCTCGAGTACTTACCACTCTTAATTTTAATATCGTGAATTTAGTTGCAAGTCTGGACAACTGAATTTTTAGCAAGGGCTCACACCGTTTCCCGGAAATGTATCAGCTGGTTCTTCTCCAGCGTTCTACTGCAGCTCGGGGGGGGGGGGAGGGGGCAGTGAGGATGTCAGCACGTTTATACTGAGCGCCCACTTTGAGCCAAGGGCCAGGTGTCCAGCAGCAAAAGGGGCTTCTACTACCCCAGGGGACACAGACGGGAAGAAAATGCTCCTGGGATAATAAGATCACAGCCCCCCCGCCCCACCCCGTGTTGGGCCCCAGGGAGAGAGTTAAACTGGGTGATGAGGGGCATGGTAGAGTCTGTTCACCCCCTATTCACCCCATTAGTGAAAGAGGGATCCCCTGCACTGAACGCCTAACACCCAATGCCGATCAGGTGAGACAGACTGTAGTTTCTTAGTCACATCTACTCACAGCCCCGGGTTGCGGGAGGACCCAGCTCACAGGAGACCACGTGGGAGGGTGCCCATGGGAGGGGAGTGAACCGCCAGAAGATGTTAGAGGCAGACTTCGTAGTAACAGGAGGGTGGGGTGCCCCCGGTTCCCACGGGAGGATGTGCCTGGCTTGTTAGAAAGACAAGGAGATGAGATCCCTTAGGTTGGGGACTGGTGGGGTGTAACCGGTCTGGCTGACAGGGGAATAGGTGGGGAGCAGCCTCTTTTGTTGGGCGGGCGGCATATCTGGTGAGAGCAGGGAACTCACAGTTAGGCCCTTGAGGACCTGTAAGGGCAGCACGTCCAATCTGAGTCCTTACAACACAGAGAAGGGGGTGGACAGTAGACCCTGAAGGTGGAGGGGGGCCAGCCTGTGACTCCAGAAGACCATCCCAGGCAGAGGGGACAGCAGGTTTCTCAGTTGCAGGTTGTGGTGGTGGGTGGTGGGTGGCCAGAGTCCAGTGGAGGAGGGAGCAAAGGGCTGGGCAGGAGGCTGGCTTCCTGACTGTAGAGGGGGGCCTGGTTTATGGCCCAGTAAGAGGAGGTGTGGCAGGCTGGGCAAGCTGGGCAGGACAGACAGTACATTAGGAGGGTTATACTAGAAGGCCCTGCCTGGTTCCCGGGGTGGACTGAGATCAGAGGCCTGCACCTCTTCTTCCTGGTCTTGGCCCCCTCTGCGCCTGCTGATGTCCCCTTCCAGCCAGGCTCCTGCACGAACCCCCTCCAACGTCTGCTAATGCAAGCCCTGTCTGCCCAGGGCTTGGCCTAAAGCCAAGAGAGGACTGATGGGGAGGCCACCCTAGAGGGCCCACTGTGCCTGGGAGCAGGAGGGGTTCAAAGGAAGTTTCCAGAAGGAGCAGGAGCTGGGCAGCCAAAGGAAAAGGGCAGAAGAACAGAGTTTGAGCACGTGGCACAAGGCATCTGAGGAACCAGGGTGAGGCTGAGCCATCAGGGCAGCCTGGAGTTTGGACTTGGTCTCAATGAACAGGGAGCCTCGAAGAGTTGGGGCAGGAGGGAAGTGGGGTCAGCATTAGACTTTTAGAGGGCCCTGGGAGCTGGAGTAATCCTCCTAGAGGGGTCAGTGGTGCTGGCTGAAGGTGCTGGAAGGAGGGAGCAGGACTTGGACATGACACAGAGAGGAGGTGCCCCCCCCCAACCTATGACAATGAGGCCATTGCTCAGGTGGGGACACTCTGGGGGGCAGGACGGGCACCTTGCCCCCAGACAGTAAGGGGTGCCGGCCCAACTTCGCTGTAGGCCAGAGGGGAAAGGCAGGCCAGAGAGGGAGGGCCTTGGCCGTGGGGATTTGTGGAGAGCGGCAGGGGTGGGGAGAGGGTAAAAATGAGGACCGGCAGCCGGAGGCCCGGGGGGTGGATGGGGGGGTGGGGGGGGCAGCTGCACATCTGGTAAGTTCGTCCTTTGCCAGCCTGTTTCCCCAAAGAGCTCCACTCCTGAGGCCGGGTGCACTGCACAAGGTCGCCGGCCCAGGCTCCGGTGGGCGCCCTGCGGGGCGGAGGAGTGAAGACGCCTGGGAGAAGCAGCCGCCCCGGGGGTGGCCGGGGCGGGGCGAGTCCGCGGTGGGGGCCGTGCGGGGGCGGCTGGGGATGAGGCCGAGGAGGCGGAGGAGGCCGGGTGGGGGGCAGTCCCGGGAGGAGGCGGGTTCCAGGAGGATAACGACCCGCGGAAAGGGAAGTTGGGGGCGAAGGACAGCTCGGGTCCGAGGAAGGGGGTGGGCTTGGGTTGGGCCTGGCCGGGGGTGAGTCCAGGGTGGGGTCAAGCCTGGGCAAGGGGCGGGGCGAGACCGGAGAGAGTCCTTGGAGAGGGTGAGTCCCCGGAAGGGAGCGGGGGCGGGTCAGGGTCCGGAAAGGGGGCGGGTCGGGAGGCCGGGCAGGGAGGGGGCGGGGTGTAGGGGGAATAGGGGGTCAGTCGGGTCCGAGGAGCGGGGAGGGCGTGGGCAGGGTATGGGGGGGATCCGCGCAGGGGTCCGGGCAGGGGGCGGGGCTGGTCCAGAAGTGGGTGGGGGCGAGTGGGTGGAGGGGCCGAGTCCGGGGAAAGGCGCGGGGCGGGGCCGGGAGGGGGCGCGAGGGGCGGGGCGGACCCTGGCGGGGGCGGGGCGGGCCCGTGGACGAGGCGGGTCCCGGGAGGGGGCTGGTCCGGGGCTGCCCCAGCTTGGCCCGGCGCGGAGCGGGGCGCATGGCGCCGTGCGCACGGCGCGGGGGCTGCGAACAAAGGGCCCCCGGCGGCGCAGGGGGCACCGCGGCGCTCGGACCCCGGCCCTGGCCCAGCCCCGGCCCGGCCCCCTCCCCGGGCGCGGCGCCCCCGCGGAGCCGAAAAATGTGGGGCGCCCTGCTCGGCCCGCTGCTGTGGCTCCGGCTTCTGCTGCTGTCGCCGCGGGACGGAGTGTGCGCCGCGCCCCAGGCCCCGTGAGTTGCCCCGCGCGGCTGAGGAGGCTGGCTGTCTTCTCGGGGAGGGGGTCCCGGGGACTGGCTCAGAGAGGTGCAGCGACCTGTCCAAGGCTACACAGCCTCCGCACTGGGCGGGACCTTGTCCCTTGACTTCCAGGGGTCGGGCTGGGAAGGGGTCCCCCTGAGCCTTCTTGAGGGGGCCACATCCAAGTACAGGGAGTCCCCAGAGCTAGGGCTGCGAGGCCAGCGCCTCCTCCCCAGCTCGCCCCCTTGGCGTGACGGGGGCTGTCGTCTTGGGTGGCGATTTCAAGTTGCCCGTGGCATGAAGGTAAGAGGTGCGTGTCTTGGCTGGGAAATAGGAGAGACCTACCGTTCCGTTTTCCTTGGGAGGGCGTGGTGGTGGGGAGGAAGTGTTTGTTTTGCTTCCACATTTTTCTTGAAGTTTGCCTACAGAGCTTCTGGTGAGTTGACACAGTGAGGAGGTGAATTAACTAGCTGCTAAGGAGAATCCCCCGTGAGCTGGCGTCCTCGGGAGTATTTCCAGACCTGCAAGGCGGTGGGTTCAGGGGGGCTGCCTGGAGCTGCCCAAGTTCAGCCGTTGAGGCAGGCCTCGGTCTTCATGAGGTGGCTTGTTCAAGCAGTGCTTGTTTAGTCCAGAAAATAGGCCAATAGTGGGGCTGGGGGTGGTGGTGTCACTTCCAGCCACAGCTCCTTTGGGACCACAGTTTGAGAAGTAAGACACCGTACTGTGCCGGTGCCCCTGGACCCTGTGAAATTGGAATCCAGCAAATTTTTGTCCTGATCTTTCAAAGCGGGCGTCCCTTAAACACAGAGGTTTTCAGCCGGGTTGGGTGGGGCGGGGGTGGGGGAGTGGGGAGGGGGTTGTTTCCCTGGTGGTCGTTTGGCAATCCCAGGGGCATTTTTGCTTGGCGTCTAGGGGAGGCAATGCTTCTGGAATCTACTGAGTGGAGGCCAGGGATGCTGCTCAACATTTTGCCACACCCAGGTCCTCCGCCACCACAAAGCTTGACCTGGCCCGAAATTAGAGACCCTGCCTTCTAAGGGCCAAGTTCAGAGTCTCCGAGTTGCAGAGTTTCAAGCAGTTCTCGGGAGTGTGGGCCTCTGACTAAAGTCATCCTGGGATATTACCTTCTGTCGAGGGAAATGTAGTCCCTGTGCTGGAGACACGGGCTAGGAAATGAACTTGCAGAATTACTGACCCGGGGTTCTAGATTCGTCGGCCTCTAGGCCAGAGCTGTGGGATCCTGTTTTGGGAACAGCCCTGGATACCCACTTCTGAGATCCATGTGATTTTTGCATGAGGGATCCCTGACCCCAGAGAGCAGCGTGGGTTTGCACCCTGTAGTAAGACCAGTGCTGTCTGCTGTTTACCATACACTGCCTTTCCCAGGCTGGGACCTTCTGAGACCAAAGGATGAGAAGTCAGTTGTCGGTCCACATGCCCAGGGCATACATCAGGTCAGCAGTGCTTGGGTAGCAAGCATCCCAACAGCTGCAACTCCTGAACCTCAGGGAGAGTTCATGTGGTTTCTTCGGGCTCTCTGGGGTCTCCGGGTGAAAAATCTACCTCAGCTCTGGACAAAGGCTTTACGAGGTGACCAAGGAAAATGAACACGGGGGTTGTATATTCCCCAGATGCTCGTCCATACTCTGCATGGGCTATGTGGGAGGCCCTAGAGGTCAGCTGGGAGCTGGGAGATGGAAAGAGTATTCCTTTTTTTTTTTTTTAAGTTTATTTATTTATTTTGAGAGAGAGAGAGAGGAAGTGGGGGGAGGACAGAGAGAGAAAGAGAGAGAGAGAATCCCAAGCAGGCTCCGCACTATCAGCCAGGAGCCCGACGCAGGGGGCTTGAACTCACGAACTGCCAGATCATGATCCGAGCCGAAGTCGGATGCTTGACCGGCTGAGCCACCCCAGGCGCCGCAAGAGTATTTCTAAAGGAGACGGGGTTCCCATGCTGCCGCACCACAGGACACATGGGAAGCCAGAGTCATTGCATGCCTGGGTCCGTGGTGGAATTAGATAATACACAGCACGTACCTAGTGTGACGATGCGCTCCAGGAAGCATGGTTATGTACCCAGGGTCACCGCCCGCTATGTGAACTGCTGAGAGGAGACGCTGCACAGGGGAGCTCGGGGTCTTTACCGGTTCCAGTCATCGCTGGATCTGGGCTGTGTACCTACCAAACTGGGGTCTTTGCAGATTCCCATCAGTGCTGGAGTTACATGGTTCGTGGTTTGTACATGGTATGTCCCGAGGTCCTTGTGGGCCCCGAACAGTCCTGAAGTAGGACAGTGCATGTAGGAACCCAGGATTCGTGAACTCTGGCCACTGTTCAAGCTGGACGGAGCGCGGTGGGCTCCCAGGGTCGGTGCTGTGGCCAGATGGTACTCAACAGGAACCCACCGCGTCTTTTGAAATGCTCGATTTGTCACGAAGTTTTAACGAAGTCCGCTTCGTCCACAATTTTTTCTATGGATTGAGCTTTTAGTGTCGTAGTCACAAAACGTCTGCCTAACCCGAGCGCACCAAAACCTTTCTCCTATGTTTCCTTCTGGTGCTTTTAGAGTTTTACCTTTAGATCTCTGACCCGGTTTGAGTTCACCTGAGTGTATGATGTTTGGTAAGGGTCTAAATTCGTGTCTTTGTCGTGTGAACGTGGGGTCCCAGAGAGGATCTTGAGAAACGAAAATCTCTCCTAATCTCATTGTCTGGCCTCGTGTTTTGCCTTTTGCCTGTTTCCTTCTGGTGCCTGTAGTTCTGCACCATTGGGTTTCTGCTCCTTTGCTGTCTAGGCTCTTGGTGTTTACTGTTGCATCGTGAGCAGTTTTCATGGTTACAGGTGAATAAGACCTCTTGATTATCCATGGAAGGTTCTAGAATAACAGAGGCAGGAACTCAGGTGAGGAGGACCTGTACCTCAGGTCGGGTGCCCTAAGGGCATCCCAAGGCTCTCCCCTGTCCGAATGCGATCTGCTGCATGTTCCTTCTCCTTCCGGAGCAACTGCTTTCCCATCTGGAGAGTGAGATGATGCTACTTATTCTCCAGGAATATCTTCACGGTTAGTTGAGCTGAGGATTTTCAGAAAGAGAGGGCCATTTTGGTTCCACTGTTCACAGAGCATTTCCTGTTTCAAGCCATTTCGTTGATTTTCAGGGTTTTGTTCTTTAAATGCTGCAGGAAGCTCCTTGCTTCTTGCCACTGGGCTCTGGAGTCTGGCTGCCTCGGTTCGAAACCTGGGTTGGGCACATGACTTGGCTTTGTCCAGGGCTTAATTTCTGACTCTGTAAATGGGTGGTTTGAGCACATCTCCCAGGGCGGCTGTGAGGATGAAGTGGGATCCGGTCAATTCCTCGGGGGAGTATTTCGCCGTGTTGGTGCGGCAGGAGCAAAGGTCCTGGGGCAGAATGAGCTGACTAAAAAGGCCCGAGGCCAGAATGCAGACACTGAAGGAGGGGCGCGGCGCTGGGTAGATACAGAGAGGCCAGATTCTTACCTAATCCGGGGACTTCAGAGATGAATAAGCCAGCCCCTGGTCTCCAGGAGCTCACAGGTTGGTGGGGGACACAGATAACATAAAATGACAGTGTCATCGTGGTGTGGTCAGGCATAGGTAGAAGACCACCCAGGGAGTACCCTGATGCAGCCAGAGTGGCAAGGAGGCCGGAAGTGGGTCAGTTTCACTCAGGTTCTCCTCTCCTACAGGGGCTATTTGATTGCTGCACCCTCTGTCTTCCGCTCGGGAGTGGAGGAAGTCATCAGTGTGACCATCTTTAACTCCCCAAGGGATGTCATGGTCCAGGCTCAGCTGGTGGCCCAGGGCGAGGCGGTGGCACGGAGCCAGGGAGCCATCCTGGGTAGGTCCCTGGGGTGCTTCCTTTGTCTCTCTTTGTAAAGTGGCCTTTACTGCCTGGTCAGGGCTCAGGCCGTGCGGGCACTGCTTTGCTTCTCTCCCACCCCACCTCCCAGCAGGAGAGGGAGAGCGAGTTGCCTTTTCCCCATTTTCCAGATGGGAAGAGTAAGACCCGGGAGGGGCAGCCACCTGCCCTGTCTGGGAAATCAGAGTCCGTTGTTCCTCTGCAGCCCAGGTTCTGTGGGTGCCGATCCGGATGGAGTCGGGAACCCTTCTGTGTCAGCTTTGGCTAGAGGTGGGGCCTAGACCCAGAGGGAATTGCAGGACCATTTCAGACCTTTTGTTGAGCTTCTAGCACCCCTGTGGTGTTAGGCCCAGACCTGGGCTTACAGCCAGACTATCACTGAGTTGAGCTCAGGCCCCCAGCCAGCCTCTCCCTTGCCGCCCTTGGTGAACCTCAGATAACAACAATGCTGGCCTCCTGGACAGAGCTGGTGAGAGCAGGGACCTGTCCAGCAGGACAGACAACTCGTTCTTCACGCAGAGTGTGATTTGGCCACAGGAGACACAGAGTCGATGTCCTGTCCGGGCTCTCAGGCCCACAAGGCAGTACCTGTCCCCCAGGGAGACGAGGGAGAGGCTGACCTGGAGTGGAAACCGGGAGAGGGCTTGGGCAGGTGGGAGCACAGCAGTCCTGTTGGCCAGTCCCCAAACCCAGATCAGGTTGGCTTCAACAACAGTGTTTATGGGCTGTCACAACTAGAAAAGGCCACTGACGTCACTGGCTGTCTCCCAGGCTCACTTCTGGATGGGCCTGTGTCTCCCCAAAGTTGAGAGAGTAAGCGGTTCTCAAGACCTCTGAGAAATGTCCCATCATTCCCTCTGATTGTTCTATCTTGAGTCATGTGCTCAATCCTGACCCAACCTCCGGGACTGGGGAAGCCAATGCTGATTGGCCCATTTTGGGTCATGTGTTCAACTCTGAACCAATCACTGTGGCTGAGGGAAGACCTATGTAGATTTGCACAGAGCCCCAAGAGAGATGGGCAGACCCCCACCAAGCCTCATGAATTGGGAGCTGGGGAGGTGGCGCCCCCAAGGAAATCAGGGTTCTGCTAGTGGAAAATGGGGAATGAGTTTTGGGAGGCAAAAGCAGTAGATGCTAAATCAAGTCTTAGAGGCTAGAAAGCCCAGAGAGTGTCAGAATGGTAAATGATTCTGTTTGGGTAAAGAGAGAGGTGATGGGAAAATAGATCTACTGGAGTGAGGTCCACTGGGGACCTCAGTCTCCTCTTCTTTCTCTCCACCCTTCTCCTTGTTCCACTCCCCTGGAGTTTTCCCTTTGCTCTCTTCAAGCTTACCTTGGGTAGGGGCCAAGGGTGAAGTGAATTGAATACAGGCTGGCCAACTTTCCCCTGAATAACTCAGCCTTGTCCATCCCCTCTGGCCTTCAGCTTTCACCACCTAGGAGGAAACATCTCATTTTTCCCAATCCCAGCCCAGGCCAGACCAGCATGACCCAGTGTGTGTGTTTGTCTACAGAAAATCCCTCTGGGTAGAAAAGGCTCCTAGTTGTAAGACTGCAGCTCAGGGAGGCAGAAAAACACAGCTCCCAATTTAACTGTTGTCATTTAATTTTTATTTTTGTAGATAAAGGAACAATCAAACTCAAGGTAAGCTCTGAATTTTTAAAATCATAAATCCTACCTTGGAAATAATTGATTTGAAATGGAGCGAGAGAGGTTGCATGTGTGGTGAGAAAAATGAAGAAAAAATTGAGAAAAGGAGAAAGCTCACCTGTAATCCCATCCCCTATACTTTTCCCTTTTGTGTTTCCCATAAATCTTCATCCACATAAAGACATTTCTAGGGATGCCTGGGTGGCTCAGTTGGTTGAGTCTGGCTCTTTTTTTTTTTTTTTTTTTTTAATGTTTATTCTTGAGAGAGAGAGTACACGTGAATGTGTGCATGCTAGGTGGGGAGGGGCAGAGAGAGGGGGACAGAGGATCTGAAGCGGGCTCTGCACTGACAGCAGCCAGCTCGATGTGGGGCTCAAACTCATGAACAGAGAGATCATGACCTGAGCTGAAGTCGGATGCTCAACCAACTGAGCCACCAGGCGCGCCAAGCGTCGGACTCTTCATTTTCTCTGTCTCCCTCTCTCTCTGCCCCTCCCCTGCTCATGCTCGCTCTCTTTCTCAAAGCAAATAAATAAACTTAAAACAAAAAGGTATTTCTTTCATCGTTGCAATTAAAGGGTAGACACCCTGGCATTTCCTGCTCTTTTCTCTTAACACACTGCATAAACATACGTCCGTGTGTTCAAGCCTCTATAATTGTAATTTGCCCTTTATTGTAAACAGCATCCTACTGGATCTTTTTTTATGTACTAATTTACTAACCCTCTCCACCTTGTACATGGTTAGATTTTTTTTAAAAGGTTGTTTTCAGGGTTTTGGTAATGTAATCTGAAAGTTGCAAGCGTCTTTGTGCACAAAGATCTATTAGCATTCTAAATTATTTTTAATGTTTATTTATTTTTGAGAGACAGAGAGAGAGGGACAGAGCGCAAGCGGGTAGAGGCAGAGAGAGAGGGAGACACAGAATCCGAAGCAGGCTTCAGGCTCCGAGCTGCCAGCACAGAGCCCGACGCGGGGCTCGAACCCACGAACCATGAGATCACGACCTGAGCCGAAGTCGGATGCTTAACCGACTGAGCCACCCAGGCGCCCCCCCCCCCTTTTTTTTAAATTTTGTTTTTAATGTTTATTTATATTTGAGACAGAGAATGGAGACCTTTTTGCTTGTCACAATTGGGGAGGGCACCTAGTGGGAGCTCCGAACCCCCCAAGTGCCCAGGACCGCCTTCACGACCAAGAAAGAGTCAGCCCCAGATGTCGATAGTTGGGAAACCTTTGATAAGTCCTCTTGAACTACAGGTCGGCTTTCTTGTGAACCAGAAAGCAGGGCTGCCCTGGACAGGGGTTAAGATTACACACTGTCCCTGGCCACTGCACATCAGAAGGCACTCTTCACAGGATTGGTGCTGTGGATTTGTAGAAGAGACCACGAAGGGGTAGGACAGGGGACCAGGGGATCTGCAGACTAGAGACGCCCAAAAAAGGTCCTGGGCTCCTCAACTCTTAGACTGGCTCCTGCTGAGTGATTCTCAGCTTGTGCGGGGGGAGATTCTGGCTCCACTGGCAGTGGCCGGAGACATTTCTGGCTGTCATGACCCCGGGGGGTGAGGGTCCTGCCGGCATGCAGTGGGCGGAGGCCAGGGATGCTCCTCAACACCCTGCAGTGACAGGATGGCCCCCGCTGCAACGAATGATCCGGCCCTTCAGGGTCAGCAGCGCCGAGGTTGAGAAATGCCGTGTCGTTCGCCAAGTTCTGTGCTCTGCCTGCAGGTGCCCACGGGCCTCCAGGGCCAGGCCCTCCTGCAGGTGTGGGGCCGCGGCCGGCGGGCAGAGGAGGGCCCCCTCTTCCACAACCAGACCTCCGTGACTGTGGACGGCCGGGGCGTCTCCGTGTTCATCCAGACGGACAAGCCAGTGTACAAGCCCCAGCACCGAGGTGGGCGGCTCTTGCAGGCTTGGGGGGGAGGGCCGGCCATGGCCTGAGCTGCCGCATGACTGTCTCCTTTCCTTCCAGTGCTTATAAGCATCTTCACTGTCACCCCAAACCTGAGGCCTGTCAGCAGGAAGGTGAGAGCAGCATCTAAAACCGTGTGCCTGGATAAACTTAACAAAAAACCCCCCAAAACCAAAAAACACCAATAAAACCATGTGCCTGGAACACCCCCCCCCCTCCCCAACCGGGACCACCTGGCCAGGGGCACCACCAGCAACGGGTCTTTCTTCCCAATTCCTTCCGGTTTCGACCTCCGTTCTCGCTTTTCCCTGTGGCTCCGAGTCCCCTGGGGAGCCAGGGGGAGGTCCGTGGGACACGGGGAGGCCAGAGCACTGGTGGGCATGTGGCAGCGTGCTCAGAGGGCGGGGGCTTTATAGGGGGGTTTGCTCACTGCCTGCCTGTCTGTCTGTGTTGCAGCTGGAAGCCTACATTCTGGTGAGTGCAGCTCTGACTTGGGGCCGATTAACCTGCTCTCTGCAGACCTGGTCTGTCTTCCCCGACTGTCTGCTGTCGAGGTAGATCCTGCCTGTCCCAGCACCTCCCAAGCCGGGGGCCGGGTCCATCCCGGGCCCCGGATCTGCCCTGGGACAAGCCAAGTGTGTGTCTGTCTGTAGATTTGCACACAGCTCCCTAAACGAGGAGCAGATCTGGCCCCTTTGTCTCCGTGTTCGCACACAAGTCCCTTCAGCGCCTTGAGGGTTCATTTGCTCCCGTGTAAATGGCTAATCTGGGGGCCTGTCCTCCGTGCTTGTCCCACCCGAGAGAGAGAGAGGGCTCGGGGGTGCTCGCGTGCATCGGACACAAGCCGGGCGCCCTGAGTTCACTGCGCGCTTGTCCCCCGCAGGACCCCAGGGGCTCGAGGATGATGGAGTGGAGACACTTGGAGCCACTCTGCTGCGGTAAACCTCTTCCCGTCCCCTCCCCTTCTTTCTTCTGCGGCTTAGGGGCTGCACCTTTGGGCAGCAGGTGCAACAGATCTTCCAGGAAGATAGAATGTGCTCTGCCTGGGACCCCACCAGCCCTTCCCTGCAGCTTGGCACCCCCACCCATGTTTCTCTGGTCCCGGCATCCGGCTGGGGCTCCTGCACATAACTTGAGGCCTTTCGGGACTATCACAGTCTTGTTTGTGGGCGCCAACCCCCCCACCACATCTTCCTCCCAGCGCAGGTGTTTCATGTCATCATCCCCTCGGGGGCTCCTGGACCCCCGACTGCCTCTGCGAGCCGGATGTAAGAGTGCAGCGTCTCTAGAAGGCTTGGGGAGGGCTGACGAGCAGGGACAGGGCTTCCTTGAGTTCGGAGCCTGGGGCTGCACGGGCTGCGGCGGAGCCAAGGGCAGGACAACTCTCTCTCTTTTCCTGTCAGTGGGGCACTGACATTGCCGCTGACAAAGGGTGAACTTCCAGGCCAGCGGGGGAGGCAGACATCGACTAAGCGATAACAGGCGATGACATCCGCCATGATGAGTGCTAGGAAGGAGAAATACAAACCGAGAGAGAGCAGAATGGAGTTGTTGCCCAGCCTGGGGCAGCAGAGACAATCCTGGAAGCCTGCCGGGAGGAAGAGCCTTTCCAGCAACGAAGTGAAGAAGGAGCAGAAGTTAGGGGACAGGGAACGCATTCCAGACAGAGGCCAGTGGATGTCAGGGAGAGTGAGGCTGGGAACAGGAGGGAGGCCCCGGGAGTCAGGAGTGCTGACAGCAGAAGCAGCAGTGAGATCGGGGCGTCTTGGATTGCGGGGAGGTGTGTGGACTTGATCTGAAGAACACAGAGGAAGGGAACGGCTAGCCTCCCGCTTAAAACACCCCTTGCAGGGCGCCTGGGTGGCTCAGTCGGATAAGCATCAGACGTCGGCTCAGGTCGTGATCTCACGGCTTGTGAGTTCAAGCTCTGTGTCGGGCTCTGTGCTGACGGCTCAGATCCTGGAGCCTGCTTCGGATTCTGTGTCTCCCTCTCTCTCTCTGTGTCCCTCCCCCACCTAGGCTCCCTGTCTCTCTCTCTCTCAAGAATAAATAAACATTAAAAAGAATTTTTTAACCCCCTTGTGATATATGTAGACCAGAGGTGCTCAACTGGTGTGATTTTGCTCCTGGCTGAGGCCCCATAGAAAAAATGCACGCTGGTGACATGTACCCTAAGTGTCCTCTGACCATCAAAGGCTCAGAATACGTGAGGAAAGGGACCTTTGGCCGTCGCGTTTTCCAATTCCAGAGTGGCGGAGAGAAGCAGAGGGTGCTGTTGGAATCTGGGTTTCCGCGGGAGTCCCAGTGAGAACTGCCGGCACGGTGTCCCTGTTGGGGACAGGCAGAGCGCGTCACACTCAGCGGTTTGGAGTCTACGCACCCCTTCAGACTCCCCCGCGGCGGGGCGCGTGCAAAATGCCGCCCTGACTCTCCTCCCTGTATCCGCTCCAGCCGGGGTTCCAAGGAGCAGACCCAGGGCAAAGGCTGCCCCCTGTCCCGGAGGCCGCTGGCATTTCCGGCTGCCCATTTGCAGGGAGAGCAGTGCCCGGTCTTGAAGCCTGTTGAGAATCCATGTTCAGTTTGGGTAGCAAACTGGTGGGCAGGGGGTGGGTTCTGCCCCCCAGGGGACGTAGCATTCCGTGGGGGATACTTGGGGGTCGCCGTGACGTGGGGGGAGGAGCTACTGGCATCGCGTGGGTGGAGGCCACAGATGCCACTCAGTGTCCTACGATGTCCCCAACCGTGGACTGTGACCCAGCCCCAAATGTCAGCAGTGCTGAGGCTGGGAATTGGCTCAGGCGGGAAGCAGAGTGGCTGAGCGTGGTGGCCTGTCTCCTTGGCCTGTCACCTCCCTGTCCGCGTGGCGTCTTGGCCACAGGGCTCCCCCAGGAAGCTGAAGGGTGGCCTCTCTCCGCATCTCTCACCTTCAGCCCGCGGGGAAGCTTGTTGGGCACAGACCCCCCGCCAGCCCGGGCCTTGGCCTCGTCTCTGGTTCCCCCGAGGTTTGGCTCTGGGCAGGGTGGGGGGGTGCAGGTCCCCGGGGTGCCTCTGTTCCGTCCTTGCTGCACCCAGCTGGCACCCTGCACGTGCACTCGCCCCAGGATGACGGGTGGTCTCTCTTCACACAGGCGTCGCTAACGTGACCTTCCCCCTGTCCGACCAGCCGGTGCTGGGAGAATGGTTCATTTTTGTCGAAATGCAAGGCCACGTGTACAACAAGTCCTTCGAAGTTCAGAAGTATGGTAAGCCAGAGAATGTTGGGATCTTGGGATTTCACATCTGGGAGAAACCACAGACTCAGTGGTGACGTCGGTGATGGGGGTGAGTGGCAGGAGCCCCGTTCACTGGGGGATCAGTGCAGAGAGCTGGGCGCTTTGTCATTTCCTTCTTTAAAGGATTGTCATGAACCATACGTGACAAAATTGGCCGTCTTAACTACTCGTAAGTGTATACTTCTGTTGTGTTAAGGATATTCATGTTGTTGGACAGCCATCACCAGCATCCATTTCCAGATCTTTCTCATCCTTCAGTCTGAAACTTGGTCCCCATTAAACGCTGACCCCTTGTCCCCTCCCCCAGCCCTTGGCACCCTCCATCCTACTCGTTGTTCCTCTGGGTCTGACTCGTCTAGGTGCTTCATGTGAGCGGGATCATACGGTATTATCCTTTTGTGTCTGGCTTATTTCACTCAGCATAATGGCCTCCAGATTCATCCATACTGTAGCAGAATTCCCTTCCTTTTTTTAAATTTAAATTTAAAATTTTCATTTTGAGAGAGAGAGAGAGAGAGAGAGAGAGAACATGTATGCAAGTGGGGGAGAAGGGCAGAGGCAGAGAGAGAATGTTACGCAGGCTCCACCTCGGTGCAGCCCCTGACGCGAGACTTGATCTCACAACCCTGGGATCATGACCTGAGCCGAAATCAAGAGTCGGAGGGATGGTCAACCAACTGAACCACCCAGGCGCCCCAAATTTCCTTCCCTTTTAAGTCCACTTCTTTTGGTTCTTTCATTGTTTTCCCGAGGAAAGGCATTTCTCGCCTTGTGTAACAAGCTCGAAGGACCAGGGTCTTTACGTTTCCTCTGGGCTGCTCCCTTGCTCCCCAAGCTGCACAGGGTGACCAGATGGCTGGATGCTCCCAAGGCTGAGTCGTGAAGCAGAGAACCCCTCCAGCTGCAAGCACTCTCCAGCCACCCCTAGTTGGTCTAGGACCTGGCCACTTGGGCGCTTCTGGGCTGGGCTGCATTCAGAGCATGTGGCCTAAAAGTGATGAGATGTGGACCTCCTGAGAAAAAAGGGGTGTGGGTCTCTCCGAAAATAGGAAATAGAGGTGGGTCAGCAAAATCCCCAGAATGCTGCCCTTATTCAGCGAAGGGTGGTGTGGATTTCTGTGGGGTTGGCTGCTCCGTGGCGGGGGCTGCGGCTTTGCTGTTAACGCCTCCAAAACCTCCAGTACTTTCTGAGGCCACCCCAGCGGTGGAACCTGCCCTTCCCTCTTCTCTGCTCTCTCCTTCCAGTGTTGCCAAAATTTGAGCTCCTTATTGACCCGCCCCGGTATATCCGGGACCTGGACACATGCGAGAAGGGCACCGTGAGGGCCAGGTGAGGAAGAGGTGGTCAGCATGGGTAAGCCCCTCCCCCTGGGGGCGGGGAAACACGCCCAGGACACGCCCCCACCGCAGGCCCCTCCCTGGGACACGCCCCCATGACATGCCCCTCCCTGGGACATCCCCTACAGGCATGCCCCTCCTCCCTCAGGTATCCTCCCCCTCCTCCTGGGGGGAGACCCCCAGGGACCCCTTCCGGGGACTCTCTCTTCCTTGCAGACAGCACCCACAGCGAGTGGGCTGACCCACAAGGGATTTCTTGAAGGGGTTGCCTGTCTAATGACCAGGTTGGTGACCAGGTCCAGAGTGGGCGTCGACCAGAGGGTGTCCAGAGACACTGTCCCTTTTGGGGGCTCTGAGGGAGAGCCCACCCAGCCTTGTGTTCCCGCTGAGCTCTGCCACCTGCCAGAGGTTGTGGCTGAGGCGGTTCTCCTGCCCTCCTCTCCTCCAGCTGTGTGTGTGTGTGTGTGTGTGTGTGTGTGTGTGTGAAGCAATCTCTACCCCAAACGTGGGGCTTGAACTCACCACCCTGAGATCAAGAGTCACACGCTTTACTGACGGAGCCCGCCAGGTTCCCCAGCTGGGTGTGTTTAAAACCCAAGGATGTTGTCAACTCTCCTTAAATACAATTAAAAAAAAAAATACAGTCCAAGGATGTGTGGGAGACACACACATTTTTTTAATAGTCTAGAAAATACTATCAAAGTGCCTGGCATTATTTTTGTTATTCGCTGTGATCGTCCCTCTTGCTCCTGTGCCCCTGTAAGCAGGTGTCCCCTCTGCATAGGGCATGACAAAGATATGTGTAAGTTTTACCAGCATCTCTGAGAGGATAGGTTTATTCCCGTTCTCTGGGTGAGGAAACCAAGACTCAGAGAAGTCAGAGCCTTGGTTCAGAACTGCACTCACCAGGGCTCTGAGACCCGGGCTTCCCTGGTGCCCACGGCTGTTTGCTCCCCTGTACTGTCCTGCCCCAACAAGTTGGCCAGGCCCTGTGGTCGTCTCACATACCCTCCTGCTCTTGGGTTCAGAGTTCCTCTCTGACCCTTGGTCTCTTTTTCTCTCAAACATAAGTCTTGGGGCAGAGGACTGTAGGCCCCTGACATTATCTCTCCTGGCTCTGGGTTGTGGAAAGGGCTGTAAGCAGAGAATGTAGGAGGGCAAAGGAGCCCTGTATCAGCTGCCATACCAGTGGCCACGACACGGGGGGCTTGGTCTTCCTGAGACCGACCCTCTCCTGCTGCTCTGTGTGAAATTAACTCCCTTTATCCTTTTGTTCCAGGTATACCTTTGGGAAACCTGTCTCGGGGACCTTGACGATCAATATGACTGTAAATGGTGTGGGGTACTACAGCCAGGAGGTGGGGCGCCCCGTCCTCAGAACCACCAAGGTAAGGAGCAGGGGCCCCAGGGCTGCTTAGCCAATGGATCCCTTCCTGCAGGGAAGGCTTCAGCTCCGTGATCGTTCAGTTTATTTTACTTTCTTTTTTTTTTTAAGTTTATTTATTTATTGAGAGAGAGAGGGCACCAGTGGGGAAGGGGCAGAGAGAGAGAGAGGGCTAGAGAGTCCCAAGCAGGTCCTGCACCACCAGTACAGAGCCCGACGCGGGGCTCGAACCCACAAACTGAGATCATGACCTGAGCTGAAGTCGGACACTTAACCGACTGAGCCACCCAGGCGTCCCTTTTTTTTTTTTTTTTTAAGTTTACTTATTCATTTTTGAGAGAGAGAGAGCAAGAGAGAGAGAGAGAGAGAGAGAGAGAGAGAGAGAGAGAATCCCAAGCAGGCTCCGTGCTGTCAGCACGGAGCCTGATGTGGGGCTCGAAGCCACAAACCGTGAGATCATGACCTGAGCCGAAACCAAGAGTCAGATGTTTAACTGAGCCACCCAGGCGACCCCCCCCCAACCGCCCCCCGCAAAATAGTTTCATTGAGATACAATTCACATACCATACGATTCAAATATTCATGTAGAATGTAGGATTTGGGGGTTGGGGGCATATTCAGAGTGTGTACCAGTTGCCTCAGCCCAGTTTTAGGATAATCTCCACCATCCTCCCCAAATCCCTCATGCCCTTTTGTGATTAATCTCTTTCCACCCCCAGCCCTGGGCAACCACAGATCTGCTTTCTGTCTCTATGGATTTTGGGCGTTCATTTTGGACGTTCCATACACATGGAATCATACACTATATGGTCTCGGCGTCTGGCTTCTTACCCCCCAGCACGATGTTTTCAAGGTGCATCTACAGTGTAGCGTGTGTCAGGGCTTCATTCCTTTCTGTGGCCGAGTAATATTCCATCATGCAGAGGGACCACATTTTGTTTATCCGTTTGCCCGGCGATGGCCATCTGAATTGTTTTCCACTTTTCGGCTATTACCGCTGCTGCTGCTCTGAACGCTCACGTCCAGGTTTTTGTGGGGCTGGCCCGTGTTCATTTCTCTTGGATGTGGCGTCCCTAGGTCGTGTGGTATGGAATTAAATAAAGAAGCCACCTGAGTAAGAACGTACAGAGGCCGTTGATTCGGAGCTTGCTGTAGCAAGGGAGTCAGCCGCCATCACCTGCGTTTGGCAGGCTTGAAGCTTGGTCGTGAGAAACAGGGAGGGTTTCGCGTGTGCCCCGGTTGGAGGCTGTGGGTGTTTGGGGGAAGCTGTCACCACCTGACTAGAACGGGAGCATCTGGTGAGATTGGTTAGGGGTGCATGTGTGGCTTTCTCAGTTCGTTCAAAGAAGTAGGGGCAGCCGGCTGAGTGGCTCAGCCGGTTAAGCGTCCCACTTTAGCTCAGGTCATGATCTCACGTTTTGTGGGTTCGAGCCCCGCGTCGGGCTCTGTGCTGACAGCTCAGAGCCTGGAGCCTGCTTCCGATTCTGTGTCTCCCTCTCTCTCTGCCTCTCCCCTGCTCATGCTCTGTGTCTCTCAGAAAGAAATAAACATTTTTTAAAAAATTAAAAAAAGACAAGAAGTAGGGGCAAAAAAAAATCAGAGAAGCTGCCCGTGATTAATCAAGTCCTGGCCGTGTGGGGCTGGTTGTTATGGGGGTTTGGCTTCTTCCTGGGGGTCAGACTTTCTACAAGGCTGGTGTATAGGCAATGGGTTGGCCATTTTTCTATGTGGTCTGGCCAACCTGTTACCCATTTGTAGATTCAGTGGTAGCTATGTTTAGCCATTTGAAACTCCCAGACTGTTTTCCACGGCAGCTGCATGATTTCACACTCCCGTGCGTGTAAAGTTTTATAACCTGGCTCAGTTGTGAGCGTGCCGCCCCGTACGTGCACACACATCCTGGGGATCCTCTGTCTCTGCAGGGGCCTCCGGCACTGAACCCTGTCCTCCCTGCAGGCTGTGGTGCCCTAGCCTTAATTGTCTGGTTTGCTGAGTAATGTACTCCAAAGCTGTTCCTGGATGGACTTACTCGCCCGGCTCCTGGCTGGGTCCTGGGGTAGGGGGTGAATGGAGCGTTCTGTGCCCCAGGAGCAGGAGCGAGTGCTCCAAAGTGGGGGCGACTTGGTTCAAATCCCTGTCCTGCTGTCTGTGGGAGGGTGAGCAACTTACTACAGAAGCCTTCACCTCCTCTGCCTGGTGGGACCGATGCCCTTCCTCCCTGGGTCATATTGCATATCCAACAAGGGATCCAGTGACCCCCTGGACCTCCAAGTGGCTGGAGAGTCCTGGACTTCACATGTGTTTTTGAGAGTCATTCACTGAAACCACTCTGACCCCGAGTGAGCACGTTCTGGGCGTTTCCTGCCTCCAGATCCACGGCTCCCAGGACTTCGACATCTGCGTGAAGGACATGATCCCAGCCGATGTCCCCGAGCACTTCCGGGGCACCGTCAGCATCTGGGCCACGGTGGTCAGTGTGGACGGGAGCCAGCAGGTGGCCTTTGATGATTCCACTCCTGTCCAGAGGCAGCTGGTGGATGTCCGCTACTCCAAGGACACCAGGAAGCAGTTCAAGCCTGGCCTGTCCTACGTGGGAAAGGTAAGCGCTGGGGATAGGGCCCAGCAGGGGCCGTCTGAGGGCACAGGCTCCGCACCACCTCCCGCCCCCGCCCCCCCCCCCCCCCCCAGGACCACCGAGAATCCACGGCAGTGGGTCCCATCACGGTGACTCTGCGGAGGACGGTGTCCTTTAATTACATTGCATAACCTTTGCTGTCTGGGGACCAGGGCCTCCTCTGCTGACTGTGGCAAGAGCTGGTACTGGGCCCAGGGTGAGGGGACTGGGCATTTTGCTCCACCTAAAAGGATGGTCTGCTTTAGTTGACGTAGATAGACATTCGTGTATCTACAGCGTTAAACCAAGGCGTTGTAAAGCCATTCATTCGGTTTCTCTCAGGCAATGCCTTTCCTATTTGGGTCGACTTATTTCTGGATGAACTAATATCCAAGGGAATGCCGCAAAAGGCAGATCTCCTGTCCCTGAGACAGAATGATTCGATCTCCTGGGGGAAAGTGGCGTCTTGTGTGTATGTGTGTGTTTTCTTTAATGTTTACTTATTTTTAAGGGGAGTGAGGGGCAGAGAGAGAGGGAGACACAGAATCCGAAGCGGGCTCCAGGCTCTGAGCTGTCAGCACAGAATCTGATGTGGGGCTCAAGCTCATGAACCGCAAGATCATGACCTGAGCTGAAGTCGGATGCATAACCAACTGAGCCACCCAGGTGCCCCAAATGTGGCAATTTGAATAGGCCCCCACCTCCTGCCCACCCATCATGCCATTCTTATACACAGTCAAGTTTTAGGTGACCAGAAACCCGAGATCCTTATCCTAATTGCTGAACTGGGCATTTGTGTCCCAGGGGGCCAAGGCCAGTGGAGCCCAGTGTCACCCCAGAGGAAGCTGGCTGCACCCCTGACCACAGCTCTGCCCACCGCCCACATTGCTGGCCCCTCTAACCTTCTGTGGGTCACTCACAGGATCCCGGTGTCCTCATGCTGTGGCCTGCTACTCCTGCTCTGCTCCGAGACCTCCCTTCTGTCTGTGCCGGATCCCAGCCCCTCAGGCGCAATCACAGAGACACGGCCTGTGCGCCCCTGGCTTTGAGGGTCCCAGCTTGAGGAGAAGCTAAAGCCCAACGTGCAGGGTCAGAATGTGCCTGAAGAAGAGGCTCGGGCTGTCAGATCAACGAAAGGGAACATTTCAGGGACCACTGAGAAATTATCCACCATCTGCATTAAAGAACAGAGCTGTAAATGGGGATCATGCCGGCCAAAGCCCCTGTCACTCTGTCACCAAATACCTGCACAGTCGAGGGGCTACTCTAGGGTCCTTCAGGGCCCACCGGCCATATTTCTTTCACACCATCCCTGTCTTCTGAACCCCTCGTTCCGACTGCCTCTTCTACGTCTGAATGAGGTCTGAGCATCACACGGAACTGTTGATAGCATTACCCGTTCTGTTCCTCCCCCAGCGTGGCACCAGGCCAGTGGCCAGCGGCCAGCATGTGGTGATTCGTACACGGTAATTTGTACCTGGAGACCAATGGGACAGAATTGAGAGTGCCGGGGCACTTGGGTGCCTCAGTCGGCTAAGTGTCCGACTCTTGATTTCAGCTCAGGTCATGGTCCCAGGGTCGTGGGATCGAGCCCCTCTTTGGATTCCACGCTGAGCATGGAGATTGCTTAAGATCCTCTGTCTCTTTCCCTCTGCGCCTCTCCCCTACTTGGGCATCTGTGCACTGTCTCTAAAATGCAGTGGAATGGAATAGAATAGAATAGAATAGAATAGAATAGAATAGAATAGATCAGATCCGCACATTGGAGAGATACTGAGTCCCTGTACGCTCCCCTAACCGATTGTCTAGGATACCCCACTTCTAGTTAGCCCCCACAGCTTCCCCACAGCTATAGCCTTCAACAGAGGCACACCTGAAGCCCTCCCTGCTTCTCTACAAGGCTTTCCCGCTTCACCTGCACCTGAGTCTCTGCCAAACACAAGTGATGGCGGCTTTGACTCCCTGGCTGCAGCAAGCTGTGAATAAATAGCCTTTGCTCGTTCTTTTTCCACACCACATGGCACCAGGCTAACAGCCAGCCCGTGGTAACTTGTACCTTGTGACTTCTTGGTCAAGTCCAAGGTCGTGAAGGTCCTCCTCTCCTGGCCTCCCCCGCCCAACCCTCCATCTTCTAAGTGTTTCAGAGTTCCAGCTCTTAACTTCAGGTCTATGATCTTTTTTTTTTTTTTTTAGTTGTTTAAGTTTATTTATTTTGAGGGGGACATTTAGTGTGAGTGGGGGAGGGGCAGAGAGCGAGAGAGAGGGAGAGAGAGAATCCCCAAGCCAACTCCATGCTGTCAGCGCAGAGCCTGACTCGGGGCTCAAATCCACAAAACCTCAAAATCATGACCTGAGCTGAAACCAAGAGTCGGATGCTTAACCGACTGAACCACCCATGTGCCCCTATGATCCATTTTTAACTTTTGCAGATGGTGTGAGGTAGGGGTTCGATTTCATTCTTTGGCATGTGGGCGTCCAGGCTTCCCAGCACCTTTTGTTGAGGAAATTGTTCTCTTCCAATTGAATGGTCTCGGCACGCTTGTTGAAAACCAATTTGCCACGGATGTGTGGGTTTATTCCTGGACTCTCAATTCCATACCATTGATCGCCATGTCTCTCCTAGGCCAGTCTTGATTACTGTAGCTTCACAGTTTTGAAACTAGGAGATATGAGTTCTTCTCGGTTCCTCTTTTTCCTGGTTGTTTTGGTTATTTGGTTATTTCCCTGTGAATTTTAGCAACAGCTTGTCGATTTCTGCAAAGAAGTTGGCTGGGATTCTGGTGGGGGATTGGGTCGAGTCTGTAGATCCGTCTGGGGAGTGGTACTGCCTTGCCTGTGTTGAATCTTTGGTGGTCCCCTTCCAGGTGGAGCTGTCCTACCCAGACGGCAGCCCGGCCGAGGGGGTGACGGTCCAGATCAGGGCAGAGCTGACCTCGAAGGACAACATCTACACCACTGAATCTGTGTCCCGGGGAGGGCTGGTGGGGTTTGAGATCCCCTTCATCCCCATGTCGGCCCAACACGTGTGGCTGGAGGTGGGTGAGTTTCCTGGACCTTTGTCATTCAGCCACAAGGCACAGCCTTGGTGCCTTCCCTGATTTATGCTTGGGCACGAGCTCAGTGGAACTGTGGCCTGCTGCTTCCCTGAGGGAGTTTATGGTCTTTGACGGGGAGTTTGACCGGGGGAGAGCCCAAGGCAAGACAGGAGTCAAGGAGAGGCGAAGCTTCCTTGCTGTCATGCTGAAGGAGGCTTTCCCAAAGGGATCCCACCATGTGGACTCCTGACCTTGGGGAGGGTCATCCAGACTGCTTCTAGGAGGGTGGAACAGCATGTGCAGAGGCCCAGAGGCCCTCGATCATAGTGTAACTGGGTCCTGCAGGGCCCAGCCAGGCTGAGCCATTCAGGAAGATGTGGAGGAGGGAGCTGGTGGGGTGCCCCCCACCTCACAGGGGTGCTTGGGGTTTACCCAGAAGGCAGCATCAGGGGGACAGAGTGGCCTGATTTTTGAAACTCAACAGTTGTTCCAGTGACATTACAGGGTACCTGGTCGGGGGGTGGGGAGCGGGCACAGGTGGGCAGACAGAAGGTGATGACAGAGAGGCCACCAAGCCTGGAGCTATGAAGGTAGGACACGGGGTCCCATTGTCAGGGAAGAGAGGAGCAGGAGTGACAGAAGAGGGCGTCCGGCTCTGTGACAGCCCCACGGACGCCGGATGGCGGAGAAGGGGTGGGGGCAGCTTAGAGTAAATGTGTAGGTGGGAGCCGAGGACGCTTGTGGTGACTGTCCTCTGTGGGGCAACGTGTCCTTAAAGATTTTTAAGCATGGAAGTTGCAAGCTTGGGGCTCTCCGGGCCATCCAGCGGGCTGCAAATTCCTGGTTACAATGAGCTTTTTCTTAATGATCGCAAGACATCCCTTTTATTTCCATTTAGTCGTCTAGCAATTAAGTAGCAGCAAAGCCCTGAGATGACTACAAATACCAGAATTAGCTGAATAATTTTCTCTCTCATAGATACATGTCTAAAAATGAGCTTTTCCTGGGGCACCTGGGTGGCTCAGTCGGTTGAGCGCCTGACTTGAGCTCAGGTCTTGACCTCCTGGTTCAGGAGTTCAAGTGTGGAGCCTGCTTGGGCTTCTCTCTCTTTCTGCCCCTATCCTGCTTGCTTTCTCTGTCTGTCTGTCTGTTTCTCTCTCAAAATAAGTAAACTTAAAAATTTTTTTAAAAATTAGCTTTTCCCCAAAATGTCACTTTAATAGGAAGATATTTTATTTCTGTTACCAAATACTGTTTAGGAAAAGGTCTGTAATTATTCTTTTAAAAACAAAACTTGGGGCGCCTGGGTGGTGCAGTTGGTTAAGCGTCCGACTTCAGCCAGGTCACGATCTCGCGGTCCGTGAGTTCGAGCCCCGCGTCAGGCTCTGGGCTGATGGCTCGGAGCCTGGAGCCTGTTTCCGACTCTGTGTCTCCCTCTCTCTCTGCCCCTCCCCAGTTCATGCTCTGTCTCTCTCTGTCCCCAAAATAAAATAAAAAACGTTGAAAAAAAAAAATTAAAAACAAAACTTGGGGCGCCTGGGTGGCTCAGTCAGTTAAGGGACTGACTTCAGCTCAGGTCATGATCTCTCAATGTGTGAGTTCGAGCCCCGTGTCAGGCTCTCTGCTGACAGCTCAGAGCCTGGAGCCTCCTTTGGATCCTGTGCCTCCCTCTCTCTCTGCCCTTTCCCTGCCTGTCTGTCCATCTCTCTTTCTCAGAAATAAACATTAAAAAAAATAATAAAAATTTAAAAAGGGAAGCTAATTGTAAATATCAATTATTTTTAACTTTTAAAAATGTTTATTCATTTTTGAGAGAGTAGCTGTGTGCGTGCGAGTCAGGGAGGGGCAGAGAGAGAGAGGAGACAGAATCCCAAGCCCGATGCAGGGCTCGAACTCACGAACTATGAGATGGTGACCTGAGCCAAAACCAGAGTCAGGCACTTAACTAAGCCACCTAGGCGCCCCAAGTCAATTATTTTTTAAATGAGGGACAGTTGACTTGTAACTGTGTTAGTTTCAGGTGTATACCATAAGTCCATATTTGCACATGTGAAACAGACACCACCATACGTGTAATTCATAGCCAGCATCACACCTAGTTCTGCATTTTTTTTTATGACGAGAAATTTTGAGATCTACTCTTAGCAACTTTCAAGTATACACTGCGGTGTTGTTAACTACGGTCACGGCCGCTGGGTATTCCATCCCCAGGACTTAGTTTCTAACTCGAAGTGCGTGTCTCTTGCAATCACAGTTTTTTTTATAGCAGCGTGGCAAATCAGCACCAGCCAAAAAGAGAGAGGCGTGGGGCCAGAGCTGGGAGGGTCCCACATTTGAAGCTTCCTGAGCTGTCCCTCTGGGGTTCCTGGGACACACCATCCTCCTGGCTCATGATGTGTGACCGTGCCCCCAGAGAACGGCCGGCCGGGGGCGCTCTCTCAAGCTTCGGTGTCCACGGTGTCCATCGGGGTTCGTAAAGTAGCTGTGAATCACGGGCCCTGTGACAGACTCCGGTTCCAGTCGCCTCCCTCCCTGGAGGTTAGGCTGGTATCACAAGTCTCAAAACCCCAACCCTTTGCCCCGTCCTGATTCAGCTCGGTGGCCTATACCCTCAGGATGCACCGTAAATAACAAAGACACTCTCATCACTTGGAAAATTCCAGGCTTTGGAGGCTACCTCCCAGAAACCGGGGACAAAAATGGGCTAACTTCTTTTTTTTCTTTTTAACATTTACTCATTTTTGAGAGAGAGAGAGAGAGAGAGAGAGCTGGGGAGGAGCAGAAAAAGGGAGAGAGAGACACACACACACAGAATCCGAAGCAGGCTCCGGGCTCTGAGCTGTCAGCACAAAGCCTGATGTGCGGCTCAAACCCACAAACCGTGAGATCATGACCTGAGCCAAAGTCGACGCTTAACCAGTTGAGCCACCCAGGCGCACCCCCTCCTTTTTTTTTAAAGTTTATTTCTTTTGAGAGAGACAGAGACAGTGCAAGTGGGGGAGGGGCAGAGAGAGAGGGAGACAGAGAATCCCAAGCGCGCTCCACACGGTCAGCACGGAGCCCGACGCAGGGTTCGAACTCACCAAACTGCGATCGTGACCTGAGCCAAAACCAAGAGTCGGACGCTTAACTGACTGAGCCACCCAGGCGCCCCATGGCCAACTTCTTTATTCTTGATCTCACAGAAGTCTTAGACCTGCACCTCTGGCCTCTCCCTTGTGTTGGGGCAAGTGAAGGGAAAAAGCTCAAAGCCCAAAGGAGCAAAGCCGTATAACCACCCAGGGCTTGGTGCACGCAGGGCGGCAGGGCTCGAGCTTAGGGAGGAGCAGGCTCCAGAGCCACGGGGATGCTGTCCCACACAGCCTCTCCATCTCCTGACCGTCCTGTCAGGCCTGTGATCCCCTCCAAGAAGCCACCAGGGTCACTAGCAAGCCAGAGAAAGAGAGAGAGAGAGAGAGAGAGAGAGAGAGACAGGGGCATGGGGAGGGTTGCCTAGTATGTCCATGATAGAGCTGTCTCTTGGCAGCCACATGAGTCACCTGCCTCTGTCTTGAGCCACCCCCTAACACCCTGTGACCAGCCTCGGACACTTGCTTCCTGGAGCTGAGGAACGGGGAGAGGGGGGCAAAAGCGCATTGGACCCCATTCTCTGAGAGCCGGGGGGAGGGTTCCCCAAAGGGGAATTGGGACGTGGGAGGGTCTTGCCGCAGGCCAGGGCAGGCAGAAGCATCGCCAAGGACCCCCTTCCTAGGCCGAGCACCCAGGCCTTGACCAAGTACCCTCTTTTCCTCAGACCAAGGTGACGGCACTCAATGGAAAGCCCGTGGGGGCCCAGTACCTGCCCAGCTACCTCTCTCTCAGCAGCTGGTACTCCCCCAGCCGGTGCCACCTGCAGCTGCAGCCCCCCGCCCGCCCCCTGCAGGTAAGGTGCTCAGGCATGCCCTCCACACACCTCCAGGGGATGTGTGCATGCCCCGGCCCCTGGCCCCCGGCCCTCCAGCAAGGCCGTATTCCTCGGAATGAATGCCCATAATTTAATTATGGTGAACATTTAGGCTGTGGCCCCGGGGTTTACCATGATAAACTTGGCCATCAGGGCTCCTGTCTGTGGGCTTGTACTTCTTGTGCACAGGCTCTGAGGTTTCCCCACGGACCTAGAGCTGGGTCTCGTGTTCCTTCTTCCCCGTTACTCAGCAATCCCGATTAAGTAAGATTCGCGGAGATGTGTGTGGAGACACGGATCTGTAAAAATTGGGCAGAAGGAGGAGAGTTCCTCTGTGCCCCCTCACCCCTGCAGGCAGTGTCCCCAGTTATTAGCAGCCTGCATTAAGGTAGCACATCTCGTACAGTTGATGAGCCAGGTTGGATGTGTTGTTATTAACTAAGGTCTGCAGTGTATGTTAGGTCCTCTCTTCGTGTTGCAGATTCTGTGGGTTTGGACAAATGTATGATGACGTGTGCCCAGGGTTGTAGTATCTTTTTTATTCTTATTTTATTTATTTTAATGTTTACTCGTTTTTGAGAGACAGTGAGGGACCGAGCGTGAGTGGGGGAGGGGCAGAAAGGGAGACACAGGATCTGAGGCAGGCTCCAGACTCTGAGCTGAATGCTCAGAGCCTGATGCGGGGCTCGAACCCATGAGCCGCGAGATCATGACCTGAGCCAAAGTCGGACACTTAACCGACTGAGCCACCTGGGCACCCCAATTTTTTTAAGTGTATTTATCTTTGGGGGGGCAGGATCGGGGGAGAGACAGAGAGAGATGGGGCAGAGGATCCCAAGCTGAGAGCAGAGAGCCCGATGCGGGGCTTGAACTTGAACCATGAGATCATGGCCTGGGCCAAAGTCAGGTGCTTAACTGACTAAGCCACCCAGGCGTCTCTGGTGTTATAGTATCATACAGAATGGTTTCACTGCCCTAAAAATCCTCTGGACTCCACCTACCTATTCGTTCATCCCTCCTTCCCTGCTACCCCCTGGCAACCACTGATCTTTTCACCGTCTTTGTACTTTTGCCTTTTCTAGAATGTCATGTTGTGTTGGGAGAAGTGAAAACCTCCGGGGTTGTTTTGATTGGAGGCACAGTTTCAACACACACACACACACACACACACACACACAAGAAGTCAAGCCGTGAGAGTTATTTACAGATCCCAGAGTGGGGTGCGCGGGTGCAAAATGAAGGGTGGGGGGAAGGGCAGTCCTCCGTCCCAGGTCACAAGCGAGCAGGAGACAGGCAGCCGGGCAGCAAGCACCCTTTACTTGTAAGGTGGTTGGAGACGAGGTCATAGCTGTAGGGGGGTGGTCAGTGCTATGTGGTTATTTCAAAAGGCCCCCTGGGGAAAAGTGAAGCAGAAACTTGCGGCCAGAATCCTAAGCTCGGGTCCTTATCTAAATGTCCAGACTCCAGGTGTGAGGGGCTTTGTCAGGCCGTCAGATGCCCCAGCAGCAGCTCAAAATAGCTGTTTTCCCATCACATGTATATGGTAGTCCCCCCTCCCTTATCCATGGGGATACATCCCTACATCCCCAGTGGACGTCTAACACTCCAGATAGTACCAGACCCTACGTGTGTTGTTTTTTCTTATACTACATGCCTATGACAAAGATTGACTTATAAATTAGGCGCAGTAAAATTAACAACAATAATGATAAAATAGAACCACGGTAACAATATTCTGTAGTGAGAGTCACGGGGATGTGGTTCCTTCTCTCTCGAAATATACTGTACTGTACCCAGTCTGCTTTCTTGTGATCACGAGATAGTAAAGTGTCTACGTGAGGAGATGAAGTAAGGTTGATGTGGTTCGGAGTGTTGGGGATCGGAGCCGACGGCCAAGAAAGAATTCTTTGAGACGTCTTTGGTGCAAAAAGGTGGTTTTCCTAAAGCACGGGGACAGGACCCTTGGGCAGAAAGAGCTGCACTGGAGTTGTGAGGAGTGATTGATGGTGTAAGATTTTCTATCCTATTGGCGGAGGGGGGTAGGGTGGTGTCAGGGTCCCAGGAAATGGAATCTACAGGTTCCTGGAAGTCTGGCGATTGATAGAATTGCTTTTTCCCCTTGTAAATTATTAAGACAGTTGTAAACTGATGGAGACTCAGGGCCCGCATGACTGTGATCTCTTATCAGTTAACCACGGGTTTTTCCCTTTCCTTTGTTCTTGGGCGGCCAGGAGTGCCTGAGGAATGTCACCTATGTGTGTGTGTGGGGGGGGGGGGAGGTTATTAATTTGTGACTTGCCCTCAGTCTGCCTTTGTTTCCCACATCAAGGTGAGTGATGCAGGCGTTGTGACAAAGCATTAGGCTGCACCTGACCTTCTGATGATACATCAGGAGGATCACCTGGGGCGCCTGGGTGGCTCAGTCGGTTAAGCATCTGACGTCGGCTCAGGTCATGATCTCACGTTTCGTGGGTTCGAGCCCCGCGTCGGGCTCTGCGCTGACAGCTCAGAGCCTGAAGCCTGCTTCGGATTCTGTGTCTCCCTTTCTCTCTGCCCCTCTCCTGCTTACACTCTGTCTCTCTCTATCTCTCTCAAAAATAAATAATAAACATTAAAAAAATAAAAAAGGAGGATCACCCATTTCCAGAAGGCTGTTGACAGCGGTAACTGCAGGGGAGACTGTGGTAGCTGGAATCGTACAACGTGTGGCCTTCTTTTTTTAGTGTTTATTTCTGTTTGAAGGAGAGAGAGACAGAGCGTGAGCAGGGGTGGGGGCAGGGGGCAGAGAGAGAGAGAGGGAGACACAGCATCGGAAGCAGGCTCCAGGCTCTGAGCTGTCAGCACAGAGCCGGATGTAGGGCTCAAAGCCATGAGCCCGTGAAATCAGGACCTGAGCCAAAGTCGGGTGCCCCATCCACCGAGCCATCCAGGCACCCCATACAGCGTGTAGTCTTTTTACATCAGCTTCTTTCACTTTGGATGAACTGTAGTTTGCTTATCCCTCATCTATTAAATAAGATACACATTTGTGTACAGTGTAAAGCACCCTGTTAACTCCGTTAACCAAGAGGCCCCAGGCAGAGCCTGGCTGCTGCAGAGTGAGCTGCTCCCCAGCATTGCTCCCAGGCCTTACTGGCCCGTAAACCAGCCGCTGCTCAGGCCCAAGGCCACCAGGGGGCGGTGCCTGGGATGCAGCTTAGAGGAATCCTGGTGTCAGAGCGGCCCATTCTGGGGGCCTCGTGGCCCACTGTGGGAGTTTTGAGAATAAGAGAGTCAGATGAGATCGTCTGTTCCCATTAGGCAAGGACCTGGCTGAGCCACTCAGACTTTCCTCTTGGAGGGACATCTCCATCCTGCCAGAGTCGGGTCAGCTGGCTCCAGCCCCCCCCCCCCCCCCCCCCCCCCCCCCGCGACTGTCATCGCCGGGGCCCTGGGCGCAACCTCAGGGCATTGAGGCAAGAGTGGCCGTGCTTGGTCCAGTCTGGGCTCTGTGTCAGGGCCCTTTCCCCTTCCTCCAGCTTGAAGGCCCAGGCAGGGCGGGGGAGGGGGGATTGCTGCTCTGTAAATGGGTTTGACACCCCTATCTTTTAGGGTTGCCGTGGGGTTAGTGCATGAGAAGAGGAAGGTTATGCGTTTTCTGCCCCCTAACATCTGAAACAGAAGGGGACTTTTGTTTCAGTGCCTTTTTATAAGGTGACTATTTACAAACTTAGAAATCATAAAAAAAAAGTATAATCCTATGCCTTTCACCTAGATTTATGAATTCACATTTTGCTTCTGTCCATCTGTCCTACTTACCTGCCCACTTGTCCACCTATGCAGCCCTCTGCCCATCCATCCACCCACTCACCCATCCACGCACCTGTCCAAGGCACCTGTCCACCCATCTATCCATCTATTTTTTTTAATTAAAACAATTTTTTTAATGTTTGTTTTTGAAAGAGAGAGAGAGACAGAGCACACAGGGGAGGGGCAGAGAGAAAGGGAGACACAGAATATGAAGCGGGCTCCAGGTTCTGAGCTGTCCATGCAGAGCCTGGCGTGGGGCTTGAACTCACAAACTGTGAGATCATGACCTGAGCTGAAGTCGGATGCTTAACTGACTGAGCCACCCAGGCACCCCATCAACTCACCTATTTCTTTAGCCCTTTTGTTTTGGCTACAGCATTTGAAAATGAGTTACAGACATCCTGATGCTTCACTCTTAAAATATTTGAGCATAATACGTCCTAAAAATCAGGACATTCTTCAACATGACCTCAAAGCTATTGTCACATCTAAGAAAATTACATTAACTCAACACGGGCAGTGTTCAGATTTTCAAAGATGTCCCCAGGATGTGACTTCTTCTATCTTGCGCGTGAACGCCCACAGTCTTGTGCACACGTGTGCAAGTAATGTGCGGCTGTGTGCATGCACGTGTATATGTGAGCGCGTGTGCACGCGTGGGCATGTGCGCATTTCATTCGGGATCCATGGCCACCCATGTTGCGTTTGGCTCTTCTGTGTCCATATGAGAGAGAGAGAGCGTGCAGGAGCGGGGGAAGGGCAGAGAGAGAGGGTGACACAGAATCCAGAGGAGGCTCCAGGCCCTGGGCTGTCAGTACAGAGCCTGGTGCGGGGTTCCAACTCACAAACTTCGAGATCATGACCTGAGCTAAAGTTGGACCATTAACCGACTGAGCCACCCAAGCGCCCCTCATACTTTTTATTTTATCTTATTTTATTTTATTTTATTTTATTTTATTTTATTTTATTTTATTTTAAAGTTTCTTTATTTTGAGAGGGAGAGAGAGAGGGAGTGCAAGTGGGGAAGGGGCAGAGAGAGAGGGAGAGAGAGAGGACCCCAAGCAGGCTCCATGCTGTCAGCGCAGGGCCCAACACAGGGCTTGAACGCACGAACCCTGAGATCATAACCCACACTGCAGATGCGTTGAGCGCTTAACCGACTGAGCCACCCCGGTGCTCCTAATTTCAAATTTTGGAATAATTTTAGATTTACAGAAGCGTTGCTCAGACGGTGCAGAGAGATCCTGTATATCCTTCATCCGGCTTCCCCTGCTGTTTTTAAGTTTTAGAAAGTCATCTGTACATTGCTGAGTTGTGAGAGTTCTTTATACGTCCTGGACGCTAGACCCTTACCAGGCGTATGACCAGGAATGCTGAGCGTCTGGGGTTTTTACCGGGGGTCAGTCACCCAGACCTGGCCGACCACCTGCATAGCTGACCTCAGTCCCAGCCCCTCCAGAGGTCAAAGTGACAGAGTGTGACCTGTACCCCTCCCCCGGCCCCCCACGAATCATCTTGTCAGTATCTGGTGTGGCCTGAGGCCTCAGGTAAACAGAGACAGGCAGGCAGGACAGTTCAGAGGTTTGGAGATCGCCTCTCAGGAGCTGGGGGGCAAAGGCCACACCTCTCATGGGCCATGTTCCTGCACCGTCAGCTCGTCGAGAGTCTCCACGCTGTTAGCACAGTTGCCCCGCCGCGGCCGGCGCCAGGATGCCCGGCTCTCTGCCGGGAGGCCAACACTCCTGCCGCAGCCATCCCAGCCTCCCTGTGGCCCCAGAGCGGCCATCTGCCTGGCGTGGGTGCCGGGCCGTGGGTGCCAGGCAGGGCCCCCCGTGCTGCGTGTCTCCCACAGGTCGGAGAGGAAGCGCTTTTCCCGGTGAAGTCCACGTGCCCTTGCAGCTTCACCCTGTACTACGAGGTGGCCGCGCGGGGCAACATCGTGCTCTCGGGCCGGCAGCCCGCCCACCTCACCCAGCGGAGAAGCCGGCGGGCGGCCCCGGAGAAACCGATTCGCTTAATGCACCTTCTTGAGACGGGTGAGCCAGGCCATTAGGCTGGGGTTCCCTGTTCCCACTGACACTGGGGTGGGACAGACGGGAAGGGGGAGCAGGACGCAGCCTGGAGAGGTGCCTGCTTCAGGGAGGAAGGCGTGTGTCCCAGGCGAGATGGGGCTCGGGCCAGGAGGATGGGCAGGGGTCAGCCGCAGGGGGAGTGGAGACGTCCTCTCGAGGGTGTCCTCACCGCCTGTCTGCAGGGGACTGGGGGAGGCGAGCCACAGGCTAGACCCCTGCGCCGGCCCGCACTGGACTGTGTTGCCATCTGCCGGTGGCCGCTCTGACTCTGCCCAGGTCACCCCCCCCCGCCCCCCACCACAACTAGGAGCCCTCCTCCTCTCCTTGACTCTGTGTGCTCACTACAATGTCCGTCACCTCCCCTGGGTCTTCCCCAGCCCCATCCCCTTCACAGCCCTTCTGCCTGAAGCAGGATCCCCAAACCGGGCCTTGGGGGCACTTGAAGACAGACGATTTGTGGTGGGGCCGTCCTGTGTGCAGTGGGGTATGGAGCCGTATCCCCGGCCTCCACCCGTTCGGCGCCAGTAGCAACCTATCCACAGGCAGTACGATGCCTAAGAAGTCTCCAGACATTGGCAGTGTCCCTGAGGGGAAGTCATCTGTAGGTGAGAATCAGATAGATAGATAGGAAGATAGATAGATAGATATGATAGATTAGATAGGAAGATAGGTAGATAATAGAGATAGATGATAGATCAATAGATAGATAGATAGATAGATGGATTTATGGATAGATAGATCCACAGATAGATCCCTAAATACTTAGATTTACACTCAGATTCATAGATTAATTCATAGTTCATAGACAGAGATATAGGTGCATAGATACATACACAGGAAGACAAGGTCTCTCTCATGAGAAGGCAGAGTTTCTCACCCTCGGCACTACTGATGTTTGGGGCCAGATCATTCTCCCATTGGTGGCGCTGTCCTGTGCACTGCAGGGGGCTGAGCAGCATCCCCGGCGCCCCACCCCGCTAAGGCCCCACCCCGCTAGATGCCTGCGGCACTCCCAAGTCGGGACAGCCAAAACTGCCCCCTGGGGGGCAGCACGGTCCTAGTTGAGAACTGCTGGCCTGAATGGTGCTCTGGGAATCACACACCCACATCCTTTTGGGCCTTCCCTTCCCTTCTAGGTGGTGCAAGTGTCCACGGAGCCCTTGCCCTGGGCCAGCACCTCCACGCTGCACCCCCAGGTCATCCCCAGGGCAACCTGGGGCATTGGTGGCCCCGTCGTGGGGTGCTGGGTCCTCACGCCTCTCCCCACCTTTGCCTTGTCTTAGAGCCCCCTCCAGCCCCAGCAGCTGAGGTCAACGTGTGTGTGACTTCTCTCCGGCTGGCCGTGACCCCCAGCATGGCCCCCCTTGGCCGCCTGCTGGTCTTCTACGTCAGGGAGAACGGAGAAGGCGTCGCCGACAGCCTCCAGTTTGCTGTGGAGAGCTTCTTTGAGAACCAGGTAGAACGTGGGGGGCCAATCAGGGGAGTGGGGACAGGCAAGCGCCACCGAAAGCTGGGGGCTCCAGGGTGTCCGCGCCGGGCCGTGCGCAGCTGCCGCTCGGGCTCCCAAATGGTATCCCGGGCAGGACCCTTCAGGAATGATTGCAGCCAAGGTTGCATCTTTACTGGACCACCTCCAGAAGTCACCACCGATCGCACGCAGGGAAAGCAGTCAGCTGTCCCCACTGCGTTCCAGATCTAAGGGACACCGCTCATGTCCCCCGCAGTGGGCTCAGCCTTCTGCCGCCTCTCCCTGCATCCTTTGAAGCTGGCTGCTGCATGCCCTCAGCCCGTGCCTGTCTCCCCATCTCTCCCCTCCCCTCCTCTGCGCAGAATGTTCCAGTTGTACCAGCCTTGTTCCTTTCATTCTGCCTCCCGCCCTTGTCCTCACCTGGGCAGCAAGGCCAGGGTCCCAAGGGAGCTGGCCAAGACCGGTTCTCCTTGGCAGGCGGAGAGGGTGGGTGGGTGAGTCAGGAGAGTCTGGCCAAGCTCCTGGTCTCTCTGCTGTGTTCGGATCCAGGTTTCAGTGACGTACTCAGCAAATGAGACCCAGCCTGGGGAGGTTGTTGACCTGCGGGTCAGGGCTGCAAGGGGCAGCTGTGTGTGTGTCACTGCGGTGGATAAGAGCGTCTACCTGCTCAGGTCTGGGTTTCAGCTGACTCCGGCCCAGGTGAGTGGGGCCCTCTGGTGCCAGGCTCCAGCACCCCCACGAGGGTCTCTCCCTTTCCAGTCAGTGAAGAGCCCCCATGTGAACCAGATTCTTTCTCTCACCATCGAACCCAATCTTTATTGCTGTAGTGAAAGATCGTAGAGTCGAATTCATCAGACTCTTGCAATAGAACGTTGTCCACAGGTCCTACCTTTCCAGCCCCAGTCTGCCCATCTTTAGAATGGGCTAATGCCACCAACGCCCATCTCCTGAGATTGTCTCGAAGTGGTATTCACGGAAGGAGCAGCCAGACCCCCGAGAGCCAGTTTGGGTTGAAAGGAAACCTCCGGCTGACTGCTCTCTGTTCTCCTTTGCCTGTAGGTTTTCCGGGAATTGGAAGAGTATGATGTTTCTGATGCCTTCGGGGTGTCCCGGGAGGATGGGTCCTTCTGGTGGGCTGGACTGGCAGCCCGACGCAGGCGTTCGTCCATCTTCCCGTGGCCCTGGGGCGTCACCAAGGACTCCGGGTCTGCCTTCGCCGTAAGCACAGATGGTCTTAGACCCACCGCCCCTTCCAGGCTCCTCTCGCTTGGAAACAAATGAACTCCGAGATACGGAGATGGTCAGGGTGGAGGTTTCCAAACTTTTATTGGGGCAGAACTAGTTTGATTCTCCCCAGTGGAAGCTCATAAGCGGACCCTCCTGATTTGCAAGGCCAACCAGAGCAGAATGCTATGGGTGTCAACCAATAACTGGGACTTGGTATGGAGCAGAGGTAGTAAGGGTGCTTTGCTGGGAGGAAAACCATCACGCTGGGAGCAGGCGGCCATGCTCTCAAGGAGCTCACGTCGTCCCCCTCCTTCCGGGCTGCGGATGCCGGGGGCTACCGGGGGTGCAGGAGACACAAGCATCATTCTAGATCATACCGCCAGCCCCCATGAGCATGCTGGCGGTCTCCACTCGAATGCACGGCCCATCTGTGGCTGCTCTCCCCCCCCCCATTATAAAAATCATTAAAAACGCATCCTTTTCCTCTTGTTTTTTTTTTTTATGGGAAATTTTCAGACCTACAGAAAAGTTGAACAAAGGAACAAATGCCTATATACTCACCGCCTGTAGATCCCGCAATTAGCACGTTGCTCTATTAGCTAAAAAATAGTACACGCCTACATCTGTCTATATATTTGTCTGCACATCTATGTCTGTACTGGAACAAACGATGTTTCAATTACACATTTGTTGAACGCCTGGCAGTTTGAACTGCTGGGCCCTGGCCGCTCTTGGAATTAAGGGGCGGGGCGGGGGGGTGCTTCTGAGTCTGAGTCACTGACTTTATACTCCTTATTCCCAAAGCAGAGCTGGTCAGTCTGGGGTGGGGCTTTCCTGCAGTCTAGTTGCCCCCTGTATTTAGCGCAGTGGTCGAGATCATAACAGTAACAATTGCAGATCTCCGTCTGTCTCTGGTCTAGATCAGGCACGGTGCCAACTGATTTTTTTTTTTTAACGTTTTTTATTTATTTTTGAGACAGAGAGAGACAGAGCATGAACGGGGGAGGGGCAGAGAGAGAGGGAGACACGGAATCGGAAGCAGGCTCCAGGCTCTGAGCCATCAGCCCAGAGCCCGACGCAGGGCTCGAACTCACAGACCGTGAGATCGTGACCTGAGCTAAAGTCGGCCGCTTAACCGACTGAGCCACCCAGGCGCCCCTGATTTTTTTTTTTTAATTGTGAAATTCACAATGAACAGAACAAACGGAAAATGAACCATTCTAAAATGCACAATTCAGCGGTATTTAGGGCATTCACGGTGTTGTGCCACCAGCACCTGTGTCTTAATTCTAGAATGCTTTCATCCCTTCCAAAGGAAACCGCATCCCCATGAGTAGTGGCTCCCTGTGCCCCCTCCCCCAACCCCTGGCAACTGCTAATCTACTTTCTGTCCCTATGGATTTACCTGTTCCGGATGTTTCATATCCGTGGAGTCATACTTGTGGCTTTTTGTGACTGAGCCACAGATATGCTGGCCTCCCCTCTGCTCTATCTTACGTGGTCACTGGGCCCCATGATCTCCTCAGCCTGTGTCACCAAGCCCAGAGCAGAGGATGTTGGGCTGGTAACCCCACAGTGATGGAACTGCTGGGGCCATCCCATCCACGGCACTGTCTGTTGCCTAGGAAACGGGACTGGTGGTGATGACCGACCTGGTGAGCCTGAACCACCGACAAGATGGCGGCCTGTACACCGATGAGGCTGTCCCTGCCTTCCAGCCCCACACGGGGAGCCTGGCGGCAGCAGGGTCCTCCAGACAACCCCCCAGGTAATTGCCACGTCGAGTAGGGCTGTCTTGCCTCATACTGTGGTCTTTGGGGGCTGGATCACTCTCTGTGGTGGGGCTGTGCATGCACGGCTGGGTGTTGAGCAACATCTCTGGCCTCCACCCACCTGTTGCCAATAGCACCCCTTTCTCCCAGTTGTTACAGCCAAAAATGTCCCAGTGTCCCCTGGTGGATAAAGTCACTACTGACCTAGTAGTGACCCCGGGAACCAAGCATGCCAGCCCGCCTCCCCAGTTCCTGACCACACCCGAGTGCACGGGATTGGGGGTGCAGAGAAAGGAAGGCACCTCAGGAGCAGAACTGCCTGGAACAGAAGGGTTGGGGTGGGGAGGGAAGCTGGGGCTTGGTCCTCCCTCTCCCAGGGACTTTGCTTAGAAACTTCCTTCTAGTATCTCTCTCTTCTTCGTTCTTTTCCTCTCTCCTCCCTTTTCACCTTCAATTCTCTGCCTTTTCAAGTTGGACACCAAGTAATACTTCTCAGTCTCTTATTTGAACTCTGCACATTTAAGCCTTTTGAAAGGCATGAATTTCCCTAAGAGTGCTGCTTTGGCAGCACCTGAGTTGTGTTGTGAAGTGTTTCCATTATTGCTTCTTTCCAAATAGGTTCTAACTTTTTGAGCTGTGACTTGTGCAGAAGTGGACACTTTTTAAAATTTCAACTGATATTTTTTAATTAATATTTTTTAATGTTTTTCATAAATTTGTAGCAAACATGCATTGTGGCCAGTGAACATGGTCTGTGTGTTATCTGTTGTCCTGTTCTTACTTTGAAGACTTTTTATGTGGCCAACTTTTGTAAATGTGCATGTCTTCTTGAAAAGAAGATCTAAGCCCCCATCAATTCTGTACAGGGCTCTCTATGGATACTTTAGGTCAGGCCTATCGATGGTGATGCCTACATTCTCCATACTCTTGCTCACTTCTTGTTTGTTTGCTAACTTATCAATGACTGAGACAGAGAAGAGTTCCCATTTCTCCCCTGCATTTGTGGTTTTGTCCCTGGAGTCATGGAAACTTTAGTTTCACAGGAGGTGTTGTTTTCTCCTCTCTCCTATCCTTTCCTGTCTCCCCTCTTTTCTCTCCCACCCCCTTTGTCTGATGCCTCTCTTACTACCTCCTCAAGCCCAGGTCTCAACCAGCCAGCTGGGGAAGGGGAAGTGTTCTGGAGACCTTGGCTCCCATTCTGTCTGGATTTAGGGGCTGGGACTAGGGAGGCAGGCCTTAGCTCTACTCTCTCCCACCCACTCCAAGAAGGGCACAGAACCAAAGGGCTGGGGCTGGCATCAGTGTGGTCGGTAGTGGCTCAGCATCTTGTCTCTCTGGAGACCCTGAGGGTGGGCCCCACACCCCTCAGCCCTTGTTCTAAGCCAGAAGTGGCCGAGAAGACCTCCAGCCCTGGCAAGCCTGCCCCCAAAAGCCCTCCTCATCTTTCACACATTCTCTACCTAGACTGAGATCCTGGATACCTTGTTCTCCTGGGTTCTTTCTGCCTGGGCCGCACACTTAGCAGGAGTGTGGCAGGCCCAGGAGGGTCCTAGTTTCCAAACTCCAAATCACAGCATGGGCAAACCAGGCTCCCCATATGGTACACGGCAGTATTCTAGGATGTGGTTGGTGAGGGAGGTGTAACACTGGCCTCTGGGCCTCCACCCACCAGATAGTGCCTTGGGGGTCCTGACACTCTCGTGTAGCAGGACCCCCAAGAGCTTGGCCTCGAGTGGATATGAAAGTAATTTTCTGAAACCCCAAACCACAAAGGCAGTTGTAAATCCCGCTGCACAAAGGCATAACAAATGCCTTCAAAAGCAAGTGTTCATATCTTTTTGTAATTGGATAACCCATCTGTACATCTGTATTCTGAAGACAAGATATTTTTCTTAACCATATGCAGTGATTTAAATTTTTTTCGAGCAGTGTGAGAGTTTATATAATTTAATGTAAGTTTCTCTCCTACCTCTAGACCCTCCATTCCCCTTTTTGGCCAGTAATTTCTTAGAGATCCTTCTAGAAATTTTCCATGCATATACAAGGATTTTTTTTTTTTAAACAATGAGTGAATACTATAGTACTGTGCTGTGCCTTCTTTTTTTTTTTTTAATGTTTATTCATTTTTGAGAGAGAGGGAGAGATAGAACGTGAGTGGGGAGGGGCAGAGAGAGGGGGAGACAGAATCCCAAGCAAGCTCCAGGCTCCGAGCCATCAGCACAGAGCCCGACGTGGGGTTCGAACCCACAAACCATGAGATCATGACCTGAGCCGAAGCTGGGCACTTAAGCGACTGAGCCACCCAGGTGGCCCTGTGCCTTCTTTTTTGAAGTCAACAATAAGCCTTAGAGACCAATCCGTATCAGTATATCTGCACTGACCTCACTCTTTTAGACTGACGTGTAACATCCCACTGCACGATTGTACTACCATTTGATTAACCCAGTCACCCTCTTGATGGAGATTTTGGCTGTTTGCTCCGACAAACCAGTCCATTCGTCTATCTTGGCAGACGTCTCCGTGGGTATTTCCCTGTGACGCATGGTCCCTGTGACCCTTCTTCCCTTCTAAACTCAGGATGTGAAGTGCCTGTTGATTTAAGGTGATTCTATCAAGCCTTTGATGCTTCACTCCTACTAGTCCTAATCGAGTAGAATGTTAACCCTGCCAGGTAAAAGAGTTAGCACGTTCCGTCCTAATCAAGTAGAATGTTAATGGACAGCCAAGAGAATTAACACACTGCACCCTAACTGGGTAGAAGGTTAACCTTTCCAGGTACGAAGTAACGTGTTAACATTCTACTTGTGTAGATGTTAACCTGCCAGGTAGCAGAATTACATTATGCCCATGGAAACTTAATCATTTCTTCTTCGAATTTCATAGAGCAGAGAAGAGGAAAAGGACCTTCTTCCCCGAAACATGGATTTGGCATTGTCTCAACATCAGGTACGGTCAGATTCCTTTTCTTCGTTGTGTTTGCAGGCTGACTCAAGGGCACTCGTGCAAGTCCAGATTGCCCCCAGTAGGTTTGCTTTCAGATCTGACATCAACATCTGAGTGAGACTTTTTGGGCATCCTTTCCTAACACATAAAAACTCAAAGCCATGAAGTCAACCCCAAATCCCGCTGCAGCTTCGGACATCTGCTCAGGAAATATGAAATGCAGGGGCTTTGTGCCTCTCACAACTCCCACTTGGGGTAACTCTATCCGCTCTGTTTGCGTAACGAGCTCATTAAAACGATTACAGTTCCCTGGAACGTGAACTCCACCCCACCCCCCTCCATCCCCTCTTCACTCCTCAGGGGACTCAAGCTCCTGCCCACAAAACAGGCTGCTTTCCTCAGCACATTTCCTTTCCACATTTGTTCCCCCTTTTAGTTCTTTTTGAAGAAGCCCTGCTGTGCCAAATTCCTGCCAGATGCTATTGGCTGTTTTTTTTCTTTCAATGCTTGGGGTCAGAACACGAGTGGTACTAGTTAGGCATGAAGGGTCAGACGCCCCTGGGCCATGGGTGGGCTTGCTGCTGAGCAGGTGGGGTGGGGGGAGCTTCTAGACACGAGATGCCATGGCACGTGGTCATCACAGAACGGAGCTCACAGCTGGGGGTTCCTCAGACTGCTTTCACAGATGCTTGTGTCCCCGTTATGGAAAGACTTAACTCCTGGTCAGAACAGATCCAGATAATTGCGTCAAGTTCCAGGGGTCTAAATCTAAGATGAGCTGTCTGTCTGTAATCATTCACATGTGTCAAATGTATCTATTTTCTGGGTGCTGGATGTTTTGGGGGGGCCAGGTAACATTGCTCTTGCTTCCACCTTTCGGCTGTTAGAAATAATCCTGCTATGAACACAGGTGTGCAAATAGCTCTTCCAGACCCTGCTTTCGGTTCTTTTGGGTGTATACCCAGAAATGGAATTGTTGGATCGTATGGTGATTCTGTGCTTAATCGGTTTTTGTTTCTTTGTTTGTTTGAGACAGAGACAGCATGAGCGGGGGAGGCATACAGAGAGAGGGAGAAAGAGAGAATCCCAAGCAGGCTCCACCCTGTCAGTGCAGAGCCCGGTGCGGGTCTCGAGCTCATGAAACCGTGAGATCATGACCTGAGCTGAACCTGAGAATTGAGAGTCGGATGGTTAACTGACTGAGCCACGCAGGCGCCCCATATGTTTAATCGTTTTGAGGAACCTGTCTAGTGTTTCCCACAGTAGCTGCACCATTTTACATTCCCACCAACAGTGCACAAGGGTTCTTCTCTAAGTGTTCAGTAGAATTCACCAGTGAAGCCATCAGGTCTGGGGCTTTTTTCTTTGTAAAGAGATTTTGGGTTATTGATTCAATCTCTTTAGAGGTCTGTTCAGTTCTGGGTCTGTTCAGATTTTGTATTTCTTTGTAATTTAGTCTTGGTTGGTTTTGCATTTGTATAATTTGTCCATTTCGTCTGGATCATCCAAGTTCTTGGCATATAGGTGTTTATGTACTTTTTTATGTACTTTTTAAAAATAATCTTTTGATTTCTCAGAATGGGTAGTAATGTCCCCCACTTCCATTTCATATTTTAGTAACTTGAGTCTTCTCTCTTTCTTTCCCTTAGTCTGTCTAGTTAAAGGTTGGTCAGTCTCATTGATCTTTTCAAAGAATCAGCTTATGGTTTTGTTGATACTCTGTTATTTTTCTGTTCTCTATTTCCTTTATCTCTGCTCTAATTTTTATTATTTCCTTCCTTCTGTTAGCTTTGGGATTAGTTTGTTTTTCTTTTTCTGGTTCTTTAAGTTGTGAAATTAGGTTGTGTATTTGAGATATTTCTTTTTATTATTATTTAAAGTTTATCTATTTTGAGAGAGAGTGTGCACATGCTTGTGCAAGTGGGGAGAGGCAGACAGAGAGGGAGGGAGAAAGAGAGAGAGAGAGAGAGAGAGAGAGAGAATGCCAAGCAGGCTCTGCACCATCAGCAACTCAGGGCTTGAACTCAGGAACCGTGAGATCATGACCTGAGCCAAAATCAAGAGTTGGACGCTTAACCAACTGAACTACCCAGGTGCCCCAAGATCTTTCTTCTTTTTTAATACATATATAGCTATAAATTTCCCTCTCAGCACTGCTTTTACTGCATCCCATAAGTTTTAGTGTGTTATATCTTGTTTTCATTCATTTCTGAGTATTTTAACATTTCCTTTGTGATCTCTTCTTTGATCCATTGGTCAATTAAGAATGTGTTGATTACATCAGCTCAGGTCGTGATCTCACGGTTTGTGAGATAGAGCCCTGTGTCGGGTTGTGTGCTGACAGCACAGAGCCTGCTAGGGATTCTCTCTGCCCCTCCCCCACTTGCATGCATGCTCTCATGCTCTCTCTGTCTCTTGAAATAAATAAATAAACATCAAAAAATGTGTTCTTGAATTTCCACAGATTTGTAAATTTTCTGGTTTTCCTTTTGTTACTACTTTTGTTACTAATTTCTAATTTTGTCTCATTGTGGTCAGAGAAGATACTTTGTATAATATCTGCCTTTCAAAATCTACTGAGACTTCATTTGTGGCCTTACTCATGATCTTGCTTGAAGACTGTCGTGTGTGCATGCCTCTGGATCTAGTTGCTTTATTGTGTTAAGTCTTCTACTTGCTTACTCATCTTCTGTCTGGTTGTTCAGTCTGTTATTCAGAACAGGCTACTGAAGTCCCCAACTATTATTGTAAGCTTTTTATTTCTTGCTTCAGTTCTTTCCCTTTTTGTATGTTTCATATATGTCAGTGGTCTGTTATTAGATGTGTAGGTGTTCGTAATTGTTGTATCTTTTTGCTGTATGGAACCTTTTATTACTATCTAATGTCCTTCTTAGTCTCTTATGTACTCTTTTTTTACTTACAGCCCATTTTGTCTCGTATCAGGATAGCCACAGCTACTTTCTCTTGGTTACAGTTGGCCTGGGATATCTTTTCCATTCTTTCATTTCCAACCTACTTTTGTCTTTGCAGCTAAAGTGAGTTTCTTGTAGACAGCAGAGAGTCAGGTCATGTTTTTTAATTCACTCTGTTGATCTCTGCTTTTTTGACTGCAGAGTTTAATCCATTTACATTTAATGTAATTGCTCATAAGGAGGGCCTTATTTCCATCACTGTGCTTTTTGTTTTCTGTGTGCCTTATAGCAGGCAGCACAAGGCAGGGACCTTGTCTGGGCACATGGTAGGGATTGGGGACAGTATCCTGGTTCCAGTGCCCAGTATGTTCTGTCCTCGGCTGTGACTCACTCCCCTCTGTGAGTTTTTTGGGGGTAGTCACAGTGCACTGTGCATCTCCAGGCCCCTCACAACAGCCCAGCCAGGCTGGTGGGCAGCTCCCATTCTTGTGGCTGTTTCATGGTTATTTCAGGCAGAGGGAGCGCCCCCAGGTCGGTGGGCAGAGCCAGGTGTGGTATGACTGTGAAAGCAGGTAACTCTGAGCAGTTTGACGAGGCTCAAGGGTCAAGATGCACAAAGGTGGGATGGGTGGGAGCTGTCAAGGCTGAGCTGGAGAGAGGGAGAACTGAGCTGTCAGGTGCTGGAGTGGCCAAGTCAAGCAATGACGAGAAGCCATAGTGAAAGTAATGGTGAAGCCCTTTCATCATTACTGTGGCAGTGTAGCCTGACGCCCCCTGTTCCGGTTTCCCCACAGAACGGAACACCTTGCAGGTGGATCAGCCATGGGGGTCGTCTCACTATGGAGAGAGCTCTGGACAAACGGCTCTGGCAGTTTTACGGGCCCTGACACCTACAGAATGGGGGGGAGGAGAGCTCAGAGTGGGAAAGTACTGGGTGCTGAACCAAAGTGGGAGAAATGCCTTCAAGGTTTCCTCCCATGAGAAGGAGACCTTGGCAGAGGTCTTCAGATACCTAATGACCTTGGGGCCCAGGCAGATCCCCAAAAACACACAGAGCTACGAATGGAGACACTGGGGCTGGGAAGGCAAATATGGGAGAAGCATGGCTGGCCAGGGGCCCAGAGTCCCTGACTGCAGTTCCCCTCAGAGACCACAGCACACTGGCTAGGCCACAAGCCTGGTGTGGGGAGGGCGGCTTTCCCCGAGGCCTGCGAGGGAAAGCCTTTGTAACAGCCTGTAGTCAGGCCTAAAAAAAATCACACAAAGATTTATAATCGAGGGTCGGGCTCTGCAGGAGTCTGTGGGACAAGGATGCCAGGCCAGGAAGAGTAGATACCCCTGAAGGGCAGGCTGGTGGCACCCAGCGTCCACAGAAAAGTTGGCTGTGCCCATATGAAGCTGGTAAAAGTTCTGCCACTTTTCATGGGAAGAGGCTGACTTGAGTTGTCACAGGGTGACAACGTGTGGCCCTCGTAGAAGTGAGGATAGGTGTCCTAGGTCCTGTGGGGCCTGATGGACAGCGGGGTCTCCATGTGCCGCAGCCTGGGGTCAGGCTCCCGGGAAGCAGACAGGGGTCAGGCAAGTGAGTAAGGAGCAGAGGATTCTTGCAGCGAATGTTTGCGATAAATCTGGAAAGGACATCCTGGATATGCAAAGTTGACCACAGAGGTTCCCTCCCGAGCCATCCTAACGTGATCAGTGGTGCCGTTGGTGGGGGTTGGGTGGGGGCGGGGTGAAGGCAGGGAGAATCGTGAGCAGCACCGTCTGCTCGAAATATAACATCTGCAATTCCCCACATACGTAACGTCAGATTTCCTAGTGCCGTGTTATAAAGGGCAAAAAGAAACAGGTGGAGTTCGTTTGAATCTTATATTTTATTCAACCCGATACACATCCCCAAACATGGTTGTTTCAAAATGCGATCAATATAAAAAATGATCGATGATACGTTGTACTTTTTTTTTTTTTTTTGGTACTGTATGAGTTTCCTGTGGCTGCTGTCACGAAGAACCACAGACTGGATGGTTTAAAACAACAGAAATTTGTTGTCTCACAGTTCTGGAGGCCAGGCATCCGAGATCAAGGTGTAGGCAGGGCCACACCGCCGCTGGGGGCTCTAGGGGAGGAGCCTCCTGGGCCTCCTCCAGCCCCTGG